>NC_090935.1:785178211-785478523 GCF_040938575.1 Ambystoma mexicanum | reverse complement strand
TGACTCTGTGCCACGTTTAATAACATTTCTGTTTGATTGTCCAGCTCCATTTTGAGGAGGCAAAATCTAGTCAGAAAAGGATCACTTTTAAATGTTATCCACACAAAAATATTTATGATCATATGATTGCCAAAAGGAAAAAACAGCTAGGAGCCAGTATACAATGGGTTAAGAAATATGTGCAAGACCCCACTATGCAAAAATATGGGGTAAACAAACTTGAATTGCGCCACAAGTATTGGCATCGAATGTATAGTTGAACAATCATATCTACACAGTGGAAAACCATGTATACAAGGCTTAGGAACAAAGATATGCAGAAATGTTGGCACTATTATAATAAATACACTTCTTGGGAAACAAAAGTCAGAGAAATGAATCCTATATCTAACTCTGAATGGAAAATGTATATTCTGTTGCTATACACAACATTTCGAAGAGTGCCTCTAGTTATTTAGATCTATGTGACTGAAATTTCCTACCTTTCTCCGAAGATGACATTGAAAAAATCATTAACGATGTTGAACCTTCTAGATCCCTTGGGCCCGACGACCTCCCAAATATCCTTTTTAAATCTGAGCCTAAAGTTTGGGCTAGCATACTCTATGTCATCTTCTGTGAGATTATCACCAGAGGACTTTTGCCTAGGTCCTGGTGTAATTCCATATTGACCATGATTTATAAAAAAAGGATCTAGAGATTACTTTTCAAATGATGGAATCCTAGCAATGATTGACTCAAGTGACAAGATTTTTTGCAATCTGCTCCTAGGCTATATTAACTCTTGGACTGTGGAAAATAATATTCTTTGTAACCAAATTACGGACTTTCGTGAGAAATATAACACACTATCCAATATTTGGACCTTAATGCACCTTATTCGAAGCACTTTATCATCTAAATCTAAAGCACTTTATGTATGATTTATACATGGGATCGTGAAAAGAGCACTGCACATTTCTCAGCAAAAACCAACTATAATGTATATTCTAAATAGGCTTTTCCAATTAACACAGCCTGTGTCTATATAAAAAAAACCTACCGAACAATAGGGTCTGAAGATTTATAATGCATTTAAGGTTGAACCAGCTTCCAATATTGGCTATTAGAGGTGAGTGGCCTAAGATCCCTTATAAGGAGTGTCTCTGCAGGCTATGCAGGGCTGAACCAGATAGAGCATTTATAAACTGACTGCACAAAATTAATATTAGTATATGAAAAGGGCTATTCCAGACTGGTGTATGATATGAATTTTATTTGTACTAACCAATTTTGGTCTTTTATATATGCGGGGACAACTTGGTTATGAATGTTACTCTTTATATGGCAGGAAATTCTGAAATTGATTATCCACTGTTCTTATTAACTACTTTGTAAATCTTAATTGTGAAGATTTGTACTTGTAAGAGAAATAATCAATGTATTTCTTGTTTTAAAATTTCTGTAATTAAGTTATTTCTTTTTTCTGTGCTAAAAGTTATAATTAACCAATACAGCACAAAAATATAATAATAATGCAAAACCCAGATTTCTTACCTGGCTGGAGTATTATGAGTCTGGCTGGAATGGGGACTTAGGACTTTTATAAGGAAGGATTGTCTCACTCTTTCGAGGATGCTGAGGACAGGTTGCAGGCTGGGGAGATGTTCCACTCCACGCCGCTGCAACACAGGACTTCTTAATCTTGAAATATGGTGGGCAGGAACCATGCAACTCATTCCCCTGCAATTGCTGAGCCTGGAGGGTATTGTGTGGGGAAAGGTCTTCAGGCTATATTGTCTTTAAGATAAGAATGAACCAGAAGAAGAAATGTACTTATATGAGTAAATGGGAGGCAGAACTTGGAATGGAGATGGGGCCAGAGGCATGGCCAAGTGTCTTTGCCAGAGCACCATCTAGATCAATGATTTGCAATGATGTTCTGGAATACTAATCCAATGATTCATTACCAATATCTATGCTGGCTAGGGCAGATGGGAGTTGTAGTCTGAAACAACTGGAGCACCAAAGGTTACAGACCCCTGATCTAGATGCAAAACAATAAAGGAACGTGCCTATAAGATTGTATATAGATGGTTTTGCTCCGTGCATTTGTTTGCATCTAATGCAGCCCTCCCTTTGTTGGAGAAGATATGGGGAAGAAGGAGATATTGGGCATATGTGATTATTCTGTGTAAGGGCACAGTTACATTCAAGATAATTTTGTCTAGGATCTCTAATATGTATTTCAGGTTTGTTTCTGGATGTTGTATGAAGAGAAGCATGTCGTCTGAGTACATGGAAATCAAGTGGCTTGTGCCCTGTATTGTAATGCCTGCTTCATTGTATTTCTGCCTCAGGTATGCTGCTGTCGGGTCTAGGGCCAGGATGAAAAGCATAGGAGACAAAGGGCATCCTTGTCTTGTACCTTTTTCTATTTTCCACCATTCTGAAATCTGACAGTCCGTTTTTACTCTGGCCGTTGGCTTATTGTATACTACCATTATCCATCTAATGAAGCCTGTCCCAATACCACATTTCTGCAATGCGGCCTTAAGCCATGACCATTTAATAGAATAGAATAATTTTTACTGCATCCAGTGACGCCACTGCGTACTGTTCCTTGTAGTAATTTGTGCTGTGTATGACGTGGTACAATCTGTGCAAGTTCTATGTGGTATTTCTTCCAAGTCCGTACCCTATTTGGTCTGCATGGATAAGATCTGCTATTACTTTCTTTAGTCTGTTGGCCAGCAGAGCGATTAGTATCTTACTATCTTGTTTCAGGAGCGAAAGTAGTCGATATGAACCGCATTCTCTGGGGGGGTTTATTTGGCTTCCGAAGAGGTATTATTATGGATTCTCTAAGTGAGTTTGGTGGGGAACCCACTTCATATGCCTCATTAAGCATGTTTAGGAGTGGTGTTGCTAGTTCTTCTGAAAATTCTTTGAAAAATACACCTGGGAGTCCATCGGCTCCCGGGGCTTTACCTGATGGTAATTCTCTTATTGTGGACACCAGCTCCTCTCTGATAATGGGGACTCCTAACTGTTCTGCAGTTGTGGCATTCATGCTTGGAAGGTTTATTGTTGCTAAGGCTTCAGATTGTTCAGCTTGCAAGTCCTCAGGTGTGTCTGTGTACAACGCCTTATAGTACACTAGGAAGGTGTTGTTTATATCTATTTGTGTAGTGCAGATCTCTCCCACCCAATTAGATATGGTGCGTATTATTTCTTTTCTAGTGTCACTTTTGTACAGCCAAGCTAACAGTCTGCCCGGCTTATCTCCTTCTGCGTGTTGTCTCTCTATGTGTTTGGTGTAGTTTAGTTTGCCTAATCTAATGTAATCTAAGTCCCAATGTACTATGCATTCCTGTCTCAGTTTGGTTATGGTGGGGGAGCGCCTGTCTGAGTTAGTCTCCTCTTTTTCCATATTTGCCAGTTTCTTCTTGGCCTCCTTTAGGTCTCTGGTGATAACCGTCTGCATTCCCCCTGACTTGGAGATGGCCTCACCTCTGATCACTAATTTGAAAGCTTCCATAGGGTGTTTTCGGATTTAACAATGCCCATATTTTGTTCGAAGTAAGTTTGGATGTTCTCATGTATGTGTTCTGTAAACATCTCATCATGCAAGGCTTCACCTCTCAGTCTCCACGTTGGGACCCTTAGCCTGGTGTGGACTACCTGCCATGTTATCAGGAGAGGGGCATGGCCAGATAGTACCCGTGCTTTGTATTTAGACTTTAGGAACTTGCTACTGCTTTCAGTGTCTGCAAAAAGATATTTGATCCTAGTGTGTATATTATGCAGAGCGGAATAGTGTGAGTAATGTCTAGATTGTGGGTGGAGTGCTCTCCATATGTCCAGCAGTTCAAAAGATTTCAGCAGATTGGACAGCGCTTTTGCAGGGGGGATGGGGTGTGTAAATTTATTATCTGACCTGTCTAAGAGTAGCTCTAATGTACAGTTGAAATCTCCTCCCCAAATAATCAAGCAGTTCGTCTGTGAGCCTATCCTCACTTACAATGATCTAAAGAACGTTAAGGCATCATGATTTGGGGCGTAAGTGTTTATAATGCATACTTCTTTTTTCTCTAGGAACCCATGTATCATGACCATTCTGCATTCATCTTCCACTGTGTTTTTAATATACGGAGTGGTGTGGTATTGTTGTGGCAATCCACACTAATACACCCCTGGCATATGTAGAGTATGTTGATCCTATCGTCTTTCCTGCCCACTTTTGTGCAATGTTCTTTTGTTTATCTTTAGGGAGGTGTGTTTCCTGAAGTAGTGTTATGTCTACTTTCTGTCTCCGCAGGTATGTCATAACCCTGTTTCTCTTGATATAGTTATTTAATCCCTGAATATTCCAGGTTATTAAACTAAGGCCTTCCATTCAGGCTATACTTGTGGGTGTGCAACTTGTGGTCCGAAATCTGGGGTAGTGTGCCAGGATTGCATGTCTCAAGTACGTTTCGTGAACCGTCAACATGTTGGCTCTACTGTTCCTGGGTGAAGACTGTGGCTGTGCAAGTGAACCCCTATAACAACCCCCCATCCCTAACCCTCCCCCAACTCACAACTATTGCCCAGCTATACTTAGCATGCTCAGGCGAACCTGCTTTACACTCTGGTGCTGCCACAACAATGGGGGTCGTTACGAGTATGGAGGTAGCCATGGTACTATTAGCGCCATGGCTACCCCCATACCGCATACCGGGTCCGGGTTCCCTGAATGGGGAAATACCGGGCCATTCCAACCTTGGAGGACCCGGTATTTCCCCATTCAGGGAACCCATCCCCATTCCCATTCGAGCCCCCACAGGGCTCAATGGGGAGGGAGCTAACAACGGCCCGTTAATAACAGGTAGCTCCCTGGTCCTTTAGCGGCTCCCACTAAGGGCGCCTGGTAAAACCAGCCACCCTTAGCGGGACACAATAAAGGACCTCGTAATGCGGCGGTAAGGGGTTAACGCACTGGCACCCTTACCGGCGCTGTTAACCCCTTACCGCTAACCTCGGAATGAGGCCCAATGTCTGCAGTGACCGGAGTGCAGCCGGTGGATACACAACTGTTGGTATCCTAAGAAGGTGTAGCTACCTTGGGGCAGGGCTACTCCACACTCGATCTCGTGTGTTAGCAAGGGGGATTTTGTTGGTTGTTTCCTGCTTTTTATGACATTATACTGTATACTGTACTACAGAAAAAGACACGAGGACTCAGGATACCTGGTGCTTATTCCAGACTGTGTTCATATGACATGTCTTTCTGTGCCATCAGATGTTGACAGCGTGGTAGTGGGGCATGCTTGTAATCTATTCTCTGTATATTCCAAACATAGCTTTTGTGTGAGGTTTTCATTGTCTGGTGAAATCGTCACTCCTGATCTGGAGTCAGTTTTTCCTTATCCAACCAGTCGTGTGTACTTTCCAGGGACACAAAGAAAAGGGTGCGATGCTTGTATGTAACGTTTAATCTGCCTGGATACATCAACATGTACTTCAGGCTGGCTTTGTGTAGCCACTTCTTGGCCGAGCCAAATTGCATCCTGCGTTTCTGCATTTGTAGGGTATAGTCTGGGTACGCTGTTAACGATGCTGACACTCTTCTTATGTTGTCTCCGGTTCTGAAGAAAGTCACATTTTTTTTCCTGTCTTTGTAATTCATAATTTTGGAAATAATCGGCTGGGGAGGGGCACCAGATGGAGGTCTTCTGATTATTGTTCTATGTGCATGTTCCACCGTGAAGCCTTGTGTCAAGTTGCCCAGGCCTATGTCCTGTAACAGCATAGTTTCAACTTCAGCTGTTGCGTCTGTACCTTCCTCACTTTCTGGCAGTCCTATTATCCTGACGTTATTTCATCTGGCTTTGCCCTCTGCTTCATCCGTTCTGCTCTCTAAGTTTGCGACATGTTGTTGTAGGGTCTTTATATTACTGAGTGGGGACTTTATGTTTGTCATATTTTCTGTGACTTGTTTCTCCAGCATCCCTGTTCTGTCCACCAATGCTCTGATGTCTTGTCGCATGATTACAGAGTCCATCTTGGATTCGAAGGAGGGTGTTAGGGCAGCAATGGCCTGTAGGATTTTCTGTTCACTCTTCATTTGGTTTGTTGTTGTTCTATTTGGCTTTGGGTCCATTGCTGGCTCTTGTGTTGGAGGTAACGTTGTGGTATATGTTTTGATTGTAATTTGTTTGGCTTTGCTTTTCCTAGCTTTCAATGGTATATGTGGGTCCCTATCACTCAGGGGGCGTGCACGTTTCTCCAGCTGCGCACCCCCAGAGGGTGCAGGGATGTTTCGTCTTGTTTAGGGTTATGCTTTTGTAGGGGCAGGTCCGCAAGTCTAGCCTGGTGTCTGTTTAGGGTATGGGCTCTTGTTGTCACCACTGGTCACTCTGGTATTCAGGAGTGTCTGTTGGTGTAGTTTGAGCCGTGCCTCGACCCCCTGATAATAGTCACCTTGTGGGTCTGTTGGAGCAGCACTGTACAGTTGTTCACATATCTTACTCTTTGTGTTGCTTGGGGTAGTGTGCTGTTGTGATAGGAGTTAATCTGCTCTGTTTCTGATGCTTGATCTGTATTATTAAGTACGTCACTGGGATAAGAAAACTGTCTTTTCTTATTGTAGATTCAGAGAGCAATGTTCGCTTTTGGTGCGCGGGCTATGGTAGCCTTGCGCCGCTTTTTTCTTGCACAATATGTGTGTTTTGCTGGTTGGTTTGTGTTTAACTCCTTTTACTCCATCATGGTGTATCCCTGGGGCGCTGCATAGTGTGCCTGGGTTGTTTACTGGCACTTTGCATGCTTACGTTCCCTGTCCAGCAATCTCAAGGCAGTCTGTGTAGCTAGTTGCTATGGTCCTCTTCCTAGAGGCGGATGGGTATGCTAACGGAGCGCTCTTTACCAGCGCGAAGCAATCTTGTTTTGCCACTTCTGTAGTTACCCCGTGGTGTGTGTTGTCCCTCCCTCAGTGAGTTCCTTAATGTTTTGCCTTGGTGTTTGGGTCGGGGGGAGGGATGTCCACCTACTGGTACTCCTATCTCGCTCTACGCTGCCTTCTCCATGTGTCCCCAGCTTGCAGTCATTTCAGGCTCCATTCGGTTTATACGCGGCAAAGGTCCCGTTGTTTCCTTTGTTGTTAAGCCCGGGCCGCCATCTTGGGAACGCTAGTGTCTATGGAGTCCGTTTGTGGGATTTGTCTCAAAGCCTGAGTACCGATCTCATGGTTTCCACACAAATCCTGTTGCTCCTTAGGTGCAGTGGGTCTTTGCACGCCGGTAGTTACTGCTGGATTATACATGTGTGTACTTTTTCTATTGCGGATCTGCACAGATCAAGCAGGAGCTTTCAGCCGCGCGTGTTCACAGCATGGTGGTAAGCCATGCTCCATTGAGCAACAATTCTTCAGCTATTGTAAATATCGCGGACAAGGCAAAGCCACAGTTGTCATGAACTACCCACAACTACCTAAGTGAAGTTGAAAGACAATTAAGCCATTCAACTAATTATAAGAAGCTAGTTTATGACCTCATGGAAAACCTGAAGTAACTGATGAAGTCATTAATCCAGATGGGTATGGCTTCAAATTACTTTGAAAACACACCTTAGAATATTTGTAACCATTATTTGTATTGCGGGGATATAAAAAAAAAAGAAAAACGAATTGAACCAGGCGATCATCTCACCAGGTGTGAAAAAATCATCTCACCAGAGATGTCATTATGGGGATGTTTTCTTTTTTTTGTTTACAAATTGAAGCTTCTGGGCTGTGGCCAATGCAATGTGACTTTTTGAGCTATTTGTCTTTCTGGAAATCCATCCAATAATTGCTAGACCCATTAAAGGTTTATTTCAGACACACTTCAGGGGGTGAGTCATTGATTTAGTCTGTTCTTAAATACCTCAAATTCACAATGCAGACAAAATCCTCCGAAAGCTATTTAGAGTAGAATAAGCATCCATTTCGGACTATGTATTTTGCTTTTCGCAAGTTGCAGTTAGAGCATGTTTTTTTCTGACGATACATATGGTGATTACAGTAATATTGTAACCATTTTTCATAGTATACATAGAAACATTGCAATGTGATGCCACTTCCTGTTTCGTCAAGGGGTAAACGGTCATGGTCCATCGCTTCCCGTGATGTCACTTCGGGGTGGGGTTATCAGAGGTCATGGGTCATGTGATGTCACTTCCTTTACCCCTGGCATTTTGGTGAAATGACGTCCCTGCATCTCACTAAGAACATGTCTGATTTTCTTTTAAAGATACAGAAGATTGTCTTACCTGACAATCCAGTACTATTAGTAAACATGGACATTACATCCTTATACAAAAACATGCATACCCTAGGAAGAAAGTATGGAGGTAATATGCTCCATTTTGAATAACAGACAAGATGTGGGTATCAAGTTTCTAATGACAATATTGGGGAGAGTTTTTGGCACACAATAAATCTCTTTATTTTTTGATGAAGGAAACTCCAATAGAAGCATATGTTTTCCCTAGTATGGCAAATAGTTTCATGTACAGTTTTTAATAAAAATGTGTTTGGTCAAACAATTTAAGGAGTCATGTCCTATTTTTCAAAAGCTACATTGCCACAGCTCCCTGCTTGCTTGTCCCAGTGCTAACAAACACAGGAAGTCTGCCTTCCCCAAAGGTATTTCACAATAGCTTCCTAAAAAACTGTTATTTCCCGTCCCCTTCTCCTACAGTGGTATAAGATGGCTCATGCCTTACCAAACATCTTTTTTTATTTTTTGCCTTCCGGCAGCTGTTTCACAAAGCAGAGTATCTGCTGCCTTTTTCTTCCAACCTCCACATGGGCTTGGATCCTATGCGTTCTGCTGGAATTAGGGAATTATGGAGCCTTGGATAATACAGCAATCCCAGGTGATTATGGTTAACCCAAGAACTCCGAGCTGGGAGAGGAGTCTGGGCTTCCTGACAGGACAACGTTCCTGTGTGTGGTTGGCAGGAGAGAAGGTGGCAGGAGAAGCTGCTTCACTTCTCCCGCTTCAAATTCATCACTTAGGCCAGCCAGATGTGGTGGGGTCACCTGGGCAGGCGATAGTGCAGTGGGTAGGCAAATGCACCCTTTGGGCATGGGCTCTTTTGCTCTTTCAACCTCACCACTCTGATACAAATACCGTGGCGTATTATGTGTTGCAATGTGAATGGTTCATCAACCCCTGGCCAATAACCGTGGGGGCTTCAAAGAATGGGTTCCCACAAATTGCTAGGGGAAAAGAAGACACAGGGAACACTATCCCTCTAGTGACTCCATCTGGTGGACCCAGAAACCCCAAGCTGGACCGGGTGTGGGCTTCCAGCAGGGTATTCTGGAGGGGCTGGCTCCGCCAAGTCGGTAGTCTTAGCCGGTACGCATGGCAGTGCAGCATTGCAGTGTTTGGTCGGCGGGGCAGATGCTGGTAGATGGGGCCATTTTCCTGCTCTTCCCCTCCAAGTCAGAGTTGGATAGTCTTCCCTGAAGCCAAAATCACTAATCAGGGAGACTTTGGAAGAGGTGAAGAAAGCAGCCTTTTGCAGGAGCAGGTCCTCAGTACCAACACAAGTCTCACTAGGCTAAGGTTTCTTTCTCATCATCTGTGGGGCCGGTCCCTCTAACAAGGGGGACAGCACTCTCTAGGGGAAGTACATTGACCACGATTCAGTTAGCAAGGTATTAGAAGACTCTGTCTATTCAAGGGTACCTAGTTCTCCTTCATCATGGATCCTTTCGTGTGAGCCATTCTGCATGAAGGATAAAAAAATATTTCCACCTGGTCCTCCGGATGCAGGCGAACTGGTCATGGTTTGGCATTCGGACCAGCAGACGTAGATATGCATGAGGCAGACAATTCAAGATCTGGTGCAAAAGGGGGCCATTTGCCCTTCAGCTCACCCACTATGGTGTCTAAGGATGCTCCTTTCGAAGCTTCCCAAACCCCAGGGCATCAAATGGTTATGGGCTGTCCTCGACCTGAAAGGAGGTATTGCCAGCGTAAATAATATCAACTCCAAGATTGATACTCTCTGGCACATCATTTTTACTACTGTGATTATCTGGCCTTGCTGGACCTCAGTGATCCACATCTCCATATGTCAGCACACCCAGTGTGTTACGTCTGAGATTTGCAATTGGGGGGAACCAGCATGGCTTCGTGACCAATCTCAAGAAGTCCCACTTATAGCCCGGACCTCCTGGTCGTAGGGGCACACTTACTATCCATCCTCAGATGGGTTCACTTTCCAGAGAGCAGAGAAGCCCAGTTCATGGGTGAGGGGATGGATGTATACCATCTAGACAGGCTTTGGGTAAAAGTACTGGCAGCAACATCAGTCTTGATTACCCCATGGGCAAAGCTAAATCTGCGATCGCTATATCTCTATCATGGTGCCCTTGATGGTGTTGGTCTCCGGCCTCTGCAGACATAATGAGTATGATTCCCATCCCATCTCAAATAGCGGGGGGGGGGGGGTACATGAGGACAATGTCATTCCTGAAGTGGGAGGGCAGGAATGGCCTCCCTCTGCTGGTGCTTGTTCTCACCTACATAGGATTCCCCCTGGAGACCACTCACATTCTAGCAGACTCCCTGTGCAGGAAATGTCCTTGTTACATGAGATGTTGCTCAGTCCTTTAACCAAGTGATTGTTTTGCCCTTAGGCCTGCTGAGAATGGGCATTGTTATAGGGGGCCAGCGTCTCCGTCCCCCAAGTGGTGAACATTTCCAATTATGGAGTGAGGCCCCAGCGATGCACACTGTCTGTGCGCTGCACACAGTGGCAATGACCACACAGACACGATCGCTGGATGTGACTGCAGAGCGGACGCCCGCTCAGCACCATTATTGGTGCATGAGCATGTGACCCTCAACATGTGACTCGGCACAAGCCCTGTGGCTCGTTGCCTATGTCACAAAATCCCATGCAAAGGGCAAACAAATAATTCAGACAATAACAATATCAAACCGCATGCACTACAGTGGCCGCTAAAATGCACACTGCACTTGTGGGTCATTTTCAAATATTACTATAGATACTCTTTACAGGGGGTCCACTACCAACGTTTGGGCAGTTCAGTGTATTATCTCATGAGTTATGGTGGTAATTACTTGACCCACTTGCAGTTCTGGCCATCACGGATGACAAGCTATTTTACCGGGCCTACTTTAAACCGGAAAGTCTTACACAGGATCACAGCCTACAGTACACATTGCTACTGAGTTTACTTTAAGTGTAGCACGTTTGTGGTAACACTGAATTATAAACACGCCTCGTTGTCATGGTATACATTTATATATATATATATATAGAGTGGCGTGCAACACACACCTTCAGAACTTTACCACTGCAAACTTTATTTGTCCAGCAAAAGAGCAGGGAGTGCCCCACTAGCTGGCAAAGCTGCACCGGGAACACCAGGGCCACATCGGCAGGTTGGTCATGGGGGCAGCCCCTCATTCTCAGTCCACAATAGAGTGGGGATCACCCCACTGGCCGCAAAGGCACACCACAGTCACCGGGGCCATATCGAGCAGTCCCCCTTTTTCCGCTCATCCACAGTGAAGTGCGCTCCAGTAGCCGGTAAAACTGCACCCCGGGATACTGGGGGCCACATTGGTTGCTGTCTCACTAGGAAGCCACTGCTCTGTCTGTGCTAAGGATGCAGGCCATAGCTAAGAAGCCGGTGGAGGGTCTTCACAGCTCCCCCCGCTCCCAAGGCTGCAGGATGGTCATTCTGGCTGGGCCTGAGTGGTCCTTTCCCCTTGCGGCAGACAGTCTGGAATCCTTTGAGCCTCCTCTCCCCCATGAGGATGGGGGCAAGGGGAGGATGCTCTCCTTGAATCCCTCATTAGGTGGGGAACAGCTGACAGCAGCGGGCCATGCTCGGGTTACCCCCTGTGGAAGTTCTTTCCTGCTACTGCATTGGCGGCAGCCCTGCTGTGTTGAGGCTCCCTGCTGCAGGAGCTGTCATGGGCAGCAGTCAGGGCCCACCATGTCTTCTTTCTTCCTGGCCGTCACCATCACTTTGATACGTCAGCGGCAACGGCTGCGCCGTGGCCAGGCTCCACCAGGCAAGAGTTGACGGCAGCGCACTCGGGCCAGGCTGTCTTTCCTGGCTCACCTCCTGCCCGACCACAAGAGCACTCTCTCAGGGGAGAGCTGCGGTCAGACCGACATTGTCACGTCATTGTTGCCTCCCCCAGGCAGGAGTTCACTGTGGCTGCAGTTCAGGTCGCGCAAACTGAAGGCTCCTCCATGGGGGAGGTCGCTGTTGTGGATTCCAGGATACAGCCACATCGTTGGCGGTTCATGCTGTGCCTCTTTTCTCCCATTGAAGGTGTTAGGAATGTATCCCACTGCAGGGCCTGATACTGGCTCTTGGCTGCAAGGATAGGCAGGGTCACGGTTGTGGCTTCCTGTAAAAGCCACTGCAGCAGCAGCACTTGCAGCACCATTCTTCTCCCCCCAGGTCTCTCCCCCAGGCAGGAGTGTTCAGTTGCTGTAGCAGCATGGCCCGCTCCTCTCCTCCGAGGCCGCTTCCCTGGGCAGGAGCTTCTTTAGGCAGTGCACCTCTCCCCCAGACAGGAGTGCCCTTACATGAGGCAGTGCACATCTCCCCTCGACGGGAGTGCCTTACATGAGGCAGCACACCTCTCCCTCAGCCAGGAGTGCCTCTATGACGTGTCCAGAGGGGTAGGTCGCCCCCTGCCTTATCCCCAGGCAGGAGTGCATCCAGGTACTGCATATCTCCGCCCAGGCAGGAGTTCTGATTAGAATGACTGCAGCCAGCAGCAGTCCTTGCTGCTCCACATCTCTCTACCAGGTGGGAGTTCACACTGATGCAGTGGTATGGGCCACTTCTCTCCCCCCAGGCAGGAGTTCCACTTTTCACTACCTGCGGCTGTGGCAGGGGTCGCACTGCACACTCTGCCTCCAGGCTGGAGCACTCAAACATACTGTAGCGGCATGGGCAGCGCCTCTACCCCAGGCAGGAGCATGTCCCATTAATGGATCAGCGATAGCTGCCCTTCTTCCCCAGACAGGAACATCTTCCTTGGATGCAGAGGTGCGGCCTCTCTTTCGCCTTTGCCAACCCCTAAGATCTCATGCAACGCCCAGGACTGGTGAAGAGGTTTCTCTTTAGGGCACACTGGGTGGAAACGGTCGATTGTGTCAATTCTTACTCTACCTATAAAGAATATTCCAATTTTGGCCACGCTCTGGAATGCCTGCCTCTTTACCTTCAGAGGTTTCCGTGTGATAGGGGAAGAACCAGTTATATGCGGTTTAGGCTCAATCAGGTACCGACTCTCGAGAGGACATGGCACTGGGTTAATAAAGATGCACCGGGGGTCTAGTCTTCTTGAGTGTCGGTGTCGTTTTTGCAGAGATATCAACTCCCAAGAGACACTCAATCACTTAGTGCTCACTTGTCCCTATTTTGAGCTACGCGTGTCCTGACTTTCAAAGATAGGTTTGCGAAAGATTTAGAGTTGTCAGTGAACCTTTTCTGGAGTGAATGTATGTGGGGGCTAAATATATTCCTAATTGTGGCCTTGAATGCGTTCCTGCAAGGTATAACTAAAGAACTGGAAAAAAATGGAATTTGGTTATTGAATGCTAATCACAGATGTTGGAGGCTCAGTTTTGAATGAACTTTGTAAATTTGATTTTGTGATGAATTTAACGTGACAGGCTAATGTGATGTATTATGGATTTTAAGGGTTAAGTATTTTATATGATGTTTTTCTACATGTTGTGTAAGATTTTTTGTAAGCTAAACAAGCAACAATAAAAAAAATATATAAAAAAGAAATGTTTGTTTCTTCCTCCCGATGTGGTGGCAGCCGTACATTCTCCTTGCCCCCCGTCAGAGGCAGGCCAGGGCGGGCCGAGAAGGCCGGCCATTCTGGTGCTCCGGTAGTGGCACACCAGCTGTGACCTCAATGGCTCCCCTGGCGGGAAGCTACTCATTCTTTTTTTTTAAGGTCCTGCATGCTCGGGCTCCTCCAGGTAGGAGCGAATGGCAGCGAGCCGAGGAGGCCAGCTGCAGTCCCCCGGGGAGACTGGCTGCAGCGTGTGGATCCTATCCTTCGTCGCCATAGGGTGTTGTTATAGGGTGCTGGGATGTGGTGAGGATGCCCCATCATGCATGGAGGCCCTGGTGGGCCAAGTGTCTGTGCGCTGCGCGCAGCAGTGACCACACAGATAGGGTCTCCAGATGCAACTGTGGAGCAGAAGCCCGTTCGACACCTTTATTGGTGCGGGTCACATGCATCAGCATGTGACTCTCAACATGTGACTCGGCACGATCCCTGTGACCTGTTGCCTATGTCACAACAGGCATGTGTACCTTTCAATTCGAACACTGACTCCCAACTTGTTTCTACAGGACCCCCAAGGAGGGAGCTTGGATGGTTTGCATTCTTTCCAGCCACTGGCCTGCCTGTCTTCTATATGTTTCCCATGATTCCAAGTTTCAGAATCGGATTTATCTCTCCTGGCTCCAAGTGCTTCTAGTAGCCCATTACTGGAACCACAGGTCATGGTGTCCTCGGCTCTTGCTCCCGGCAGCACTTGAGGTCAGAGAGGGTGAAAAAGCAAAGTCTGTCTCTCTCTCCTTGTCAACTCAGGCTTCTAAGAAAAATGCCCTCTACTCTCTGTACCTGCGATAGGCTCTGGAGGTCTTTGCAGGCTGGTGTTGCGTGACCAGTTTAGCCCCTTTGACTCAGTGCCTTCAGTCATCATAAAGTTTGGGCAGGGCGGTTTCCCTGATTCTCTCTGTCTCTTCCCTTCGAGGACAGTGGGAAGACATCTATTCAGTGCAGATTGTTTGGGTTAATTTATTTTAATTATGTATGTTATTTATTGGCTATTTGTAAGACGCCTATACAACAAATGGTGTTTCAAGGCGCCACAAGACAAAAAAAGGGGTAGGGGTGGGGAACAAGGTAGAAAGATAACAATAACGGTCCTACTAGGCCTTCTGACATTCGGATCGTGCAAGTGCAATAACAAGAAGTGTGAGAGGGGGGAGTGCTAGTCTTCTTGGATGCAAAGTGCTAGGGTGGGAAGGGAAATGAAGGGTAGAGATGAGAGGGTACAAGTGAAAAGGGGGGGTGGAGGAGGGGAAAGAGGGCAACAGGGGCTAGGGGAGTGATAAGGGGAGGGCAGGTTCCAGGGAATTGCATGTGGTGGAGGGGGTGAGGGTCCACATGCTAAGTGCGAGAAGGGGGGTGGACTGGACAGAGGGGGCCTGGTGCCCTGTAGAACTCATAGGGAACCAGGCAACCTGTTACTGTGGGGGTGTTAGTAGGAGAGTGGGAGAAGGAATTAAGAAGAGAAAAGGAGGGTCTTGAGGAGCTTCCGGAATTTAAGGAAATCCAGCTCAAGCCTGAGAGGGGCAGGAGACCATTCCAGAGGGAGGCTCCTGCGGAGGAGGAGTTTGAGCTAGAAGACCCAAGGGCTCTAGCAGGGCCAGTTCACAAGGAAAGCTACAATTTGCTGGGCTTCCTGGTGAAGGACGCTTACTTTTACGACAGGTGGTTACTGATGGTTTGTACTATTTCCTGCGCTTACTTTGAAAGTTTACTACCTTTCTCGAGTTTTCTTTGAAGCAGAGGGCAAAAGTTGGTGGGGTAATGCTTTACCTTGACCTTGACGATTTCTTGTTCATCGGGAAGGAGGGGACAGATGATTGTGGGTCACTCATGAGCATGTTTCAGGCATTGATGATGGAGGAGATGGAGGTCCCCTTGGCCAAGGGGAAGACAGTCGGCCCACTCACAAGGCTTACATTTCTGGGAATAGAGATAGACTCAGATGAAGGGAAGTGTAGGCTGTCAACAGACAAGGTGGTGAAGCTGAACGAAACAATCAGGGAATTGAGGGGCAGGGACGTGTAGGCTGTCAACAGACAAGGTGGTGAAGCTGAAGGAAACAATCAGGGAATTGAGGGGCAGGAGTAAGGCCACCCTGAGGGAGCTGCAATCATTGGCGGGTAACTTGAATTTTGCGGGTAAGGTGATCCTGGCAGGGAAGGTTTTCGCAGGTGTATTGAACTCAAAACGGTGGAGTTGCAACACGCTTCCCAGCATGTGCGGCTGGGGGCAGAGGTGAAAAAGGATCTCAGAATGTGGGATGGGTTCCTGGATGAGTTCAACGGGGTACTACTGTGGCGGGATCAGTGGGCCACTAGTGAGAAATCCAAGCTTTTTACTGACTCATCGGGCTCACGCGGTTTTGGGGCCATTCTGGGGAGCTACTGGTGCGGCCAGGCCTGGCTAGCATCATGGCATCAGGAGGGGATTACCAGGGACATCACGCTACTGGAGTTGTTCCCTATCGTGGTGGCATTCAAGCTATGGGGGAAGTCATTAGTTAACACGAGGGTGGTGCTCTGGTCTGATAACTTGGCAGTGGTCCGGATCATCAATCAAGGGACGTCCAGCAACGTGAGGTTACTGAGGTTACTGAGGGAGCTGACAACGAGCCTGCTTAAATTAAACACAGAAGTTAGAGTACAACACATTCCTGGAGTAAAAAACGTGGCCGCTGACGCTCTCTCTCGTTTACAGTGGGAGAAAATTTGGGTGAACTGTCCAGAGGCGAGCAAGAGGATGATCCCATTCAAGGCACAGTGGTCGGGAATGATTGGGGGAATCTGAGTTCCTTAATCTACACTGCCCTGGCTCCAGGCACAGCAAGGAGGTACAAGGGGTACTGGGACCGGTTCCTGGCCTTTCAAAGTGAAATCTTGACAGAAGGGCAGAGGGGCGCGCCAGTGCGCGCCTTTGTCGGATGGGGCTGGCGGTCTGGGAAAACCAGATCCTGGATGTCTTATCATTTGGCAGCAATAGCACATTATTTCAAGCTCGGGGGGAAGCCCGATCCTACCAAAGAGCATTACATTGTAATGGCAATGAAGGGCTGGTCGAAGCAGACAGAGAGGAAACCTGATCTGAGGCGGCCCATTGATATTGTAAAACTGCACCGTTTAATTGAAACCCTAAGGACGGTTTGCCATAGTGAAAGAGAGATGGTTTTGTTCTCGGCAGCCTTTTCCCTGGCCTTCTTTGGAGCCTTTAGAGTAAGCAAACTGGTGCCGGAGAATAGAAAGGGAAGGGGCTCCGGGTTTTTAAGGTTGGAGGATGTACAGTTAACAGTAGAGCGGGTGTGCATTTATTTAAGAAGGTCCAAGACCGATCAGAAGGGTAAAGGGAGGATGGTCACCCTCTATAGCATCCAGGGGAGCAGAGTGTGTCCTTTAGCGGGGCTGACGGCTTACCTCCAGGGGAGGCAGCTGGCGGCTGCGGGATACCCCCTGTTCTTCCATAGGATGGGTCGGCCTTGAGCCGTTTCCAGTTCAAAAGGGTCATGGATATGGCATTGGAGGGTATGGGGCGATTGGAGGAGTGTTTGGTACACACTCCTTTAGGATAGGGGCAGCCACATCGGCCACAGAGGTAGGCATGGGCTCAGAAGCAATCATGAGAATCGGGGGGTGGAAGTCGGGGTGTTTCTAGAGGTACATAAGGCCGGACAAAATGTAGTGTTAATGACCTCCTTCTCATCTCCTTCCAATTAACAGAAGCCCAGGGGAGGAGACGGTCTGGCTGGGTAGTTGGGCATTCATTTGTGTCTAGGGTCGGGGCCAGCTGGACGGAAGAAAGAGAGGAAATGACTGCCGGCGAGTACCAGATTTGGTGGCACAGGGTGCCCGAAATGAGATGGGCACAGCTGCAAGGCTACATCAACAAATTGCTGGGTAAGCAGCACAGTCTTGTGGACTTGATTATCCATCTAGACGGCAATGAATTGACAAGCTTGGGTAGGGGGGGCTTTGATGAGGGAGATGATGTTCTCTTTGCAGGAGTTGTCCTCGAAGTTGGGCGAGACAGAGATCTTGTGGTCTGAGATTATTCCAAGGCAGGAGTGAAGGGCCGCGGATAGCCACTCGGCTGTGGAGAAGTCGAGGAGGAAATTGAATGGGGCAATGGTGAAATTCTGCAGAGGCAGAGGTTTTCCCCAGGTCGGGCACAGCCTGATCAATTTGAAGTCCCCGGAGTACTATTTGAAAGACGGAGTGCATTTATCATCATTGGGCATGGATATGTTTTACTGGAATTTGTGCACGAAGCTGCTGGAATTATGAAAGTAGGAAAGGGGAGAGCCACAGTGGGCGTGGACCCATCTTTGGCATGGTGGTGTTTTGGCAAAGAGTGGCAAGATACACACTCTGAATGAACCGGGGGAAAGTCGGAAGGGTCTTCGCTCTTCTCAGGACCAGGGCTGCTTGGGGGCCTAAGCGGCAGCAGCGCTGGAGGTTGCAAGGGGGGCTCAGCTTCCCCCGACTAAATGGCACTCCCCAAGCCCTGGAATACCTTCAAGGGCAGGCGGGGCTCAGACAAGAAGGGTTGGGGGAGCTCTGACCTACGATGGACTTGGTTGGGAAAGGGTGAAGCAAGGTCTGGACACAGGGCTTTCGCTGCACCTTCAGAACTATTTTCACTAAGTTTGTGTGTAGTGTTTTGAGTTTATTATGTTGTGAAAATAAATTTCCTGCCTTTTATGCCAACAAAGAAAACATGTCTCATTCTGCACCTTTCCTGGGTGGGATATCAAAAGGGGCGAATAGAATGAGCAAGTGAGTTTGTACAAGGATGGACAAATGCCCAGGTTATGGAGGTGACGACGTAAGCATGGAGGAGGCACCCGGATAACTTTGGCAGGGTCCTCTCCTCCCTCCCCCCTGGGTAAGGGGGAGGTGTTCAGGAAGCGGCCTGAGGGGCGGGAAGCCAGCAAAACTGAGGAAATGCCCGCCAAAGGGAACAATGGGAGGGGGCGTGCCAGCCAGCTTATAAACTGCCCGGCTTCCTTCTGCAGAGACCTTAGCCCGAGCAGAAGGATGCCCGCCACACAAGGACCTGTTGTTTTTTGTTTTCCTCCCACCCACTCTTCTTAGAGGACAGCGGATTGGCAAAGCCTGGCCGTTGGCGAGGCAGTGTTTTGGCAACCAGTGGAAAGATACAGACTCCGAATGAGCCAGGGGAAAGCCGGAAGGGTCTCCGCTCTTCTCGGGACCAGCGCTTCTTGGATGCCTAAGCGGTAGTGGTGCTGGAGGTTGCAAGGAGGGCTTCCTCTGACTAACAGGCACTCCCCCAGCCCAGGAACACCTTCAAGGGTTGGGGGAGCTCTGGCCTACGATGGACTTAGTTGGTAAAGGGGGAAGCAAGGTCTGGACACGTAGCAGTCGGCGCACCTTCAGAACTATTTTCACTAAGTTTGTGTGCAGTGTTTTGAGTTTATTATGTTGTGAAAATAAATCTGCAGCCTTTTATGCCAACAAAGAAAACATGTCTCATTCTGCACCTTTCCTGGGTGGGATATCAAAAGGGCCGAATAGAATGAGCAAGTGAGTTGGTACAAGGATGGAAAAATGCCCAGGTTATAAGAAAAATGCCCTCTACTCTCTGTAGCCGTGATAGGCTCTGGAGGTCTTTGCTGGCTGGTGTTGCGTGACCAGTTTAGCCCCCTTGACTCAGTGTCTTCCGTCATCATAAAGTTTGGGCAGGACGGTTTCCCTGATTCTTTCTGTCTCTTCCCTTCGAGGACAGTGGGAAGACATCTATTCAGTTCAGATTATTTGGGTTAATTTATTTTATTTATGTATTTATTGGCTATTTGTAAGGCGCCTATAACACAAATGGCATTTCAAGGCGCCACCAGACAAAAAAAGGGGGGGTGGGGAACAAGGTAGAAAGATAACAATAACAGTCCTACTAGGCCTTCTGACATTTGGATCATGCAAGAGCAATAACAAGAAGTATGAGAAAGGGGGAAGCCCTTTCCTACCCCCACCTGCGAGGCTAAGAACCTCGGGGTCATCTTTGACTCCACCCTTTCCTTCTCTGCCCACATCTCAGGTCTCTAAAAAGTCATATTTCCGACCGCACCTCCTCATAGGTACTCTGCCTTTCCTCTCATTCCCCCAGAAGCTCAAGGTATCCCAAGCTCTGGTTCTCTCTAGCTTGGACTATTGTAACAGCCTCTTTCTAAATCTACCTGCGTCTACTCTCTGCCCTCTGCAACTTATCCAGAACAGGACTGCGAGACTTGTCATTGGCCTCAAGCCCTGGGATCGTATCTCTCCAGCTCTGAAATCTCTCCACTGGCTCCCAGTGGATGCAAGGATTAAATTCAAAACCCTCTGCATTGTCCACAAGGCTTTCTGGGGGCTAGGTCCAAAATACCTTCAGCTATCCCTCCGCAAATACCTCCCCTCTCGAGCTCTTCGCTCCTCTACCTCCAATTCCCTTATGGTCAGTCGCTTTTCAAAGAAACGAGCTGGGGGTAGATCTCTGTCTTCGGCTGGGGCCTCCCCCTGGAACAGCCTCCCTGCCACTCTAAAACTTGAGGAGAACCATCTCTGGTTCCGGAAGCACCTCAAGACCTTCCTCTTTTTTTCTGCCTTTGCTCCCCCTCTCCTCTGCTGATCTGTGTTCTCTTGGCACTGTGCACCTGGCCACCCTCTGTCCTTTGGGCCCAGGTACCTGCTCAACCTGCCACCCTCATGCACTGCCTCCGGGCCACCCCTTGCACTGGGGTCTGTATCTGTACCCATACAGCCCCCCCTTTTTCTTCCTGCACTTATCAGACCTACCCTGTCTGCTGCCTTAAACCTAGCACTTGCAAATTGCTGGCTGTATTACCACTGTTTGCTGCCTTTATTATTTATTTATTTTTGTTTATCTGAAACACTTGTGTACGAGTGCGATATAAATAAAATATCAATCAATCAATCAATGAGAGGGGGGAGTGCTAGTCTGCTTGAATGCGAACTGCTAGGGTGGGAAGAGAAGTGAAGGGTAGAGATGTGAGGGTACTCGTGAAAAAGGGGGGTGGAGGAGGGGAAAGAGGGCAACCAGGGCTAGGGGAGTGATAAGGGGAGGCCAGGAGGGCAGGTTCCAGGGAATTGCATGTGGGGGAGGGGGTGAGGGTCCACATGCTAAGTGCGAGAAGGGGGGTGAACTGGACGGAGGGGGACTGGAGCCCTGTAGAACTCATAGGGAACCAGGCAACCAGTTACTGCGGCAGACGGCCGTGTTAGCAGGAGAGTGGGAGAAGGAATTAAGAAGAGAAAAGGAGGGTCTTGAGGAGCTTCCGGAACTTAAGAAGATCCAGCTCAAGCCTGAGAGGGGCAGGAGACCGTTCCAGAGGGAGGCTCCTGCAGAGGAGGAGTTTGAGCTAGTACAGCCAAGGGCTCTAGCAGGGAGACATTTGGGGAGAGAGAGTTGGATGCAGCGGGGTCCCAGGTCCCAGAAAGCCTTATGGATGATGCAGAGGGTCTTGAATTTGATCCTTGCAGCAACCAGGAGTCAGTGGGGAGATTTTAGGGCTGGAGAGATGCGGTCCCTGGGCTTGAGGCCAAGGATAAATCTTGCAGTCCTATTCTGGATTAGTTGAAGGGAGCAAAGGGAGGATAAAGGAAGATTGAGGAAGAGGCTGTTGCAGTAGTCCAGCCTAGAGAGGACCAGATCTCTGGAGACATTGAGTTTCTGGGGGAAGGTAAGGAAAGGGAGAATGTCTCTGAGGATGTGCAGCTGATAGCGGGCCTTCTTGGCAAGGTCCACAATGTGAGGAGAGAAGGAGAGAGAGGAGTCAAAGATGACACCAAGGTTTATTTCCTCACAAGAAGGTGAAGGGAGGGGTCCCATAGAGGGAAGCCAGAGGGTAGGAGGGAAGGAGGGGTGGGGCTCTCGATTAGAAGGATCTCAGTCTTACTGGCATTAAGGCAGAGATCATTAGCAGCACACCATGCCTGAATAGCAGTCAGACAGTCAGGGATGAGAGAGGAGGAAGAGGAGGCAGTGAGGGAGGCTTGAAGGAGAGCTGCATGTCATCTGCATAACACGGGAAGTGAGGAAAGGAAGAGATCACATGGGCCACAGGGGTAAGGTAGATGTTGAAGAGCCACGGCAAGAGGATAGAGCCTCGAGGGATACTGCAGGTGGAGAGTGAGAAAGGGGAGAGAAAATGGACCAGTTGAACCTGGAAATGATGGTCGGAGAGGAATGAGGTCAAACAGTCAAGTGCCAGTCCGGTGATGCCAAAGGTTTCACAGAGCAGATTTGTCAGGGTGGTATGATTGACTGTGTCGAAGGCAGAGGAAAGATCCAGAAGGATGAGAATGGAGTGAGAGTTGGAATCAAGATTTGAGAGCAATTCTTCATGGGTGTTCAGTAGGGCAGTTTCCGTGCCTCTGGCTACTCTGAAGCCAGACTGGCGGGCATAAAGACAACCAACAGATTCAGTGTGATGGATCAGTTGGGAGATGACCAGCCTCTCCAGGAGTTTGCCCAGCAAGCGGGCAATGGAGCTAGGGCAGTAGTTAGCCGGGCAGGAGGAGTCAGCAGAGGGAAAGAGAGGATGAACAAGGGAGTGCTTGAGGGGTAGCGGGAAGGAGCCAGTGGCAAAGGCGTGATTACAGATATCGGTGCAGGTGGCGCAAGGGAGGCAATGTTGTCCTTGATAGTTATGGAGGAGAAGGGGAGCACCTGTTTGGAGGAGACTTTCATAGGGAAGACTTGTCTAGAGACCCCATCCGGTGCTACGGGTGAGAAAGAGGCAAGTACAAGGGTAGGGGAGGGGGTGGCAAGAGAGACTTGAGAGCGGGGAGGGACAAGGGAGGGGGAATTGCAAGGAGCCTTACACTATTAGCTCCAGGACACACTCTTTCTATATTTTGCCCTAGGTTCAAATCCCTTACCCTCCCTGTAACCTTCCTTTGATTCTCTCTGGGCTCTTCAGTGTTCCTTTGTTGAACCGCCCCACTCCAGTCTTTGTTGAACCGCCCCACTCCAGTTATTAAGCACTTGACCGTGTAATTTGTATTTCTGATCAAAGTGTTTGCTGGACCAGGTGCATAGGGAAACTGGGAGGTCTCTTGTGTGCTCCTCCTTATCTCTCTGTCATTCCAGAGGCAGATACTGTACGATACAGTACCACTTTCCATCTGAAGGAGGTTTCCACTTGCTGCCTCTCTCAGGAAGGCTTGATTCCAGTGTTAATGCTGGATCTGCTTCAGGAATTTAGGACACTGTTGGCATCTTTGCATGTGATGGTCATTATCCTTACCTACCTGGGCAGAACCTCCTCTTTCAGCAGGGGTCAAGTCCTGAAAAGAAAGTGGGGTGACTCATTAACATACCAATTGAATTTGGTGTCACCAGAAATTAGCATATCAAGAGGCCCTCTGAAAAAAGTGGGGGGACTCCTGAAAAAAGTGGGGGACTCCATTCATTTGTGTGTACCCTCGCCTTGAGCCCTGTCTTTCAGGTCAACTAACAGTGTCACAACGCCAGTACACTGGCCTTGTCAAGCAAGGGGATGGCTCGATTACTGCAGGAGATTGGCAGGAGATGAGTGTTCCAGAGGCAGTCCTAATCCTATGCGGATGCTGGCAACAGAGAAGGTCACAATCCCTCCCCCTTGTGCTTAAATGTTTTTGTGCAGACTGCTCTATACCCATGCCACGACTCGACAAATTGCACGCCAGTCTTCCCTTGTCTTTTTTTGCAGAACCATCATACCTGAATGAGAAGATTGGGGAGCCAAGCAAAGCAAAGAACAGGCGAGAAAGAGAGAAATATCTAGAGGCTAACCTACTATGTGGCAGATGCGCTGCAACCAACATGGAAAAGAGAGAAAGAGAGAGACAGAGAGAGACACTGCTTCACAACATGGTAAAGACACTGAAAGTGGCGCTGAGCTCCTGAATCGCAAAATAAGCATGTGCAACACCCAATAGTCCTCTTAGACCACCAGAGACTGGAAAAGGAGAGGGACTAACTCTTCCTTGAAAGTCTTTCCGGGTGACCGGACTAATTGGGGCCCTAAAACACAGACATGACCATCGCCCATCCCAAGCTGCCAGCCTTAATATGTGAAAAGCTCGTTGAGAGACATTGGGCGGGGCTTAGTCCCCTTTTAATTACGTTTTACTACACATCCACCACCGAGAGGGGAAGTCCAGGCCATATTGGCCAGGGAGAATAAGTAAATCCCAGCAGAAGGAGGGGAATGTAAACAGGGGACAGGAAGTGTTTTTTTCTCGTATGAGAGCAGAATTGGGAGGAAGGAGCAGCGGAGTGTGGAAGCACTTTGTTGAACATGCAAAGTATTGGCTAAGTACTGAGAGTGCTTCTGTATTTTGTGTGTGCGTGTTTGTATGGTGAATGTTGGGCTGGCTATTGTAAGAAGAGGATGTGATGCAAATGTTCTGGAGTGAAAGGTTTTTTATATAGTAGTAGGGAATAGTGGTATGAAGGAGGAAGTGGTGGGATGAAGGAGGGAGAAGTGGTGGGGAAGAGGGAGTAAGGGTGTGAGTGAGGGAGCAGTAGTCTAGAAGAGGTAGTAGTTGTGTGCATGAGGGCATAGTATTGTGGAGGAGACAGTAGTAGTGTGGAGGAGTTAGTAGTGGTGTTGAGGGGAAGTAGTAGTGGTGTGAAGGAGGGAGTCCGTGTGGCAGAGGGAGCACTGGAGTAGTGGAAGGAGGAATAAGATTAAAGGGTGGAGGGGATAGAATGATAACATCTAAGGGAGAGGGTGAGGTGGAGGAGACGAGAGGAAAGAGTAGAGGAGGGAGAGGCGAGAGTTGACATGTTAGAAGAAGCCTGAATCTTACATTGTGGTTGTAGGGCACCACCCCACATCCTGGTAGAACACTAACACTTGGCTAGAGTCGAGACAATTAGGGTGTCCCTGAGGGAGGTACGTCTGCCAGCTGTTAGACTACTATCTTTAGTGTAAGACAGATCTTTAGATAGTAGGGGTCCATCAGTAGCACAAACCTGTTGTTTAAGAATGCCTTGGCTACGGAGTAGGTTTGCACAAGACAAGAAACAGAGGGACGGCCATAGGGACCCTCAAACCTTGAATAAAGAACCCTTCGCTGCCTTAGAGAGTTGTAGTGATTTTTATGACATCTGTGACATTGGTGTTCTAGTGCTTCTGGGGCTACATGACAATTCCCAAGATCTAGTCACTTTTCTTTACTGTTGGTTTAAGGACTCAATCTCCAAGGGCATCTCTTTTTTACTTTTGCAAGGCTATTGCCTAGGCTTCAACAAATGCTTGTTTGCATTCATTTTGACTTTTCCTCCTTGGGCGGGCTGATCTTGGATGACCTTGACGTTGTTTCAAGCCTTCCTGTCATAAGATCATGCAATATAGGCATTAAAGGTTAAAGGGAAACTGGGTTTGCAGTATCCTGATTTTATCTTATTGATTTGTGGATATAACTGTCTCTCTCTCGTCTTTGGGAATCTTCATTTGTTAAGGCTGACCTGAGAAAGGGGGGACCTGGGGGAATTCCTCGGATAACGTACCAGTAAGCTCCATTAACCCATTCCTGCTCTTTCTCGTCACATTCCTTATATCCTCCTTCTCCCCCATGGGTGACAGATTACCCCTTCTCCTTGGGTATTACTCAGGATGTTTGGTAAAGTGGTGGACATCTTAAACCCCTATAGTGGAAGGGGAGCAGTAGAAATAATTTTTAGGAGGTTACTGTGCAATGCTCTGGCAGGAAGGCGAACATCCTTCATTTGTTAGGAATGTGAGGAGGAAGAGTAGGACTAGGTGTAATAAAGATTACCGGTAAGTGATCTGAGCATTAATGCTTGGATTAATTACCAGTAATCTTCATTACTCCTAGTCCTACCCTTCCTTGTCCCCATACTAAGCATTGAGGTGACCCACCTCTCACAGGAACCCCTTTTCTATCTTTATTATTCATTAGCCCCTACCCTTCCTGTACCCGGGCATAACAGCCCACGTGCCCCGAGCCATCACAGTAACTAGCAACTGCCCAATAGGCTGCTTCGAGAGCAAGTGAGAGAGAGGCGGGAAAGCTATACTGGGATGAGGAAGAGTAGGACTAAGAGTAATTATGATTACCGGTAAGTAATCCAAGAATTACCTTAACATCCCTCTTCCTCATCCCAGTACTAAGCATTGAGATATGCCAACTCGAGAGAGAATGGGCCGAGAACAAACCACACCAGACCAGATGGGTAAATGGAACCCGACCAACACCGTTATTTTGAAGCACACAATCCAAGACAGGAGCAACTTCTACAATCATAACACAGAAGAGCTATGCCCTGGTTGGACCTACCCTGCACCCGAGCTTGGAGGGGGGAACCCACAGAAGAATATGCCAAAGAGATGGTGTCCCGCAGCCACCTACTGATCGTGGACACCAAGACCTTCCTACCAGGGATGGGGCCCCCAAAAGTGACAAACAGGCTGGAGGAGGAACAAAGGATCATACAGCGGTCCAAATAAACCAGGACAGCCCTCCTGACATCCAAAGTAGCCCAGTGCACCTCCTCCAGCGAGGAGGGAGAGGGGAAGAAGAAAGAAAGGATAATCTCTTGAGCGACGCGAAACTTGGTGCCACTTTTTACGGAGGAAAGAAGGGTGACTTTTAAGCAACAAGGCCTCAGGGGAGACAATCAGGTAGGGGGTCTCACAGGAGAGGGCACCAATCTCACCCAGCCTATGGGCGATGTGATGGCCACCAAGAAGACAGCCTTGAGGGCCAAAAAATTCATCCGCAAAGGTTCAAATGAAGAACACTACAGTGCCCGCAGGATCAAGGGGAAATCCCAGGGGTGCAACCCAGAAACAGAGATGGACCTGGCCAGCAAGAAAGTCTTCAGAAGCCTCTCCACCAGCCCCAGAAAGGAGTGCACACCAACCTTAGGACCCCCAAAGGAACGGATTCCACCCCATTGAGCACGAAGGGTGTTGACAGGACGTCCCATGTTGAACCCCTCCTAGAGAAACTGAAGAAAAGGAACCCCCAAACACAGGGGAGAGTAACAGCCCTGCACCAGACACCAGGACATGAAGTGCTTCCAGTGACTCTCATAGGCCTTCAGGTTTGAGGGACACCTGTCCTGCTGAATAGAGGAAGCCACCTCCTCTGAGAGACCCACAGATCTCAGGCGATCCCTTTTAGTTTCCAAGCTACGCAGACCAAGTTCTTCGGGCCCACCACCACCCGGGACAGAACACCGGATTCAGCCCCATTGAGAGGGAAGCATGGGAGAAACCGCCAGCTCCAGCAGGAGAGGGAACCAACATCTCCGGAGGCCAAATAGGAGCAACCAGAATAACCTTGGATGAACAATCCTGAATCCGGAGGTGGACCTCTGGAGGAGGGGAAGGCGGGGTGATGTGTACAGAAGCCCCACCGGCCACCGGGAATTGAAGGCATCGACCCCCTACGCCCACAGGGAGGGAAACGGACCTTTGCAGACAGGAGAGAGGCAAACATATCCAGAACTGGAAATCCCAGCACCCTGCAGATTCTCCGGAAGGCCACCCAGAGGCATTGCTAGGGAGGGCCTGGAGGGCTATAGCCCCGGGTCTTTTGGTTGTAGACCCGGATAGAAGCTCAGGGGCTACAACCAAAAGGCTACCCGAGTAGAGATGGAAGTGTAATGTAAATCATTGGTACGCCGTACCACTAGTTCGTTTGCATTTTACAGAGCGTACCTTTTCTTCAAAGGCTCAAGTAAAGCATCCACAAATGCACTTTCAATTTCCCAAGTCACAGCACGGTATAGACACACAAAGAGCGTCCGTGCAACCTGAGCACCTCAATGACCTTGCAAAACACACTTTTGTTTTATCCCCAGCAGAGCCTTTCATTTGCATGATGGCACACTTCTAACTGAAATACCTCTTTAAAGCACCAGTTACCTTGCAAATCTATGATAGTTAAAGTGAGCAACATAAAGCACCCTTACACACTTACATTTCTGTATATACATTTAAAAATATATAGTTGCTATTGGTCACTAATCATATGTTCTCAGCATCACTGGGGGCTTGTGACAAAGAATCTCCATATGTATCTAATTGTATATTATTTGTTTTATTGCATGTCTTAAATCACTGAAATTACAGTGTGGTCAAATAGATTTTTCAGGTTTGCATTATCTTGCATTCTGGGACTTATTGTTTACCATTTAGGATGTGAAAATTAAAGCCACAATGATATTAGTTTGGCTTAATATGTTGCTATAAGGATTTACATGTTGTCATGTGGTTTTACTATGCAATTTGTGTATTTGTAAGCTCTCAAAGACAGTGGGCCTCATTTCAAGTCAGCCGGTCCGTAAAGAACGGTGCTGGTAAATCCGCCACCACCGTTCGTTCTGGACCGGCTGATCTTGAGTTCTGCTAGCGGGAGGTGCCAAGTCTGACCTGGCGGGTTTAACACCACCCGCCTGCAGGCGGACATGGAAACACCGGCACCATCATAACATGGTGCCGGTGTTTCCACTTCCCCATTCCCATGGAGTCCTATGCGACTCCATAGGAATGGGGACTTACAGAATTCCATCTCCGGAATTCCCAGGTCACCGGGGTCGTAATGCCCCGGTAATTCCGGGAATCACAGAGGCGGAATGGTAATATGAGTCCGGCAGTAACCTGCCAGTTTATCCGGCTCGGTTACCGCCGGACTCGTAATGAGGCCCAGTATTATTGTAGGTCTTGAAATCCAAAACTTAAATATTTGTACCAGGTAAAGCTTGGAAAATATGTGGTCAAATTTGCAGAGTGGGTTCAAATGCCTGCTTCACTGTCAAGCCAACGTGTGTGATCCTGGTCAGATATTTTATTATTTTTAGCAGTAAGCTAAGAGTGTGGAGTCCTTATTGCAAACTTAGTCACACTATTTGAAAAAAAGACACCCTTGCAATGGGATGGAAAAAATAGTGTACATTCGTGCTTCTCTGTTAGTGGACCACAAAGCTGTCACCTAGAATTTCAATATTGGTGCACTGGCCATCTCTCAGTGCAACAGCCTCAGCAGCCAGTTAGTTCACTACACTAACATCTTGGTACACTAACTGTGGCAGAGTCAGCATTAATCTTCTCCCCTGTTGCTGCCCGTCACAGAAGTGTATTGGGCCGTGCAGAGTAGTACCCCACAGAAGAATGAGTGAAACTCTTTGTTATGTCCTGTTGCATCTTTTATAGCACACCTGCTGTCATATTCTTACTCTTTAGGGTTCCAGCATCTGTCAGCAGTGAGGTAGGAGACTAGTGCAGTAGCGGGTGACCAGGGCAAGATTGCTTGTTACAATGTTGGTATGTGCAGATCTGAAGATGTGGTTCTATGTGGTGTAAGTGTTAGATATTCTGTAGGCCATCTGGAGGAGTAGTTAATGTGTACTACATGTTGATAAGGTGCTCGTTCATGTGGTTGTCAGTGGGGCCATCAGAGCGGTGCTGAAGGAGTATGAGGAGTTATGATGGTGTATCTGTGATGGATTAGTTTGGTGCTCAGGGAAATTTAGTGCATATACGCACGTTCAGATTGTGTAACCTGTGTTTGTTTGGTGCACAGGCTGTGTGCCATGATGCATTTTCATTTAGGGTGGAAGGACGAAACGGCTAAGGTCGAAATTTTAAAATGGCTATTGTTACCATATCTTTCTCAAATCAATGTCGTACTTGATTGCATTGACACACCATGCAAGAGTGGGAATTTGAGGTTTTCAAAGTGCACTTTATATAGCAACAGCACACAGAAAATGGAAGCCTTTTGTTTCAGTTTATTTTTGACAGTGACTGACCACGGAATCAATGACCAGACAAGGGGTGGACCAGAGCAAACGACCAGAGGATAGTGACTCATCAGAACAGCCAAGAAGCAGAGGGGTGACAAACAGATGGACACCTAATCACAGCTTTACTTGTACCATAGTTTTACTTTGGTTCATTTTTATTTGTTTGGCTATTAGGTGGTGTTTATAAGGCAAACGTATTACACTGGAGTAAAGCTAGAAAGGTGAGACCTTGTGAGGAGGTGACATGCAATTTAATGGTGGGATTTAGTTATTTACCAGCCCATTGACTGCCCATGGCCATTATGATGCCTATGGCCATTCTGTCAAACTAGAAATTATATTGTGCCTCCTATTGCTATGAATATATGTATATTGGCCTACGCCAAGCTGCTAACAAGCTGCTTATAAACTACATGTGAATAAACTCGCATTGCAAGGTCCTGACCTTAGAAACCATGTAAACTGTCATTTTGGGTCAAGCCGCCATTTTAGGTTTTCTTGCTCTATAAAGTCACCATGTGAGCTAAAATGGTAGCCTATGTTATTCAGAACAGAACTTGATTGTCATGACCTCTGTACAGCTAATGTATAACTTGCCTGCAGGCCACTTGTTAGGGTCATGAGCTGAGACCTTGTCCTTCTGCTGACCTGTGTGCAATGGATTACCTGTATCACCGAAACTGATCTATAATTGAATGAGAACACCTGCTTAACTATATTGTATAAATTAAGTCCTGCATTGTAATGTTAGGCCTAGAGCATACATTATTACCATTTCTTCTTGTTAATGTATAAACCTAAGATGAACTAGATTTGACCTGGCAAGGGACCCCAGAGCAGTAACTTATTTATGGAATGGTTAACCTGAAGAAAGGCTGGACAACAGGCTGGAGAAATGTATAAAAGCCTGACTGTTTCAATGAATATTTGCACTCACTGAGCACACCGAACCACGCCGGAGTTCGCTGTGTTGTACTGGGGGTCGATAGCTATCTGAATTTTGTTCTGTTCTTTTGTAACTGGATTCAGTATAAAATAAAGTACTTTGTATGTTCCTTTGTAACCTGTGTTTGGTGTGTTTCCTTTTTGGTTACCCTGCCTCATATTATTTCCTTGTTTTCACAGTTGGAGCCCGGAATAGGGACCCTCAAGATTGATGCCGGATTATTGAAGGTTGACGCACACTATCGGACCGGGATCGGACGGTGTGACATAACGGGCCCGACTGAACGAGACGCGACACCTCAACAGCGCTGCACGATCCGTTCCCTGGACGATAGCCGCGTGGTCTGAGACGGCATCTTGATGAGGGTCAATTTTTTGAGGCGGGCCGATTTGCCGAAATCACCATACACAAGGTAAAATTCGTTAGGTAAGTCCTTTGTAAACCGATCGGTCCTCCTTAGGTTTGGTCAGGTGAGTTTTTACCCGACTCTTAATTCAACCCTGACAATTTGAATTTGGCGCATTGTATCTGCAGACACAATTATTGACCAGGTAACACAGAGTATTTGAGAAATGCCTGGGAAATTGTCCAGCTGCTTTAGGCCATTATTCCGAGCCATCCGGCACCACAGGAGGGGTCACCGGCATGTACTATGTACGGTAAGCATGGCATTGGAAGTGTAGTATTTAATAAAATTTGGCACAGACAAACCAGACATGCCTCCGAACTTCAATGGCCAGTCAATGGTAGTTTTGAGATCCCTCGTATTGAATATTTAGAGTCAGTCTTATTAAAAAAGAAGGCCAGACCTGCAGTATTTGATGTTTTGCAAAATTGGAAAAGAGAAGCGTTGCAGCAGCTTAAAAGTAGGGAAAAACATGTGCGCCGTCATAAAACAAATGCTGAAAAGGCGTTGTTATATGATCAGGACAAACAGTCTGAGTCGGTTAGGAATATGGACAGGGCTTTCTCACTCGGTATTCAGAAAATCTATCCTTCTAAAGATCTTCATGTTTCTGATGAGTTTATCGACAAATTGTTAAATGAACGAAGGCCTGGTGCCTCTGCACCACCTCCGTATGTTCCTCTTCCTCCTGCTGTACCTCTTCCTGCTGTTATTCCTGCTCTTCCTGCTCAACCTGTTGTTCCTATTCCTCCGGTTGTTGTTCCTCAACCTGCTCCTCTGCCTCTTCCCATTGCACCAGTAATAGTACCTCCATTGAATTTGCCTGCACCCTCACTCCCAAGTAGTTCTGTACCGCTTGTAGTTGATGAGGGTGCGGGGTCGAGGATTGTTACTCGTAATACTGTTCCTACAGAAAAGAAACAGGATTTGTTTGCATGGGCTAAGCATTGTATGGAGAGAGATGATCAAGCTAATGTTCTTGCCACACTTTCTAATATGGATAATTTTCCTGAGAAAAATGTTTTCATTGAAGGTTTAGGGATTCATTTATGTGTAATGTGGGGTAAATTAAATAATGCAGACCTCCCACAAGGGTTGAGGGACCTGAATACTTTAGCGTTTTCAAGAGACACTGTGGAGAAGGTACATGAGCATGTTGAGAGGATATTTGAGTATAGAAAGGAGTTGGAAAGGTTACGGAATGAGGATGACGAAGAAGAAAGTATGTATGTACAGAAACGATTTCTTCCGTGTCGTAAATCGACATCTGAGGAGGCGCGAATTTGTACAAAAGATGCGATTAGATGGATTTCAGACATATCGATAATTCCAGTTGAGGTATATGACACATACAGTCAATATACGCTACAAATGCAGAGGAAAGTGATACCGGTAATGGTAGAGTACCTGCAGGATGAATGTTTAAAGAGAAAGGTTAGTTGTCCCACAGAGTTATTGAGCATTTATAAGAGAGCTTTTTCACTTGACACTTCTTCAACTGCTTTAGCGCTCAACTTACCTCTGTTGCTTAGTAAGCGTTCGGAGTTGCCTACATCTCAGTTGCCTATGAGAGAGGTTCCTCCGACATTTGTCCCAAAGGTTGAGATTCCTGCTAATGCTGCAGCAGGTACACCTGCTGTGGACATTCCTGCACATTATGTATCGCAGTTTGTTCACGTCCCGTTTTCACGACAGGAAGTGAATACTACTAGACAAACTATTCCTGACATTAGGAAAAATCTGACAGGGTTCTATAAAGAGAGAGTCCGTTTTGCAGTCCTCAGTGTTTACCCTAGGCGACATTGATTTGCTATTCCCTGTACTCCTGCCTGTAGATTTGTGGAAACAAGTTAGAACTATAGACGATGTACCAGGGTTGGGAGATACATGGGCTAACATAGTTAGGCTTGATGGGGAAAGGCCAGCTGGTGAGCGACCACCTCAGGTGATACTAACTTTGCCTGACAGAATCATTGCAAAACTGAAAACTATAATCCCCGAAAAGAGAATTATTTGGGACAAGCTTACAGCCTGTGTCCAAGGAAAATCTGAGGGTGCTACCGAGTTCTTTAATCGGTTCGAACAGGTATTCTCGGATTTCAGTGGACAAGACTTAGGCACAGAGTCTGGGAAAAGATTATTTGTGGACAAATTTGTACGTGGATTGCTGCCTGACATCCAGTCACAAATTATGTCTTCTGAGAGCGCTTGGCAGGCGAAATCCCAATCAGAAGTACTGCACATGGCTCAGTACTACGAGAACCGGGTCAATAATGAAAAAAATAGAGTCGAGAAGAGAAAAGGTGATTTGAAGACTAAAGTATTGTTACAGCAAATTGTTAGAGGCCCCAGAGGGGGTAGTTCGCAGATTAGAGGTCAGTATGTTCCACAAGGGAATGTGCCATTGGGTCCTGTGAATATTAACCAGTGTGCCTATTGTCGCCAGGAGGGTCATTGGCGTGCACAATGCCCCGTCCTTCGACAGAGGTCGAATAACACATTTGGAAATATGGGTAGACGATCCAGAGGTCGCCTGGGCGTGGGGGGCCCTGGTAGAGGCCAGTTTTTGCAGGATCCCCAACAACCTTTTTCACAGGATAATCAGACTTCGAGTGTGGATACTAGAAACATATTTGATCATCGTTCTGCTGCATATCTATCTGAAGAGCTTCCTTCTGATGATATTTTGTTTCGTTAGGATTGCCCGAAGCAGGGTTTGGAACCTACACCTATTCCCGTTAATCAGAAAGGTCCCTACGTTGAAATGGTAGTGGGAAATAGGAAACATCATTTTTTATAGACACTGGAGCACAGAAGTGCTCCATTGATCATTCTCGGGTTCCAAACATTCCACTGTCAGGGCAAACCAATGTTTCTGTAGGGTTTTCTGGCACACCAGTTGTTTGTCCGGTTTCTTCACCGGTACCTATTTCTTTGGGTCCCTTTACGGACCACTGTCCATTTCTCTTGACTTCGAATTGTGGAGAGAATTTGCTGGGGTTGAATCTGTTGAAGGAATTAAATGCTGTAATTCATTGTTCTTCTGATGGAGTGCGTTTGACGATTTCACCACAGCAATGTTCTGTTTCGCAATTCTTGACTAGACCTTTGCCGCCAGAATTCAGTAATGTACCAGAGTGTTTGTGGGCAGTTGATGACAATGATGTCGGTGTTTTGCAGATTGAGCCTGTTAAAATAGTTTTCAAACATGGAATTAAGCTGCCCCGTATTCCACAGTATAAGATCTCAGTTGAAGGCGAGCGAGCTTTGAAGAGCATTGTTTCCGATTTTGTGCATCGTGGGGTGATTGAAGAGATTGCAGGAAGTTTGTGCAATAGTCCGATTTTACCCGTGTACAAAAAAGGTGATAATGCAATTCCATTTCGTTTTATAATTGATTTACGTGCCATTAATAAAGTCGTTGCTCCGCAATTTCCAATTGTGCCTGATGTGACGACAATATTAACCATGATTCCAGCTACGGCTACTCACTTCAGTGTTGTGGACCTAAAGAATGCTTTCTTCAGTATTCCTATACATGAGGATAGTAGATACTTGTTCGCGTTCACCTTAGGGGGACGCTCATTCACATTTACTCGTGCACCTCAAGGTTATACTGAGAGTCCTAGTATTTATAGTAGGGCTTTGAAAGAGCAGCTTGATACCCTTGGATTGCCCCCTACTTGTACGTTGCTTCAATATGTTGATGATTTGCTTTTAGCCGCTGACTCTGAGAGCTCTTGTAAAGAGGGCACTGTGTTGTTGCTCATCCATCTAGCTAAGCATGGTCACAAAGCTTTGCTCAAAAAGTTTCAATATTGTTGCCAGGAGGTCGCCTATTTAGGCTATCTCCTGTCAAAGGAGGGAAGAAGATTGACACCTGAAAGAATAAAACACATTTCTGGCATGTCTGTCCCAAATACACAAAAGGAAGTTAGAGCCTTGATAGGTATGGCTTCTTACTGTAGGTTATGGATCCCAAACTTCTCACCAGTGATAAAACCGATGTTGGCCTTGACGAAGAAGGGTATTTCTTCACCATTGCCATGGAATACGGAGCATCAACATTCATTTGAGTTGCTCAAGACTGCATTATGTTCAGCACCAGTTTTGGGCACACCGAACTATGAGAAGGCCTTTGTGTTGTTTGTGCATGAATGTGATGGATGTGCTTTGGCTGTATTAACGCAGGAACATGGAGGGAAGAATAGGCCATGCGGTTACTACTCTTCCGCCCTTGATCCTGTTGCATGCGCTTTGCCAAGATGTTTGCGCGCTGTCGCTGCTGCTGCTACGTCTGTAAAACAGAGTGAGGGAATGGTCCTAGGCCATGATTTAACCCTGATGGTGCCTCACTCTGTAGATATTCTATTGAACCAAACCCAAACGCAACACCTCACTTCCGCACGACTGACAAGATATGAATTAATCTTGTTTGCTCCCCACATTCAAATTAGGAGGTGCTGCGTTCTTAGTCCGGCTGAACTCCTACCTTTCCCGCAAAATACTGTTTGCGGTGACGAAGAGTCACATGACTGCCTGTATACTACTGAACAAGACACAAAAGGCAGAGTTGATTTGAGGGACACTCCTTTGGATAACCCACAAGGGGAGCTGTTTTGTGATGGCTCCTGCTTCAAACTACTGGATGGTACATCCACAGCTGCTTATGCAGTCACTACATTGAGTACGGTTGTGGAGACCAAGAGAATTACGCATAACTCTGCGCAGGCCGCAGAGATTATAGCATTGACTCGAGCTTGTGAGCTTTCTGAAGGGCTAACAGTAAACATATATACTGATAGCCAGTATGTCTTTGTGGTGGCTCACAACTTTGGGAGACTTTGATCAGAGAGAGGGTTTTTAACTTCGCATGGCACCAAGATCCAACATGGCTCCCTGATAGTACAATTGCTTTCAGCGCTTGCGCTCCCTAGTCAGTTAGCAATCATTAAGTGCACAGCACATCGCAAGATTATAGATGATGTAGGGAAAGGGAATGCTTTCGCTGATCAAATAGCTAGACAAACTGCCTCTGATCTCTTCACGGAGATGTATGTTTCAAGGGAGACTGTAGATGCCTATGCAATGGATGAGGGTGTTGGGTCTGTACGGGATATCCAAGCCGATGCCACATTAGAAGAATCCAAGAGGTGGGCTGAGGGCTTGGGGAAACTCGATGATGATGGGTGTTGGGTGGACATGGTTGAAGGGAAATGGTTGCTTCCTAATGCCTATATAGTAATGATGGTTACCATGGCACACGGTTCCACACATGTGTGCGCTCAACAGATCACGAGAATGTTAGAGAAAGTCTGGGTAAATGATAAGATTTCAAAAATTGCCCAGCATTATGTCCAAAATTGCATGATTTGCCTACAACACAATGTGGGAAAGGGGACCGCAACTCCAAGAGGTAGCTTTGGGCCTCCTTCTGTCCCGTTTGAAGTGATTCACTTTGACTTTATTGAAATGGAGCGATGTAACAATCTAAAATATGTCCTTGTGGTCATTTGCGCCTTTAGTAAGTGGGTCGAGGCTTTCCCTGTTAAAGACGCTACAGCCATGACCACTGCAAAGACCATGTTAAAGGAATTCTTCCCACGGTTCGGTTTGCCGAGAGTTATCTGGTCGGATAATGGTCCGCATTTTATCGCTGCTGTAATTCTACAGATATGTACGGCAATGCAAATTGACAAACGATTCCATTCGGCCAGACATGCTCAGAGTGCCGGATTAGTGGAAAGACACAATGGTATCGTAAAAAACAAGCTCGCTAAGACGTGTGGCGGCACCAAACTAAAATGGCCAGGCGCCTTACCGATCGTGTTACTAGCCATGCGTACAACCCCTCAAACTAAGACTGGGCTCTCTCCATTTGAGGTGGTAATGGGGAGACCTGCCAATATCTGGGGTCTTCCGAAGCCTAGGGCATTGAGGAATGTAGAAAATGTATTGCTTTCAGACTATTGTAGCCAGTTGACTAAAAACCTGTATTTCATTTATCACCTGGTACGAGACGCTTTACCCGCGCGATACGAGGGCCCAGGCCACAGTATACAACCTGGAAGTTGGATTTTGGTCAAATCCTTTGACCGATCTTCCTGTCTTGCACCTCGGTGGCGGGGCCCGTTCCAGGTCCTGCTGGTCACCCAAACAGCGGTGCGTGTCGCAGGCCGGAAGCATTGGATCCACGCAACGCATGTCAAGAAACTTCCTCACCCAGTGCCACACGTTACAGAAGAAACAGAACCCCTCGCTAACGCTGCAACCAATGATCCCAAAGCAGTGAGTAGCACTGAGAGTGCGTCAGAGAATCTTTCTGAGCCTGTGAGGCTTGGGGAAGCTGCCATTTTGTCTCCGCACTCTCCGAAAATGTTGCTCCCGGAAATTGCTGTTCCAACTTCACTTGCCTCTGATACGTTGCTTCCAACGGGAAGTGACGACATCTTGTTCTCGGATCAAACAATACCAGGCAAAACAAGATACAACTTCCGGCCACGAAGATAGACATACGGCACGGTTTTGCTGTGCATCTGATAGACATACGGCACGGTTCGGCTGCGCATTCAAGGAAGGAAAGGATCATCAAGGGCTTGCTTTTGCCCAAAAAGTTGAGGAAGGGGATTCTGTTGGCTAGGGGTTGTGGAAGGACTAAGAAGCCGCGCAACCGTAGTGTCGCCAGCAACGAACATTGGGGTCGTCAATTGAAAATCTACAATGCCTACTACCGCCACCGCTGCTGCTCGTATTGGATTTATAAATAAGGGGGTGACCAACTCGGACAATGAACAATGTGCCTGGGCCCCGAAAACGTATTGCTGTGTTTTTATGATAATATTTGGTTTTATAATAGTCACTGTCTTAGGCCTTTGGTATTTCGAAGAAACTCATCCTTTAGAGTCTTTGCTGCCGACTGAAATTGTACCCACTGTTCCTACAGCTTTTGTACATTTGCATACTCTGTCACCTAGGGACTCACAGCATAGACAGAAGTATCACAATAATACCTTGTTGCTTATAATGAATGCAACACATACCATTTTTAATAAGACTAATTGTTGGGTCTGCTCACATTTACCGCAACATGGGGATAAGGGGCTAGGTTGTTATATTCACCCTTTACCTTTGACAACTGCTTGTTATGCTTCACTTAGAGCACTGTTCTTTGGCCAATGGAACAATAGCATCTCGGGGAACTTTGATGGCACTAATTTGAAAAGTTTTGAGAAACGTGTTCTGACTCCCCTGGGATGCTTGCTTTTCGCAAATAGGAGTAAGCTCAATATTGCTTCTATTAGGCCTTCTGATAGACTGTCTCGTCCTTTCCAATCTTTGATTTCCTTTAAAATGGCTCTGATAGGCAATAAGGATGCCGTGCCTCCTTCTTATACTGTTAACCATAGCCCCGACTCAGTTTCTTTCTGCATACAGAGGAATGGCACCCGGTCAATGGGAGATTTTAAAGGTTGTGCCAACGTTGCAAATTTGACTGGGGAAGACAGACCTTTGTATGTAGGCGAACCTATCTATTTTGTTTGCGGTAATGTAGCATTTCCGTGGTTGCCCAAGGATTGGCAGGGAACTTGTTATCTAGGAATCCTGTTACTTGGGGTGTTTATAGCAAGTACTGTAGAGGTTTCGAAGGCTCGTCCACGGTGGGACGAGAATGGCGACACTCCAGCACAGGTTTTAGGAGATGTAGCAAAATCATTCCTTCCATTCTTTGGGCAGATAGCGAATTCCGAGGATATCAGGAAACTAGCGAGAGTACTGGAGAGAACCATCAACCGGACCACAGATATACTCTATAATATGACTTTAGAGCAGAAAGCGATCAGATTGGTAGCGCTTCAGAACCGGATGGCATTAGATGTCATTCTGGCTGAACGTGGTGGAGTATGTAAACTAGTGGGGTCCGCTTGCTGTGTTTTCGTCCCGGATTCCTCCCCAACTATTTTTAAGGCAATACAGAATTTGCACATTCTTAGTTCAGAAGTGCATGTTCCCGAGGGAAATTGGGATCTTAGCGCTTGGTTCTGGGACTTCTTGCGGTCTTGGGGTTGGAAAGTGCTTTCAGTCTTGCTGATTATTTTGGGAATTCTGCTATTTCTTTGTTGTTGTATCCAATGTCTACCAAGTATATGTTCAATGCTAGGGGGATGTTGCGCTCAGGCGATAGGTACAATAGGACATAAAGTGTATGCCCCGGATAAAACCTCTAAGGAGTATGTACTGAAAGAGATCTTAGTAAAAGATCTAATGGCGATAGATATTTCTGACAGCTATTCAGGGTGTATGGACGATGACACATGGAGTTATTTGCAGGGAGATCAGAAGTAGTTTAGCACTTGGCATAGGCCAAAAGGAGGGTTTGTCAAACTAGAAATTATATCTTGCCTCCTATTGCTATGAATATATGTATATTGGCCTACGCCAAGCTGCTAACAAGCTGCTTACAAACTACATGTGAATAAACTTGCATTGCAAGGTCCTGACCTTAGAAACCATGTAAACTGTCATTTTGGGTCAAGCCGCCATTTTAGGTTTTCTTGCTCTATAAAGTCACCATGTGAGCTAAAATGGTAGCCTATGTTATTCAGAACAGAACTTGATTGTCATTACCTCTGTACAGCTAATGTATAACTTGCCTGCAGGCCACTTGTTAGGGTCATGAGCTGAGACCTTGTCCTTCTGCTGACCTGTGTGCAATGGATTACCTGTATCACCGAAACTGATCTATAATTGAATGAGAACACCTGCTTAACTATATTGTATAAATTAAGTCCTGCATTGTAATGTTAGGCCTAGAGCATACATTATTACCATTTCTTCTTGTTAATGTATAAACCTAAGATGAACTAGATTTGACCTGGCAAGGGACCCTAGAGCAGTAACTTATTTATGGAATGGTTAACCTGAAGAAAGGCTGGACAACAGGCTGGAGAAATGTATAAAAGCCTGACTGTTTCAATGAATATTTACACTCACTGAGCACACCGAACCACGCCGGAGTTCGCTGTGTTGTACTGCGGGTTGATAGCTATCTGAATTTTGTTCTGTTCTTTTGTAACTGGATTCAGTATAAAATAAAGTACTTTGTATGTTCCTTTGTAACCTGTGTTTGGTGTGTTTCCTTTTTGGTTACCCTGCCTCATATTATTTCCTTGTTTTCACAATTCCCACCCACTACCCGCTCTTCCCTCTCTGCCCAAAACTCATCCTCCTGGGCGCTCCTTTGAGCTATCTATTTCAAGCAATAACATCAAACATTTGCCTGTCAGTGCTATTTCTAAGCAGTGGCATGCCCAGACTCTTTTGACTGGGTGGCCCAAGTAGGATACTGACTTATGCAGGGGTGGCATAAAGTACGAGTGCACCCACACATAATGATCATAATTTAAGATAATGGGGTGGCACCTGAGGTGGCCAATCAGATCCCAAGGGTAGCATACGCCACCCCAAGCCACTCCCTAGACACACTACTGTTTCTAAATAGTCTGCTGAAAGTTAAAAGTTAATGGCCTAATTGAAGCTGCAAAAGTGATACAGGTTTAATAAAAATGTCTTAAACCAATTTGCCTTCAACCATTTCATTAATATTTGTTGCATGCACTGAAGTCCTGTCTAAACAAATTTTGACAAAATCAATCATTTTTTCTTCTTCATAGGTATTAGGTAGGCATATGCAAGACACACATATGCCTAGATAATCACTCCATGTTCCATCTATTGCATTTTATGGTCAGGTAGTTCCATTATGACAGTGCCTGCCAAATGCCTATACCATGCCTACACAGAAGCTTAATCTGTTGTCTTTGCCAATGTTTGGATTCAGTTGAAGCGACTCATGTTGGAGGTTTTGTCTTTTGGGGCCAATTCTAGATTTGGCAGTATTTTCTTACCACATTATTTTGGCTGTTCTTTGGCAGTAAACTGGCCTTACCATTAGAGGTAGTTCAGTATTACCCTATTTTGGTGATAATATAGTGTTAGCTTATATTGGCAGTACTTTTTAGTGGTATCTTGGTCTTTTATACTACCACCCCATCATAGAACAAACTCTCCCTCATTACAATTGTGACCCACCTTTGGCTGACTGCATGTGCTCTGTGGACCTAGCACACCTTTAGGGAACCCAGTGTATTTATTCATAATGCCACTTATTGCATGTAACTCATGTTACTGACTTATTTACATCCAGTAACCTATGTGCCTTAGATGACACTGTCTTCTCTTCAGCATGCAGAGAAAACACATTCATACACGCACATAACATGTCTTACACATATATATATTTTCTTCCTTATTTACTAACTTTACCTTTGGCGGTAAAATGGCAAATGCTTTACCGCTCTGGTGTAAACATCAAACACTCATGATTGCCCCTTTTCCTTGAAACAGTGACCAACATACGCATGCAATGAAACAAAATCCCAGTCTTATTTCGGTACGCTATGTATTATACAATCATCATAAACAATGTTACATTATAGGATGTTACAATTATTTGTTCTTACCACATTGGTCACAGCTTCGAGCCTTTAAAAAAATGAAAAGAGAAAAGAAACAAACACAAGCACATCGCAAAAAATTGAACTTGCCGTCCAACACTTTCTTACCCAGTGTAGAAATGCAGAGAGAAACATGAAATATATTTTATAAACCTAACAATTATATCATCTCCCATTCATTTTGTTTTACGCACCCCTCACTTAAAACCTGACTCACCAAGGCAGGCGAATTTTGAATCTTTTGCTGCCAGAGCTTTATCTGCACGACCTCACAGCTCACGGACACAGCCTTCGGAATTTCTTCTACTTCGGTGCCAGCAACCCAACCCCTTTCTGCATTGCTTGCCAGCTGTTTTCAAAGCTGCATTCCCGGAGCCCCGTCCAGGAAGAAACCAACAGCATTCGAGTCTCTGAAAGAACTGACTACTCCCCCCAGCTGAGCTGATTAAAAAAACTCTGGCTGTCTGTCAAACTGAGATAAGCCTTCTCTGACATCAGCACTACCACCTCTTGATTCCTACCATCATATTACAAGAATGTTCATGTATCAAGTAATTTCCTGCGAGGACAATGGAAGTTCTCAGCCTGCATAAAAAAAACCTTGCACAAAACAAACAGCCTTCCCACTTTTTTTTCTATTGTGCATCTCCCCATGGAAAAACACAAACTGAAATGACTTTCAAACTGTGCCTACCAAACTGCATTGTAAAGTTAATTGGGACAGTTAATTGGTTAGTGGACTTTTTATTAGTTGTTAGTTGGTTAAATATTTCCAAGGCAGTTCCACACAGATATAAAAGTAAATTTGTAAATGTGCACGCTTCTACATTTTAAAATGACTTCCCCCTTTACTGAATGCTTTTGAAACTAAACCCCATTTTGCTGGCATGCTGCTAAAAAAAACGTTTTGCTAAATACTTTTAAAAATAATGCTTTTCCAAAAATAATGCTTACTGGCTTGTTGCTGAAAAGCTGTCCCTTGCACCCATTTCAAAAAAGCTGCATCTACACAGTAAACGATGAAACCCCCATTTTTGCTTCCCTTTGAATCTATGCACATGTGCTGTTGTTTGCACACATATTTAATGCATGAATATATCCCTACACTCAGCCATATGATCACTGGCAACTACAAAGTGCATTGAGTTTAAAGTACTGGCTGTCTGTTTCACTCATTTACTGTTACTTAAAAATAAAAGTATTCATTAAGAGAAAAGATATAGGCCCTCATTACAACTCGGGCGTTAAGGGTTAACGCCATCGTTAACCCTTAACGCCTGATTCTGATTTTAACGCCTGCTTTTAGCAGGCGTTAAAATCCATGGCGCTAACCCGCCATGGTGCTAATTACGGCGCCGTAAATTACGGCGGCGTAATTAGCGCCTTCCCCACTCCCATTATGCCCTAAGGGGCAAAAATGGGAATGGGGAAGGGAAAATGGGAAATGGGGATTTACCGCCCCACTCACCTTGGAATGGGGCGGTAAATCCGCCATCCACCATGGTGTAAACGGAGTTTACACCATGGTGGTAAAGTTGGTGCACTTAGCACCAAGGTTGTAATGACCGCCATAGTAATTTAAAATTAACATTAAACTGTCCCCTGTCATAGATGGATAAAACTCCTGTACTATTCATGTAGGAACATGGCACTTTTACCTTCTGACAATGTATAGAGCCCTCTGCAGTTCACAATTTATTGCCATCAACATATGTATAAACTATATTTCTAATTGTGTGTTTAGTGTAAGTGATGATTCACAGATAACACTAATAAACATGTTCTAAAGTTTTGTATGCCAAATAGTATCTTGTTTAGTTTACATGCACAGTTGTATCAAATATTTCTAATTAATATATTGTTTTTGATATTTCAGTCAGGGACACATCTAGTGCCATTATAATCTATTATTCCAGACAATGTCCAGTCTGGCCACAATGCAAAGTAGCTCTTTAACATTGCAAACCAAAGGTCAAGTCCCACCCTATCCCTTCCCCAACAACCCCCATCTGTCCCACCATCCCACCCACACAATAGCACAGGTGTGCAACTTGGAGGAGCTAACTTTAAAGACTGCAGGAGGAGGGGTGCACTTACTTGTGGGTGAACCTAACTTATTTACATATTCTAAAGATACTATTCAGTGCAGCTTAAATGTTACAAGCTGGTAACTCACTGTGTGAGATTGAGCTGCTGTCTCCTGTCCCCCATGCACTGCTAATCACTCCCTGGCTCTTACATGAAAGTACTAACAACACCCTATCACGATTTCAATTGCCGAAAAATGTGTGCATACGAATGCAGAAGGTGTTAACAATGAAACACTTTACACTGGCCGGTCCTGGGATTTGCAGGGCTCTGGGTGGCAAAAGACATGTGGGCCCCCCTAATTTGCGTAAATAGTGACATCAGTGATATCACAGAATGAGTCTTTAATAGGCAAAGGTGTCCTGCGAAGTTAAATTAAAAACATGTTGCCATGTGTAAGGTAGTAGAGAAATAAAAAAAGAAAAGTCCAGTGTATGAATTGTCACTATTAATATTGACCTATGTGGCAATATCAGTAGTGAGACTTTTTTTTGAAGTAGCAGATAGTGTGAGCTGAACACCATGTAGAGCCTTCTAATTTTAGCAGATTGAGTGAGATTAAAGGGGTTTGTCCGGGAGCACTCACTTTGATTAAGTGGTGAAGACGGGATTTGAGAGCGGTATACACCCAGCTCTCTCTCTCTCTCTATATACTTCCTTGCTAGAGTCCTTCGGTGCTCTCGCTCAAACTCTCTGCTGGTCAAACGTTTCTCCAAGCAGAGATTGGGAGGTAGCTCCCTTTCCTCAGCAGGTTTCTCCCTCTCGAACAGCCTCCTTGCCCCCCTCAGACTTGAGCCGGATCTTCCTAAATTCGGAAACTTCTCAAGACCTTAATTGTCTCCTCTTCCTTCCTTCACCCCCTCCCGTGCTAATGTCCCTCTGCTACTGCGGTTAGGGCCTGGTCCCTTCTGAATCATACAGGGGCCAGACTCTCCCCTACCAGTCCTCGCATCATCCTTTGCCAGCAATTGCCCTCTGGCACCCTTCCATCGGTCTAGCCTAACCTGGTCCACCTGTCCATTGCACTTATCCTCCCTCCCTCATCTCCTGCCCCTGGCACTTGCCATCTTGGCCCCCACACCTGCTCACCCCCCTTTTTCTTTTTTCTTTGGGAACCCCCTGCAGCACTTCTCCCCCCAACCCCTACCCCGCACTTACCTCCTTTGTGTTGCACTTGCTCGGTAGGATTGGCACAAGGCCAATATATAACCGCTATTGTTGTTTGTAGTTTTCTCTTCTATGTCCCCCCTTCACATTCCCCACATTTTGTCTTGTGACACCTGGAAACACTTGTGCTTAGGCGCCATACAAATGTCCAATAAACATAAACATATGGAAGTCAGGAACTTTAACCAGTTACATCTCTTCCCAGATGTAACTGGTAGAAATACTGTTTGCAAAAGGCAGAGCGGCTGCATAGTGCTTGCAGTCTGCGCAGTCCTGTGGTGCCCCCCTGCTTCTGGTCTGTTTTCCATTGCTGTTACTGGAGGCAGACCTTGGGCCTCATCACGACCCAGGCGGTAAGTTACCGCCTGGGCCGTGACTTTACCACCATGGCGTAAACTACGTTTACGCCATGGTGGTTGGCGGACTTACCGCCCCATTCGGACCTTGGCGGGGCGGTAAGTCCCCAATCCCCATTTACCCTTCCCCATTCCCATTTTTGCCCCATAGGGCATAATGGGAGTGGGGAAGGCGTTAATTACGCCACCGTAAATTACGGTGGCGTAATTAACTCCATGGTCCCTTAGCGCCATGGATTTTAACACCTGCTAAAAGCAGGTGTTAAATTCGCCATGGCGCTAAGGGACCTCGTACTCAGGCGGTAAGGGTCGGCGCTGTTTACGGCGCCGTAAACCCCTTACCGCCTGGGTCGTAATGAGGCCCCTTGTCTTGAAAAACTCAGAGTCAGTGGAGTGGATTGACTGCAGAGTTGTTGCAGTCTGCGCTGTCACGTGCTGTGCCCCTGCTCCTGGCCTGTTTTCCATTGCTGCTACTGGAGGCAGACATTGGGCCTCATTACGAGTCCAGCGGTAACCATGGTGGTAAAACCGCAGCGGTTACCGCCGGACTCGTATTACCATTCCGCCTCCGTGACTCCCGGAAATACAAGGGCATTATGACCCTGGTGTCCAGGGAATCCCGGAGGCGGAATGGTGTAAATCCCCATTCCCATTGAGTCCTATAGGACTCAATGGGAATGGGGAAGTGGAAACACCGGCACCATCTCGTGATGGTGCCGGTGTCTCCTCGTCTGCCTGAAGGCGGGAGGTGTTCAACCCGCCAGGTCAGACCTGGCGGGAAGACCACCTCCCGCCTGCAGGACTCGGGATCGGGCGGTCCGGAATTAACAGTGGCGGCGGGTTTACCGCCACTGTTAATTCCGGACTGCCCGACCTGTAAAGAGGCCCATTGTCTTGAAAAACCCACAGTGGGCCTCATCACGACCCTGGCGGAAATCGCGGTGCAAAATGCACCATGGAGCACGGCGGAAAGCTGCCGATAGCGCCATGGGGGTTGGCGGATTTTCCGCCCCATTCCGACCTTGGCGGGGCGGTAAATCCCCATCCCCCATTTTACCCTTCCCCATTCCCATTTTTGCCCCATAGGGTATAATGGGAGTGGGGAAGGCGTTAATTACGCCACCGTAAAATACGGTGGCGTAATTAACAACAAGGTCCCGTAGCGCCATGGATTTCTCCGCCCGGAAAAACCAGGCGGAAAACGCTCCATGGCGCTACGGGAACTCGTAGTGGGGCGGACGGGTCCGCCGCGAATAACGCTGGCGTAAACCCACTCCGCCAGGGTCGTAATGAGGGCCAGTGTCCGCAAAACGGACCAGCTGCAGAGTGGCTGCAGTCTGCGCTGAGAGCAGCAACTTTGGCTGATTGAACTGAATCATGCTTTTTAAACGCTGCAGTGGACTTCTGTTTTGCTCGCATTCAGCACAGCGGCAAACTCACCTAAATGCCGTGCTTCCTCTGTGAGGTGAGATTTGTGTGCGAAAGTATTGTGCGCTTCCAACTGTTCTGTTCAATGAGTGTGTGCTTTTCTATCTAGCTTTTCAGAGACTGTGGGGACTAGCCTTTGGTCTGTAAAAGGTGGAGACTATTAGCCAGGCAAAAAAATTATAAGAGGTATGCACTGAGAAGTGAAAGCATGACCCTTGTGGACAACTCCGGTATCGTCTCAATACCACCCTGTGAGCCAACAGTGGCCGGACCCAAGAAAGGGAACATTTCAGTGTTTTTCCCCACAAAGTTGTGGGCAACGCATGCACAGGCGATTCAATCAGAGGGGTTAATAGCTGGTAAAATCCTGGAATCAGAAACCTACACAAATATAATTGACTGCAACATTTCTGGATCAGTCCTATCACAAGTGGAGCAGGATGTGAACACATCCATATTTGAAGCTTGTGTCATCCTGGAAAGTGAAATTCAGCAATCAAAGCTATAAGGGACCGGTATAGTGTCTCCCCTTCTCTGTTTTGAACCCAGGTGACGTCGGCTGAAGTAGCCCCTGAGACATCTGAACTGGAAATGTGTAATTCTAAGGATACCCAGGTGCTGAGGCCCAGTCATTTAAAACAACCTCTTTGCAATGACTCGACGTTGCATGATGTGTCAGAAATAGGTGAGAGCTCACTCGCAGCACTAAACTTAGTGCTACAATCCTTTATCTGACTATATGATACAGTGGCGTAAGAAGTAAGAATGAATTTGGGTTTATTAACAGAGATACAGACCCTTCTTCAGCATAGGACAAAAAACCATAAAAGTGAAAATGAGGTGCTGTCTTGCAGTTTAGCTAACTTGACTTCTGCCGAAAGTCCCATAAATGTAACCCGAATAGTAAATGAAATCAATGGTAAGGAAGATGTAGAAACCAGCTACCATGTTTTCGGTTGACCAACACATAAACATTGAGTCAAGCACTATTCCATTAATGAAAAAGAAAACTAAGAATATGAATGCAGAATCAAAATCCAGGAGAAAAGGTTCACGGAAATTCCTGCGAAAAATCATTGCTGCAGCAAATAGCTAAGCACACACTAAAGACTGTTTTCTTGGTAAAGTGTCAGTAATTTACGATGTTCCGCCATCGAAGGAAACATCAGCGAGTGGTCCACAGAGGAAAGAAGACTGTACCAACGTACCTTTTTCTATGTCCTGATGTCCTGTACTCGATCGTAAACAAGCAAAGATCAAGAAAGCGCCTAGGGCTGGTGCAGGCACTCAACCCAGATTTACCATTAACGATGGGGAAGCTAAAGCCCAAAAGGGATATTTGGGTGCACAAAGGGGCGGAATGTCTCCACCATGCATGCAGATCCCTTACAATGACCAGGATGACCAACAGAAAAAACAACAACCTAAGCAGCCACTCCTAAGCAAAGTCAGCCAGGGCGAAGGCTGGCCATCCCCACAGCTTCGCCCAGGGATGACGTTGAACACTTACCTCCCGACTGCTTACAAGGTCCAGATTGGGAAAAATGAGAACCAGGCTCTGCTTTTTGAATCAGTCTTCGAGGAGGAGCAGAATATACCACTAAATCAACAAAGACTCCTGGATTTGCTGTCAGCCATCCAGATTTAAGCTCTATATCATCGGTTGACTTAAAGTTTGTTCATTTATTCGACTGCACTTGTCTGGGAAATTGTGCTGTGCATTTCTACTCTAAAATGATAAGGGTTTAGTGCTTAGACAGCAAGAGGAATTTCTACTGAATGGTTTCGAGTGCTACCATGCGTCTCGAGGTGAGGTCTTTCCTAGAGCTCACCAATGCCCTAAAATCACTGTAAGATGTTACTTTGATCAAGATCAAAGGAAATATGTTCCCTATGAGGCTGCAAATCTGAGTTGCCTATGAGGCTGGAAGTCCGAGTTAGGGCTGGCTTGCTGCAACCCTACCCACCTCAGCTGGTAGGCAACCTGGTTTCTAGGGACATATGTCAATTGGCAAGTTGGAACTCATGTGAGTAATGTCAATAAGCAGTTTCTAGATCATTTTGACATACTTCTCCAAGAGACATGGCTCAGGAGCAGTCCTACTTGGGATGGGTTTTCAATCCACTCGACACTGGCAAAGAAAGGTTTAAGGGGGAAACCCATGGGAGGTGTTGTAACCGCTGTGAAAATGAAAAGGTTTTGTCACCTTAAAAAAAATGTCTGCGAACTCTGATGCTTTCCTAGCAACAATGATATGTGATATGAACGAAGTCCACAAACAAAGTGCGGTGTTAATGATCAATGTTTGCTTCAACCCTTCAAGTATGGATGCTGACATGGTTATACATGACATTGATACAATTTTAATAGCTTGGCTTGTTGATCACCCGACTGGTTCTGTAATCTTGGCTGGGCACTTTGATTGCAAATGCTTGATAATCGAGGGTGGTTGGGGAGACCAAGACGAAATGTCTGGCATCACTCCCTTCACTCACTTATCAAGGAAAGCTAATTGCGGTAATATATGGCGCACATTATAGTCTAGATGGAATTATATGCAAACAAATCAACTTTTTGGGGGGTCTTTCTCTGAGGTTCCTATATTGTCAAACGTCTTCTCAAACTCCATCATGGACTACATCTGTCTAAAGAACGTTGAGGTGGAAGAGGTTGTAGAATTTAACATAATAAAGACAACATTGAGTGACCATGCAATGCTACAATTAGCTGTCAGCCGAACGCATCCCCACGAGCCAGCAGAGTCTTTGAGAAGCGGGTCTCTGGTGGTGTCAGGACAGGGCATTCAGCTGGCCCAAAATAGTGCCAATTTAGAGCTAGTAAACTCTGACCGCTCAGATTGGTGGAACAACTTGTGCACACATAATAATCTCTTACACTCAATCCCAGGGAACTTCTCAGAAGTATTGATAAGATTGAGAAAACAGAGGACGGAAAGTACACTGGTGCAATCCCAAATCTCTGTCTCAGCGAAAGACTATCAGGGTAATTCATAGAATTTCGCAGAAAAGTGTCGCAAGCGGCTGGCGCAGAGTGTCCGCGTGCGATTGTCTGGGCCAGCCGCGTGCGCGAAAATCGATTTCCGCGCACAGCGCATTCATGGATTTTCGCATCCAAAACCAGCCGTGGCGCAGCGTGGCGCAGCGACCCTGCAGCAGCGCCAGTTACGCCCCCAAGAACGCCCTCGCGCAAGGAAAAGCCTTCAAAATCCCCAAATAATCGCAAAGGGCTGCGCTAACCCTGGACCAGTTTACCGGGCTGGCAAACAGCAAACGCCAAGCGGGGAACGTGTATTTCAGTGGTTCGCGGGAAGTTCCACACGCGATTGTCCTGTGTACGTGTGCATCAGGGGTGCGCGGGAAGTTCCACACCAAAATCAGCAGGGTACGTGTATTACAGGGGTGCGCGGGAAGTTCCACACGCGATTACAGCAGGGTACGTGTATTCCAGGGGTGCGTGGGAAGTTCCACACGCGATTTCATCAGGGTACGTGTATTTCAGGGGTGCGCTGGAAGTTCCACACGCGATTGGGCCCGTGCGAGCAGGGTACGTGTATTGCAGGGGTGCGCGGGAAGTTCCACACGCGATTTCATCAGGGTACGTGTATTTCAGGGGTGCGTGGGAAGTTCCACACGCGATTGGGCCAGTGCGAGCAGGGTACGTGTATTTCAGGGGTGCGCGGGAAGTTCCACACGCGATTGGCCCCGTGCGAGCAGGGTACGTGTATTCCAGGGGTGCGCGGGAAGTTCCACACGCGATTTCATCAGGGTACGTGTATTTCAGGGGTGCGTGGGAAGTTCCACACGTGATTGGCCCAGTGCGAGCAGGGTACGTGTATTTCAGGGGTGCGCGGGAAGTTCCACACGCGATTGGCCCCGTGCGAGCAGGGTACGTGTATTCCAGGGGTGCGCGGGAAGTTCCACACGCGATTTCAGCAGGGTATGTGAATTTCAGGGGTTCTGGGGAGTACTACACGTGAATTGGCCGTGTGGGTCCTCCCAGGTGTACGCTCAACAACCTCCACGGCCCCTGCAGGCAGCCCACACCACGGGGGACTACCCTGCACCCCTGCTCATGTCCCGCAGGCAGCCCATCCACCATGGGCATGCCCCCCAGCCAACCCACATGTCACCTTGCACTACTGATCAACAATGCATGTCTCCCACCACCCCCACCCCCCAGCAGTGCAGGGGCAGCCTCCACCAGGCCCCCACTCATGTCTCCCACCACCCCCACCCCCCAGCCACCATGGGCATCCCCCACCAGGCCCCCACTCATGTCTCCCACCCCCCCAACCCCCCAGCAGTGTGGGGCACCATCCACCATGCCCCCACTCATGTCTCCCACCACCCCCACCCCCCAGCAGTGCAGGGGCAGCCTCCACCAGGCCCCCACTCATGTCTCCCAGCACCCCCACCCCCCAACCACCATGGGCATCCCCCACCAGGCCCCCACTCATGTCTCCCAACACCCCCACCCCCCCAGCAGTGTGGGGCACCCTCCACCAGGCCCCCACTCATGTCTCCCAACACCCCCACCCCCCAGCAGTGCAGGGGCAGCACCACCAGGCCCCCACTCATGTCTCCCACCACCCCCACCCCCCAGCCACCATGGGCACCCTCCACCAGGCCCCCACTCATGTCTCCCACCACCCCCATCCCCCAGCCACCATGGGCATCCCCCACCAGGCCCCCACTCATGTCTCCCACCACCCCCACCCCCCCCAGCAGTGTGGGGCACCCTCCACCAGGCCCCCACTCATGGCCCCTATCACCCCCACCCCCCAGCATCCAGGGGCACCCTCCACCAGGCCCCCACTCATGTCTCCCACCACCCCCATCCCCCAGCCACCATGGGCACCCTCCACCAGGCCCCCACCCATGTCTCCCACCACCCCCACCCCCCAGCCACCATGGGCATCCCCCACCAGGCCCCCACTCATGTCTCCCACCACCCCCACCCCCCAGCAGTGCAGGGGCACCCTCCACCAGGCCCCCACTCATGTCTACCACCACCTCCACCCCCCAGCAGTGCGGGGCACCCTCCACCAGGCCCCCACCCATGTCTCCCACCACCCCCACCCCCCAGCCACCATGGGCATCCCCCACCAGGCCCCCACTCATGTCTCCCACCACCCCCACCCCCCAGCAGTGTGGGGCACCCTCCACCAGGCCCCCACTCATGTCCAACTCATGTCTCCCACCACCCCCACCCCCCCAGCAGTGTGGGGCACCCTCCACCAGGCCCCCACTCATGTCCAACTCATGTCTCCCACCACCCCCACCCCCCAGCCACCATGGGCATCCCCCACCAGGCCCCCACTCATGTCTCCCACCCACCCCCACCCCCCAGCCACCATGGGCATCCCCCACCAGGCCCCCACTCATGTCTACCACCACCCCCACCCCCCCAGCAGTGTGGGGCACCCTCCACCAGGCCCCCACTCATGGCCCCTATCACCCCCACCCCCCAGCATCCAGGGGCACCCTCCACCAGGCCCCCACTCATGTCTCCCACCACCCCCATCTCCCAGCCACCATGGGCACCTTCCACCAGGCCCCCACCCATGTCTCCCACCACCCCCACCCCCCAGCAGTGTGGGGCACCCTCCACCAGGCCCCCACTCATGTCTCCCACCACCCCCACCCCCCAGCAGTGTGGGGCACCCTCCACCAGGCCCCCACTCATGTCCAACTCATGTCTCCCACCACCCCCATCCCCCAGCCACCATGGGCACCCTCCACCAGGCCTCCACTCATGTCTCCCACCCACCCCCACCCCCCAGCCACCATGGACATCCCCCACCAGGCCCCCACTCATGTCTCCCACCCACCCCCACCCCCCAGCCACCATGGGCATCCCCCACCAGGCCCCCACTCATGTCTCCCACCCACCCCCACCCCCCAGCCACCATGGGCACCCTCCACCAGGCCTCCACTCATGTCTCCCACCCACCCCCACCCCCCAGCCACCATGGGCATCCCCCACCAGGCCCCCACTCATGTCTCCCACCACCCCCACCCCCCAGCAGTGCAGGGGCACCCTCCACCAGGCCCCCACCCATGTCTCCCAGCACCCCCACCCCCCAGCAGTGCAGGGGCAGCACCACCAGGCCCCCACTCATGTCCCCCTGCACCCCCACCCCCCAGCATCCAGGGGCACCCTCCACCAGGCCCCCACTCATGTCTCCCACCACCCCCACCCCCCAGCCACCATGGGCAGCCCCCACCAGGCCCCCCACTCATGTCTCCCACCCACCCCCACCCCCCAGCCACCATGGGCACCCTCCACCAGGTCCCCACTCATGTCTCCCACCACCCCCACCCCCCAGCAGTGCAGGGGCAGCCTCCACCAGGTCCCCACCCATGTCTCCCACCACCCCCACCCCCCAGCAGTGTGGGGCACCCTCCACCAGGCCCCCACCCATGTCTCCCACCACCCCCACCCCCCAGCAGTGTGGGGCACCCTCTACCAGGCCCCCACTCATGTCTCCCACCACCCCCACCCCCCAGCAGTGCAGGGGCACCCTCCACCAGGCCCCTACTCATGTCTCCCACCACCCCCACCCCCCAGCAGTGCAGGGGCAGCCTCCACCAGGCCCCCACCCATGTCTCACACCACCCCCACCCCCCAGCCACCATGGGCATCCCCCACCAGGCCCCCACTCATGTCTCCCACCACCCCCACCCCCCCAGCAGTGTGGGGCACCCTCCACCAGGCCCCCACTCATGTCTCCCACCACCCCCATCCCCCAGCAGTGCAGGGGCAGCACCACCAGGCCCCCACTCATGTCTCCCACCACCCCCATCCCCCAGCCACCATGGGCACCCTCCACCAGGCCTCCACTCATGTCTCCCACCCACCCCCACCCCCAGCCACCATGGGCATCCCCCACCAGGCCCCCACTCATGTCTCCCACCACCCCCACCCCCCAGCAGTGTGGGGCACCCTCCACCAGGCCCCCACTCATGGCCCCTATCACCCCCACCCCCCAGCAGTGCAGGGGCAGCCTCCACCAGGCCCCCACTCATGTGTCCCACCACCCCCATCCCCCAGCAGTGCAGGGGCAGCACCACCAGGCCCCCACTCATGTCTCCCACCACCCCCATCCCCCAGCCACCATGGGCACCCTCCACCAGGCCTCCACTCATGTCTCCCACCCACCCCCACCCCCCAGCCACCATGGGCATCCCCCACCAGGCCCCCACTCATGTATCCCACCACCCCCACCCCCCCAGCAGTGTGGGGCACCCTCCACCAGGCCCCCACTCATGTCTCCCACCACCCCCACGCCCCCAGCAGTGTGGGGCACCCTCCACCAGGCCCCCACTCATGTCCAACTCATGTCTCCCACCACACCCACCCCACAGCCACCATGGGCAGCCTCCACCAGGTCCTCACAATCCCCAATCATGTGCGTTATGGTCAGCCTCCACAGCCAAAAAGCCCTACCAAGTAACCCATTCACCCACATGGAAATGGAAATTACATGTTACACCCCCAATGTTCATGAAGCTAATGAACCCATGTCCGTCACACACAATGGTTGCAATTGAATGGGAAAACACCCAACATGACATGCATGAAACCAATGAGATGATACCACACAGTGAAGTATGAAAACAAAATTGTATTAAAAAAAAGAAAGAATGCTAAAGAAATGAAACAAACTACAATGGGAATGAAAAAAAGATAAGCTGCATGTCCGTTTTAAAAAATAAAAACACCAAATCCTAATCCAAAAAAATGTCGTCCAAAGTCAAATGAAAAAAAAAATCTATCCAATTAAGAACTATGTAAAAAACATCCAAGGGTCCATGAGCCCAACTGAACAAAGGAAACCTACAAAAAACCCTAACTAAAATGCAACTATATACAAAAAGTGGAGCAGTGTCCGTCGACTCCAAATCATAAGAACAAACAAAGGAAACCTAAAACTAAAGAACTATATACAAAGGCGGCGGGCAAGTCCAGCGGCTCACTCCGTGGTGTTCCGGGCCAGGGCATCATCGAACTCCTGTTCGATGTCCCGGAGGCGGTCCTGTTCCATGGCCCCGAGGGTCCGCAGGGACGACGCCGTGTCCTCCTCCAACCCCCTGCGGATTGCCTCGAGGCACTCGGCCCGCCTCAGGGCCCTCCGCATGGAGTTCTCCGCCCTGACCATTGTGAGCCGCGCCTCTTCCGCCCGCCGCCGCTCCGCACCTATGGCGTGGCCCAACCGCTGCCACACGGAAGACACTCTCTGTCCTGGGTTCTCCTGCCCTCCGGCCGATGCCTGCCCCTCCGATGTCGAAGGCCCCGAGCCTTCATGGCTCCCACCATGTTGCTGCTGCTGCTCTGCCTCTGCCCGTGCACTGCCTCCTGCTGCCTGCACATCCTCCGCCGGCTGGGGTGCAGTCGTAGATGTGGCCACCCCTGCTGGACGTCCGACTCCCGACTGTGGCAGGGATGCCTCCTCCACCAGCCTGGCCGCACCGTCAGAGGCAGCTCCACAGGGCACCCAGGTGACTGATGGGTGGGAAGATGGCACAGAGGACGACTGGCGCATAGGGGGTCCAGTTGAGGAGGGGGTCGGAGCAAGCCCCATCAGACGGAGGAATCCGGCCTGGGTGACCTGTCCCAGCAGGCTGACGTGGTCAACGAGCCATTCGAGATGACGTGCAGTCTCTCCATGAAAAGACTGCAGGTCACCTCGCATGGCCCGTTGACGCAACGCCACACCAGGCAGGACAGGCTCAACCCGGACCTGGATAGCCACGTCCGCAGGCAGAGGAAGGCCAGTTGACGTCAGCTCATCCCCTGCCTGAAAACGGGTCTGGACGTAGGCATCCCTGCTGGTGCAAGATGATGCAGGGACAGGATCGGGGACAGGATTGCACACAGGCACCTCCGCGGCGGCCTGTGCTGCCTCCTGTCCCTGGTCCTGCACTGCACCACTAGCACCAGTGGGATCCCCACCTCCAGACCCCGTCTCTGGTGCTTGCACGGCCTCCTCCTCCACCAAACCCCCCACCAACCTGGATGACTCCGTGCCATCTTCCCCTGTTGGGCCCTGTGGGGTCCCAGCTGCCCCTTCTGCTGCCGAGGAGTCCAACTCCAACCTCCGCCTCTTGGACCTCCCCCCGGCAGCTGCGGCCTGGGACGCGGCACCGGACTCCTCACTCCCCGACGAGATGACAACACGGGAGGGGAGCCGGGCCTTGCGTCTCCGGCTGGCGGTGGGATCCCCGCCGCTGTGCTCCACAGCACCTTCTCCGCCCTCTTCATCAGTTGACGCTGCAGACAGGGAGAAACAAAACACAGGCATCAGGGCACTGTACAATGGACACATACACACATGACAGTTGCACATGAGTGGCATTGGCAAACCTCAGACATGTCATCACAATCCCCAACACATATGTCATTGCAACTCGCACACATGAGCCATACCACAGCCATATCGCAACTGCCACCACCATCCCTACACATACAACAGCATGAGCAGCCAAAGGTGAGCCAGACATCACATGCAACACAGGAAGTGCACTACACATGTACACACACCACCACACTTGCATGCATGTGTACACCTCTGCCAAGTGTCGCACTGTTCAGACGGGCATCCATGTCACATCTGCCAATCAGGCTTCCACATACCGCTGTCACATGCATCCATGTTGCATCACTGTTGCACCCTTGTCAAATACACACACATGCACATGTACACAGTGCTCATTCATGCAGCCGAAAACAACATACATGCGTGACATCACGGACATGTCTACTTACATACACATTCATCCAAACATGTGTGCCCACACAACTGCATTTGGCATGCAAGCCTACACACACAAGCACCATCCATGTCTCACACATTACAGCCCTCGCATGTGTCAGCCCCACGGCCCTGTACACCCCCACCCATACTCGACCCCATACAAACAGATGTGCAACCTGCACACTACCGAATAATCACCACACGCACTGCTCACAATCAGGATGCATGTACACTCACCGCTCGACTCCAGACGGGTCTGCTTCTCTAGGACCTGGACGTGGAGCGCTGGGGATATGCGTTCCAGGACCCTCATCTGTTCTTCCGACAAGTGGCCCCGGCGCCCCTTGGCATCCGCTGCCTTCAAGAGGCGCCGGGCCTTGTTCAGGGTCCTGGACCTGAAGTCCTCCCAGCGCTTCCTGACATGTTGTAAGTCGCGGACTGCCATCCCCTCCGCGTTGATGGCAGTCACGATGTCAGTCCAGATCCGAGTCCGTCCTTCCTTGTCGGCGCGGGAACTTCCGAAGAGGGCATCATACTGCCCCAGGACTTGCTCCACCAGGACACCAACTTCGGTGGCACTGAAGCTGGTGCCCCTCTGCCTCTCTGGCCGGGGGTTGTCAGTGGTCACAGATGGTGTTTGCCCCGACATGACAACCCCAGAGGCAGGAGTGGGTGGGCAACTGGGTCCTGGGGCTGGGCTGTGGAGCGATGGAATCCCAGTCGGGAGTCTTCGGTTCCAGCAGGGGTGGTCACAGCAACAGCACCCCTGGCTGATGTGCAGGCAGCAAATGGCAGTGCACGTGGGCAGCAGGCAGTCAGGCAGCAGCAGATGGCAGGTGGGAGCGTGCTCGGGGCTCTGGGGGGCAGTAGTTCGGCCTTCTGGGCAGGAGCGTGGTCTTCCGTGTGCTTACGCGTGGCCAGCTTGATACGGAGTGATTTGGCACGTGAAAAATCCAACACGTCTGCGTGTAATTCGAGGAAAGGCCCTTAGCGCGTAAACGCGTCGCCAGCGTATGCGCGTCTATGAAGTCACGTGCACGTTGAATTGGGCACACGTATGAAAATGTTGCGTGTGAAAAAAATGAAAGACACGTCCGTGTGTCAAAGCGTGTAATTGGTGGGAATGGGCCTAGCGCGTACACGCGGCAGTGACAAAGCATGTAATTGGTGGAAATGGCCCTACACGAAGAAGTGACAAAGCGTGTAATTGGTGGAAATGGCCCTACACGCAGAAGTGACAAAGCGTGTAATTGGTGGAAATGGCCCTAGCGCGTACACGCCGCGTAAGTGGCGCTGGACGTGTGGGCCTGTATAAAAGGTACGTGTAGAACACCATTTCCTTGTACGTGCTTTTCGTGGAGAGCGAGTGGGTGAATTCTGTACTTCTTGTCGTTTCACGCGCGATTTACTTCACGCCGTTTCAAGTTCGTATTCCCTGTTACCTCTGACAGCTTTTTCTCTTTTTTCTCTTTTACTGGTTTACCTGGGCCTGTTCCCTCAAACAGTGTTCCCTTCTACTGTTGTCCTGTCTCCTCAGACAGCGTACAAATCTTCTTTTGGCGGGGGTGTTGCCAACCAAACACGCTCTTTTACCTGGCAGACGGTGAGTCACGCACGTATCTAACATCTGTGCTTGCCCCGTGTGTAGCCTACCCCTTCAGAGGTCATTCTAGGCTGCGTGTGACACGCATACGTTCATTCTTGTGTTACTGGGTGCCACAGCGTAGTGCAGGTTTTACTTTCTGCACACGTGGTCTAGGAGGGGTTGCGTGCACGTCATCTCCCTTTTTTGGGGCTCCTGTGCGCTAGTGACCCGTCATCTTTCCCCAGGGGTTACATTCAGCCTTGCAAGAGCACTAGGGTACAATTACCATCTGGTACCCAACCCCTTTGACCCCCAATTGCCCAGGACAATAGTTTACAGCCACTCCCATACGCACATTAACATCAGTGCCATGGCTGGGAGGCGAGGATTCCGTAAGGGTGGCAAAGGTGGAAGAGCCACAAGTGGTGGCCGTGGTGGATCCGGTAGGGGACGTGGTCGTTACTTGCAGGGTGAGCCTGTCCCCCCATGTGTGGAGGACCAGTTAAGGGCACCCATAATCCCCCGCCCTCCCGTTGAGGCTGATGTGGCTGACACCATCCATGCTCAGCCCTTGTTGGACCAGCCCATTGTGGCACCAGACCTGGCTGACTCCGTGGCTGACTTCCAGGTCAGCAGGCCTATGACACGTGCGCGGTGCACGTTGATGTCATCATGCCACGTGCATCTGGGGCAGCAAGGTCATCTGCTGCCCCAAGTAGGCAGGGCGGAGAGGCTGCAGGGGCAGCTGCGGCTCCATCCACCCCAGCTCTCACACACCCAGCCAGGACAGTGTCGGTCCTAGTCCATCCTGCTGACATTCCCCCTGACACCATTACACTTGAGCCAATGCCTGCACCAACTCCCATGCTGAGTGTGCAATCCCACACTCCTGATACAGAGTCCACCAGGGCTCCTGCCCCTAGTGTCCAGAGCGGCGCAGGACACTCAGGATCACCACCACCTTCCAAGCGGAAGAGGAAGAGTGCTCGTCTGGCACAGGCTGATGCCCCAGACACGGCTACACAGTCCGACCCGTCGAGGAAGCCCAGCTTCACGGATGACGAACTGAATGCACTTGTCAAGTATGTGTCCGCACATGATAACGAGATGGTCATTGTTGCAGGATCCAAGACCACACCTGCACAACGCCAGGCACACTGGCAGACCGTTGCAGACATCGTAAGTGCCCTTGGAATCGTGAGGCGCACAGCCAATGATTGCTATAAGCGCTGGAATGACCTAAAGCGCAGGGCAAAGAGTAAGCTGGCCTCAAGTCATGCCGCAACTCTAGTGACTGGAGGTGGGTCTCCAGTAGTAGACATGGAACTCACTCCACATGAGTCAGTTGCTGGGACCTATGTCACGGAGGAACAGATCCAAGGCGTGGGAGAACTGCCTGATTACGAGGCATTGTCCGGTGAGTGCACATGCATGTGTGTGTCATCCATGTGCATGGTGTGTGTGAGGGCTTCTGTTTGTGTGCCAGGTGAGAGTGTGTGCGCCTGAGTCGTATGGGTCAGCCATGTGCTTCATGCAATACATCCTGCGCAGCTGCATTTGGCCATAGCAGTATCCCTTCTGCCAACAGTAGACATCTAGCCCAACTGCACGCCAGTTGCCCTTGAAGTGTCACCTTGGCACAACATTGTTGCTCATTTTTCACTGTTCATTCAGTCAGATTGTTTGCATTCCACCACTTTTACTAGGCATTTCGCAGTCCTCTAGTCACATGTCTGACATGGCTATGGTAAAGTGGAGTGACTTTGTTACCTGGATATCATTTGTTCACACATGTCCCTGTGCAATTGGACCATTTTGGACTGGCAGCTCCAGGTGACAAATCTGACCTGTTTGAATTAGAAAAGCTATTACATGCGGGAACTGGACTGAATGAATAGGTGCTGCCCTCCTCTCCATCTTCACTCAATAGCAATGGTACATGCCATCTGTGTGATGGCATGTGTGTTTCACCTGGCAATCACAGGCCAATGTGTGATGCCACTGCCAGGCAGCATGCAGAAAATGTGTTCATCTTCCATCTTGGTGTCATCAGTGTGTGCCATTTGCCTGCCCTTCATATGCAGTGAGGGTGCATGCCTGGGAGGGTTTTAGTCATGTGGGACATGTGTCAATCAAGTACTGGTTCTGTTGCTTCTCAGCCCTCATTGTGTGCCATGGTGCTTCTGCCTGTTTCCATTTCTTTGTTTTTATGTCTTTGCAGGGGAAGACGCACCTGATACTGCTGGGGTTGTGGAGATGGTGCAGACCCAGGAGGGGTCCGAGGGCCGACCAACCACCAGTGAGGGACGTGGTGTGGTGGTGGGTGAGAACCCACAAGTGCTGCAGGTCGTGCTCTCAAGGGGTGTCTCTGGCTGCATCTCCCCCGAGCTGTACTCAGGTGTTGATTCGGATGATGAGACCTACGTGCCGTCGCAGGTGGGTGTTCCAGGGAGGGATTCTGTTCTGTCCCACCCACCTGCACCAGGGTCAGAACCCTCAATGGGGATGTCAGTGTTGGCAGCTACGCCTTTGGTGGTTACGGATGCAGGGTCACACTCCGCGACATCTGATCCTGTTCCTGGGCCAGCAGATCAGAGGGGGAATGCAGTCCTGCAGCCTCAGGCAGTGCCGGCACAGCAAGGCGCAGTTCGCCTTACCCCAGACAGGTGTGGTGCCCGCCGACGTGGTGGCCGTACGCCACCTGGCAATACCGCATGGGAGCAATCCATTTACGGTATGGCAACCCAACAGGCAGCATCATCCGAGATGATGGCTCAGGCCATGGATAGGGTGGCCACTTCCATTGTCCCCCCTGAAAGGCTGATGGAGCGACTACAGCAGGCAACCGACTCCATCTGCCAGTCACACAGGGAGGACATGTTGGCGTCCAACAGGGACAGGCGGGCGGCACTGGCGAATCTGCAGGAGGCCATCTCCATAGAGTCCCAGGGCCACAGGGAAGCCCTGAGGCAGGAGCTCCTTCACCTCAGGACGACTCTTGTTGAGCTTGAGGCTTCAACACACCAAAGGACAGAACAGCAGCTGGAGCGTCTCACCCGTACGCTCTCAGCTGAGATGCAGGCAACGAGGGGGGAGGTCCGGGCATCCCGTGAGTTGTTGCATGGGGACCTCCGTACACTCATCCTCCAGAACCAGACCTACCACACCCGCATGCTTGCAGCCATGGAGGAGCAGACTAGGGCCTTGCGTGGGCTGCCTCCCATAGTGCAACCACCTCCGGATGCAGCTGCACAGGGTGATAATAGCGACAGCAGTGATACTCCCACAATAGGGTAGCCGTGTGGGCCATGAGCCCATGGAGGTGTTTTTTTTCCCCAGGATCCACACAGGTGGGTTTTGGTGTGCACCCTGTCCTCGGACCTCCTGGGTGGCCTCCCAAACCCCCCCCGGGCCCATCAATGGCCATTTTTTTTTTTTTATTTTTTTTATTTTTATGTTTATTTTTTTTATTTTTTTTTTTTATTTTTAATTATTTTTTTCCCAATTTTTTTGGGACAATTTGTTGCCTTCCGTGGTTCCTGTGGGCATACGCTGCATTGTGGCTGGGCACATGCAGGCTTGTCATGTATTTGGTTCAGATGCTTGGGTTTGAGTCACACACACCCCTCCTGCTTCCCGTTTCCATGGGCTTGCAAAGGGTGTGCCCAAGTGACATTGACGTACATGGTGACATTGGACTCCCACTACATGTGTGGGTAGTCTAGTCAATACTGTGTATACATTCCTAGTGCATATTGCTGTTGTGTTGTACACTGCATGTTGCATTGGTGTGTAACTCATCATCTGTGTCTACCTCCCAATTTGCAGGTCCCTTCCTCATGTCTACACAAGGCCCTCTAGTTTGGAGATGGGGTCCATGTTGGCAGCAGTGCACCTACAACTCTACATGGCGCCAACACTGCACAGTTGGTAGTGGTGGGAGTGCAGGCATTTCCAGGTGGTGAGACTACTAATTCATAACATTTGTGATGTCATGTTAATGGTAGTACCTGCTCAAGTTTGTTGTTGGTCCTGCATTACTGTGAGCATTTCAGGTGTTGCAAGTTTCAATTAGGGACACTGTACATTGTGACACTAGTGTCATGTTGTGGGGATTACTTTGTTTACCTGCAAATAGCATGACATGGCACGGTGTGTCCTGTGGCGGTGCTGGGGATGGGTTGGCTGACATGGCACTGTCCTCTTGTTGCATTTTGCAAGTGGGTATTCATTTTAGCTGCTTGAATGTGTTTCTTCACAAAACTGCATTGGTGGTGTCTGTGTGGGTAGGGATGCACACATTGTAACACTTCCAGGTGAACAATCTCAGGCTGATATGGTTTTCACGGTTGATTCTCCAGACATTCAGGATCAGTGTCAGGTTGAGTCATCATTGATTGTCAGATGGAATGTGCCAGGGCAGTGTGCACTCCACAGGGGTGTGATTTCTATGTGAAGTAATTAGCCACTAGCTGTGTACGGGCTGCCTCCCCCGTGCCCTTTCCCCTCCCATGCGCAGCGGCTGTGCATGTGGTTGGGGATGTGGGGCCACCACCATGTCCACGGCCAGGCCCCGGCGTGTTGCAACGTTGTGCAGGACACATGCTGCCACTATGATCCTGCACACTACTGGGGGAGCGTACAACAGCTACCCGCCAGAACGGTCAAGGGAGCGAAAGCGTGACTTTAGCACTCCGAATGTGCGCTCCACTATGCCCCGGGTTGTAATGTGGGCTGTGTTATATCTTACCTGGGGTGGCGTGGTGGGGTTCCGAATTGGCGTCATCATGTGGGGGCTGAGAGGGTAGGCACTGTCCCCTGTGGAGGTGGTGATTGGTATCATTGGTGGGGTTGTGACCTTGCTCAGTATCTGACATGCATGCATGTGCAGTGGCATTCATACTCACCAAGCAGCCATGTATCGCCATGCCGCCCAGCTTCTAGGTCCCGGTTTAGGGTGGACATTCGGTAAATGAAGCTGTCGTGGGTGGACCCGGGATAGTTGGCATATACTGAGGTGATGATTCCCTTGGCATTACATACTACCTGCACGTTGATGGAATGCCAGTGCTTGCAGTTCCTATAGATGTGCTCTGATGCCCTGGGGGGACGTAGAGCCACATGGGTGCAGTCGATGGCACCTAGCACTTTGGGGAATCGTGCCACACCGTAAAAATCCAGGGCGGCAGCATGCCTTTCTGCAGGTGTTCTGGGCAGGTATATGTGCCTGCGGACTGATGGGCGTGCAGTGATGATGTTCAAGACCTGGTGTAGGCAGCGTGACTGGGTGGCCTGTGATACCCCACCCACTATGGCACTTGTCCGCTGAAATGATCCAGTGGCTAAGAAGTGCAGTACATTGAGGACCTTCTCCAGGGGGCTGAGTGCTTGGGAGCACAGGGTGGGTGATGTGAGGTCATCCTCCCACTCACTCACCAGGTCCAGTATAATGTGTGGTGGAAACCTGTACCTCCCATACACCTGGTCATCATGCATCCCGAAAAGGCTGGTTCTGGGTTCGAATATTCTGGCCCTGACTATCCTCCTCCTCCTCCTCCTTTGGTAGCCCACGCCCACTGCTGCTAGGAACGGTATGTTCATCCTGGGTCTGAGCTTGTTATTTTGTTAGCGCGCAAATTTATGCGTTGCGCGTGTTGTAGGCGAGCGTGTGACCCGCGCACCCCTGAAATCCAGTACCCAGTCCAATAGCGTGTGGAAATTCCCGCGCACCCCGGGATACAGGTGCGCTGATGTACTTGCATGTGTAAGTGCCAGCGCACCCCTGATATACATGTACATAGGCCAATCGCGTGTACGCGCACTTTTGTCCAATTACACGCGATGACACTCTGACGTGCTCACGTGCTGTGTGGGAAACACCCGTGCGGGTCACGTCACAGACGCGCTTACGCGCTGAGGGCCTTTGGTCCAATAGAATCGCGTATGCGTGCTGACGCGCTTACGCGCTAAGGCCTTTCCTCGAATTTCACGCTGACGTGCAGACTTTTCACGTGCCAAATCACTCCGTATCAAGCTGGCCACGTGTATGCACACGGAAGACCACGCTCCTGCCCAGAAGGCCGAACTACTGCCCCCCAGAGCCCCGAGCACGCTCCCACCTGCCATCTGCTGCTGCCTGACTGCCTGCTGCCCACGTGCACTGCCATTTGCTGCCTGCACATCAGCCAGGGGTGCTGTTGCTGTGACCACCCCTGCTGGAACCGAAGACTCCCGACTGGGATTCCATCGCTCCACAGCCCAGCCCCAGGACCCAGTTGCCCACCCACTCCTGCCTCTGGGGTTGTCATGTCGGGGCAAACACCATCTGTCACCACTGACAACCCCCGGCAAGAGAGGCAGAGGGGCACCAGCTTCAGTGCCACCGAAGTTGGTGTCCTGGCGGAGCAAGTCCTGGGGCAGTATGATGCCCTCTTCGGAAGTTCCCGCGCCGACAAGGAAGGACGGACTCGGATCTGGACTGACATCGTGACTGCCATCAACGCGGAGGGGGTGGCAGTCCGCGACTTACAACATGTCAGGAAGCGCTGGGAGGACTTCAGGTCCAGGACCCTGAACAAGGCCCGGCGCCTCTTGAAGGCAGCGGATGCCAAGGGGCGCCGGGGCCACTTGTCGGAAGAACAGATGAGGGTCCTGGAACGCATATCCCCAGCGCTCCACGTCCAGGTCCTAGAGAAGCAGACCCGTCTGGAGTCGAGCGGTGAGTGTACATGCATCCTGATTGTGAGCAGTGCGTGTGGTGATTATTCGGTGTGCAGGTTGCACCTCTGTTTGTATGGGGTCGAGTATGGGTGGGGGTGTACAGGGCCGTGGGGCTGACACATGCGAGGGCTGTAATGTGTGAGACATGGATGGTGCTTGTGTGTGTAGGCTTGCATGCCAAATGCAGTTGTGTGGGCACACATGTTTGGATGAATGTGTATGTAAGTAGACATGTCCATGATGTCACGCATGTATGTTGTTTTCGGCTGCATGTATGAGCACTGTGTACATGTGCATGTGTGTGTATTTAACAAGGGTGCAACAGTGATGCAACATGGATGCATGTGACAGCGGTATGTGGAAGCCTGATTGGCAGATGTGACATGGATGCCCGTCTGAACAGTGCGACACTTGGCAGAGGTGTACACATGCATGCAAGTGTGGTGGTGTGTGTACATGTGTGGTGCACTTCCTGTGTTGCATGTGATGTCTGGCTCACCTTTGGCTGCTCATGCTGTTGTATGTGTAGGGATGGTGGTGTCAGTTGCGATATGGCTGTGGTATGGCTCATGTGTGCGAGTTGCAATGACATGTGTGTTGGGGATTGTGATGACATGTCTGAGGTTTGCCAATGCCACTCATGTGTAACTGTCATGTGTGTATGTGTCCATTGTACAGTGCCCTGATGCCTGTGTTTTGTTTCTCCCTGTCTGCAGCGTCAACTGATGAAGAGGGCGGAGAAGGTGCTGTGGAGCACAGCGGCGGGGATCCCACCGCCAGCCGGAGACGCAAGGCCCGGCTCCCCTCCCGTGTTGTCATCTCGTCGGGGAGTGAGGAGTCCGGTGCCGCGTCCCAGGCCGAGGCTGCCGGGGGGAGGTCCAAGAGGCGGAGGTTGGAGTTGGACTCCTCGGCAGCAGAAGGGGCAGCTGGGACCCCACAGGGCCCAACAGGGGAAGATGGCACGGAGTCATCCAGGTTGGTGGGGGGTTTGGTGGAGGAGGAGGCCGTGCAAGCACCAGAGACGGGGTCTGGAGGTGGGGATACCACTGGTGCTAGTGGTGCAGTGCAGGACCAGAGACAGGAGGCAGCACAGGCCGCCGCGGAGGTGCCTGTGTGCAATCCTGTCCCCGATCCTGTCCCTGCATCATCTTGCACCAGTAGGGATGCCTACGTCCAGACCCGTTTTCAGGCAGGGGATGAGCTGACGTCAACTGGCCTTCCTCCGCCTGCGGACGTGGCTATCCAGGTCCGGGTTGAGCCTGTCCTGGCTGGTGTGGCGTTGCGTCAACGGGCCATGCGAGGTGACCTGCAGTCTTTTCATGGAGAGACTGCACGTCATCTCGAATGGCTCGTTGACCACGTCAGCCTGCTGGGACAGGTCACCCAGGCCGGATTCCTCCGTCTGATGGGGCTTGCTCCGACCCCCTCCTCAACTGGACCCCCTACGCGCCAGTCGTCCTCTGTGCCATCTTCCCACCCATCAGTCACCTGGGTGCCCTGTGGTGCTGCCTCTGACGGTGCGGCCAGGCTGGTGGAGGAGGCATCCCTGCCACAGTCGGGAGTCGGACGTCCAGCAGGGGTGGCCACATCTACGACTGCACCCCAGCCGGCGGAGGATGTGCAGGCAGCAGGAGGCAGTGCACGGGCAGAGGCAGAGCAGCAGCAGCAACATGGTGGGAGCCATGAAGGCTCGGGGCCTTCGACATCGGAGGGGCAGGCCTCGGCCGGAGGGCAGGAAGACCCAGGACAGAGAGTGTCTTCCGTGTGGCAGCGGTTGGGCCACGCCATAGGTGCGGAGCGGCGGCGGGCGGAAGAGGCGCGGCTCACAATGGTCAGGGCGGAGAACTCCATGCGGAGGGCCCTGAGGCGGGCCGAGTGCCTCGAGTCAATCCGCAGGGGGTTGGAGGAGGACACGGCGTCGTCCCTGCGGACCCTCGGGGCCATGGAACAGGACCGCCTCCGGGACATCGAACAGGAGTTCGATGATGCCCTGGCCCAGAACACCACGGAGTGAGCCGCTGGACTTGCCCGCCGCCTTTGTATATAGTTCTTTAGTTTTAGGTTTCCTTTGTTTGTTCTTATGATTTGGAGTCGACGGACACTGCTCCACTTTTTGTATATAGTTGCATTTTAGTTAGGGTTTTTTGTAGGTTTCCTTTGTTCAGTTGGGCTCATGGACCCTTGGATGTTTTGTACATAGTTCTTCATTGGATTGATTTTATTTTTCATTTGACTTTGGACAACATTTTTTTGGATTAGGATTTGGTGTTTTTATTTTTTTAAACAGACATGCAGCTTATCTTTTTTTCATTCCCATTGTAGTTTGTTTCATTTCTTTTGCATTTTTTTTTTTTTAATACAATTTTGTTTTCATACTTCACTGTGTGGTATCATCTCATTGGTTTCATGCATGTCATGTTGGGTGTTCTCCCATTCAATTGCAACCATTGTGTGTGACGGACATGGGTTCATTAGCTTTATGAACATTGGGGGTGTAACATGTAATTTCCATTTCCATGTGGGTGAATGGGTTACTTGGTAGGGCTTTTTGGCTGTGGAGGCTGACCATAACGCACATGATTGGGGATTGTGAGGACCTGGTGGAGGGTGCCCCTGGATGCTGGGGGGTGGGGGTGGTGGGAGACATGAGTGGGGGCCTGGTGGAGGGTGCCCCACACTGCTGGGGGGTGGGGGTGGTGGGAGACATGGGTGGGGGCCTGGTGGAGGGTGCCCCACACTGCTGGGGGGTGGGGGTGGTGGGAGACATGGGTGGGGGCCTGGTGGAGGGTGCCCCTGCACTGCTGGGGGGTGGGGGTGGTGGGAGACATGAGTGGGGGCCTGGTGGAGGGTGCCCCACACTGCTGGGGGGTGGGGGTGGTGGGAGACATGAGTGGGGGCCTGGTGGAGGGTGCCCCTGGATGCTGGGGGGTGGGGGTGCAGGGGGACATGAGTGGGGGCCTGGTGGTGCTGCCCCTGCACTGCTGGGGGGTGGGGGTGCTGGGAGACATGAGTGGGGGCCTGGTGGGGGCTGCCCATGGTGGCTGGGGGGTGGGGGTGGGTGGGAGACATGAGTGGGGGCCTGGTGGAGGCTGCCCCTGCACTGCTGGGGGGTGGGGGTGGTGGGAGACATGAGTGGGGGCCTGGTGGAGGGTGCCCCACACTGCTGGGGGGTGGGGGTGGTGGGAGACATGAGTGGGGGCCTGGTGGAGGGTGCCCCTGGATGCTGGGGGGGGGGTGCAGGGGGACATGAGTGGGGGCCTGGTGGTGCTGCCCCTGCACTGCTGGGGGGTGGGGGTGCTGGGAGACATGGGTGGGGGCCTGGTGGAGGGTGCCCCTGCACTGCTGGGGGGTGGGGGTGGTGGGAGACATGATTGGGGGCCTGGTGGAGGGTGCCCATGGTGGCTGGGGGGTGGGGGTGGGTGGGAGACATCAGTGGGGGCCTGGTGGGGGCTGCCCATGGTGGCTGGGGGTTGGGGGTGGTGGGAGACATGGGTGGGGCCTGGTGGAGGGTGCCCATGGTGGCTGGGGGATGGGGGTGGTGGGAGACATGGGTGGGGGCCTGGTGGAGGGTGCCCCTGCACTGCTGGGGGGTGGGGGTGGTGGGAGACATGAGTGGGGGCCTGGTGGAGGGTGCCCCACACTGCTGGGGGGTGTGGGTGCTGGGAGACATGGGTGGGGGCCTGGTGGACGGTGCCCCTGCACTGCTGGGGGGTGGGGGTGGTGGGAGACATGAGTGGGGGCCTGGTGGAGGGTGCCCATGGTGGCTGGGGGGTGGGGGTGGGTGGGAGACATGAGTGGGGGCCTGGTGGGGGCTGCCCATGGTGGCTGGGGGTGGGGGTGGTGGGAGACATGGGTGGGGGCCTGGTGGAGGGTGCCCATGGTGGCTGGGGGATGGGGGTGGTGGGAGACATGGGTGGGGGCCTGGTGGAGGGTGCCCCTGCACTGCTGGGGGGTGGGGGTGGTGGGAGACATGAGTGGGGGCCTGGTGGAGGGTGCCCCACACTGCTGGGGGGTGGGGGTGGTGGGAGACATGGGTGGGGGCCTGGTGGAGGGTGCCCCACACTGCTGGGGGTTGGGGGTGGTGGGAGACATGGGTGGGGGCCTGGTGGAGGGTGCCTCACACTGCTGGGGGGGTGGGGGTGGTGGGAGACATGAGTGGGGGCCTGGTGGGGGATGCCCATGGTGGCTGGGGGGTGGGGGTGGTGGGAGACATGGGTGGGGGCCTGGTGGAGGCTGCCCCTGCACTGCTGGGGGGTGGGGCTGGTGGGAGACATGAGTGGGGGCCTGGTGGAGGGTGCCCCACACTGCTGGGGGGTGGGGGTGATGGGAGACATGAGTGGGGGCCTGGTGGGGGCTGCCCATGGTGGCTGGGGGGTGGGGGTGTGTGGGAGACATGAGTGGGGGCCTGGTGGAGGGTGCCCCACACTGCTGGGGGGTGGGGGTGGTGGGAGACATGAGTGGGGGCCTGGTGGAGGGTGCCCCTGGATGCTGGGGGGTGGGGGTGCAGGGGGACATGAGTGGGGGCCTGGTGGTGCTGCCCCTGCACTGCTGGGGGGTGGGGGTGCTGGGAGACATGGGTGGGGGCCTAGTGGAGGTTGCCCCTGCACTGCTGGGGGGTGGGGGTGGTGGGAGACATGAGTGGGGGCCTGCTGGAGGGTGCCCATGGTGGCTGGGGGGTGGGGGTGGGTGGGAGACATGAGTGGGGGCCTGGTGGGGGCTGCCCATGGTGGCTGGGGGGTGGGGGTGGTGGGAGACATGGGTGGGGGCCTGGTGGAGGGTGCCCATGGTGGCTGGGGGATGGGGGTGGTGGGAGACATGGGTGGGGGCCTGGTGGAGGGTGCCCCTGCACTGCTGGGGGGTGGGGGTGGTGGGAGACATGAGTGGGGGCCTGGTGGAGGGTGCCCCACACTGCTGGGGGGTGGGGGTGTTGGGAGACATGGGTGGGGGCCTGGTGGAGGGTGCCCCACACTGCTGGGGGGTGGGGGTGGTGGGAGACATGGGTGGGGGCCTGGTGGAAGGTGCCCCACACTGCTGGGGGGTGGGGGTGGTGGGAGACATGAGTGGGGGCCTGGTGGGGGATGCCCATGGTGGCTGGGGGGTGGGGGTGGTGGGAGACATGGGTGGGGGCCTGGTGGAGGCTGCCCCTGCACTGCTGGGGGGTGGGGGCGGTGGGAGACATGAGTGGGGGCCTGGTGGAGGGTGCCCCACACTGCTGAGGGGTGGGGGTGATGGGAGACATGAGTGGGGGCCTGGTGGGGGCTGCCCATGGTGGCTGGGGGGTGGGGGTGGGTGGGAGACATGAGTGGGGGCCTGGTGGAGGGTGCCCCACACTGCTGGGGGGTGGGGGTGGTGGGAGACATGAGTGGGGGCCTGGTGGAGGGTGCTCCTGGATGCTGGGGGGTGGGGGTGATAGGGGCCATGAGTGGGGGCCTGGTGGAGGGTGCCCCACACTGCTGGGGGGTGGGGTGGTGGGAGACATGAGTGGGGGCCTGGTGGAGGGTGCCCCACACTGCTGGGGGGTGGGGGTGGTGGGAGACATGAGTTGGACATGAGTGGGGGCCTGGTGGAGGGTGCCCCTGCACTGCTGGGGAGTGGGGGTGGTGGGAGACATGAGTGGGGGCCTGGTGGAGGGTGCCCATGGTGGCTGGGGGATGGGGGTGGTGGGAGACATGGGTGGGGGCCTGGTGGAGGGTGCCCCTGCACTGCTGGGGGGTGGGGGTGGTGGGAGACATGAGTGGGGGCCTGGTGGAGGGTGCCCCACACTGCTGGGGGGTGGGGGTGGTGGGAGACATGGGTGGGGGCCTGGTGGAGGGTGCCCCACACTGCTGGGGGGTGGGGGTGGTGGGAGACATCGGTGGGGGCCTGGTGGAGGGTGCCCCACACTGCTGGGGGGGTGGGGGTGGTGGTAGACATGAGTGGGGGCCTGGTGGGGGATGCCCATGGTGGCTGGGGGGTGGGGGTGGTGGGAGACATGGGTGGGGGCCTGGTGGAGGCTGCCCCTGCACTGCTGGGGGGTGGGGGTGGTGGGAGACATGAGTGGGGGCCTGGTGGAGGGTGCCCCACACTGCTGGGGGGTGGGGGTGATGGGAGACATGAGTGGGGGCCTGGTGGGGGCTGCCCATGGTGGCTGGGGGGTGGGGGTGGGTGGGAGACATGAGTGGGGGCCTGGTGGGGGATGCCCATGGTGGCTGGGGGGTGGGGGTGGTGGGAGACATGGGTGGGGGCCTGGTGGAGGGTGCCCCACACTGCTGGGGGGGTGGGGTTGGTGGGAGACATGGGTGGGGGCCTGGTGGGGGATGCCCATGGTGGCTGGGGGGTGGGGGTGGTGGGAGACATGGGTGGGGGCCTGGTGGAGGCTGCCCCTGCACTGCTGGGGGGTGGGGGTGGTGGGAGACATGAGTGGGGGCCTGGTGGAGGGTGCCCCACACTGCTGGGGGGTGGGGGTGATGGGAGACATGAGTGGGGGCCTGGTGGGGGCTGCCCATGGTGGCTGGGGGGTGGGGGTGGGTGGGAGACATGAGTGGGGGCCTGGTGGGGGCACCCATGGTGGCTGGGGGGTGGGGGTGGTGGGAGACATGGGTGGGGGCCTGGTGGAGGGTGCCCCACACTGCTGGGGGGGTGGGGGTGGTGGGAGACATGAGTGGGGGCCTGGTGGGGGATGCCCATGGTGGCTGGGGGGTGGGGGTGGTGGGAGACATGGGTGGGGGCCTGGTGGAGGCTGCCCCTGCACTGCTGGGGGGTGGGGGTGGTGGGAGACATGAGTAGGGGCCTGGTGGAGGGTGCCCCACACTGCTGGGGGGTGGGGGTGATGGGAGACATGATTGGGGGCCTGGTGGGGGCTGCCCATGGTGGCTAGGGGGTGGGGGTGGGTGGGAGACATGAGTGGGGGCCTGGTGGGGGATGCCCATGGTGGCTGGGGGGTGGGGGTGGTGGGAGACATGGGTGGGGGCCTGGTGGAGGGTGCCCCACACTGCTGGGGGGGTGGGGGTGGTGGGAGACATGAGTGGGGGCATGGTGGGGGATGCCCATGGTGGCTGGGGGGTGGGGGTGGTGGGAGACATGGGTGGGGGCCTGGTGGAGGCTGCCCCTGCAGTGCTGGGGGGTGGGGGTGGTGGGAGACATGAGTGGGGGCCTGGTGGAGGGTGCCCATGGTGGCTGGGGGGTGGGGGTGGTGGGCGACATGAGTGGGGCCTGGTGGGGGATGCCCATGGTGGCTGGGGGGTGGGGGTGGTGGGAGACATGGGTGGGGGCCTGGTGGAGGGTGCCCCTGCACTGCTGGGGGGTGGGGGTGGTGGGAGACATGAGTGGGGGCCTGGTGGAGGGTGCCCATGGTGGCTGGGGGATGGGGGTGGTGGGAGACATGAGTGGGGGCATGGTGGGGGCTGCCCATGGTGGCTGGGGGGTGGGGGTGGGTGGGAGACATGAGTGGGGGCCTGGTGGGGGATGCCCATGGTGGCTGGGGGGTGGGGGTGGTGGGAGACATGAGTGGGGGCCTGGTGGAGGGTGCCCCTGGATGCTGGGGGGTGAGGGTGCAGGGGGACATGAGTGGGGGCCTGGTGGTGCTGCCCCTGCACTGCTGGGGGGTGGGGGTGCTGGGAGACATGGGTGGGGGCCTGGTGGAGGGTGCCCCTGCACTGCTGGGGGGTGGGGGTGTTGGGAGACATGAGTGGGGGCCTGGTGGAGGGTGCCCATGGTGGCTGGGGGGTGGGGGTGGGTGGGAGACATGAGTGGGGGCCTGGCGGGGGCTGCCCATGGTGGCTGGGGGGTGGGGGTGGTGGGAGACATGGGTGTGCGCCTGGTGGAGGGTGCCCCACACTGCTATGGGGTGGGGGTGGTGGGAGACATGAGTGGGGGCCTGGTGGAGGGTGCCCCTGGATGCTGGGGGGTGGGGGTGATAGGGGCCATGAGTGGGGGCCTGGTGGAGGGTGCCCCACACTGCTAGGGGGTGGGGGTGGTGGGAGACATGAGTGGGGGCCTGGTGGAGGGTGCCCCTGCACTGCTGGGGGGTGGGGGTGGTGGGAGACATGAGTGGGGGCCTGGTGGAGGGTGCCCCTGGATGCTGGGGGGTGGGGGTGATAGGGGCCATGAGTGGGGGCCTGGTGGAGGGTGCCCCACACTGCTGGGGGGTGGGGGTGGTGGGAGACATGAGTTGGACATGAGTGGGGGCCTGGTGGAGGGTGCCCCTGCACTGCTGGGGGGTGGGGGTGGTGGGAGACATGAGTGGGGGCCTGGTGGAGGGTGCCCATGGTGGCTGGGGGATGGGGGTGGTGGGAGACATGAGTGGGGGCCTGGTGGAGGGTGCCCCACACTGCTGGGGGGTGGGGGTGATGGGAGACATGAGTGGGGGCCTGGTGGGGGCTGCCCATGGTGGCTGGGGGGTGGGGGTGGGTGGGAGACATGAGTGGGGGCCTGGTGGGGGCTGCCCATGGTGGCTGGGGGTGGGGACGGGTGGGAGACATGAGTGGAGGCCTGGTGGAGGGTGCCCATGGTGGCTGGGGGGTGGGGATGGGTGGGAAACTTGAGTGGGGGCCTGGTGGGGGCTGCGCATGGTGGCTGGGGGGTGGGGGTGGTGGGAGACATGGGTGGGGGCCTGGTGGAGGGTGCCCCACACTGCTGGGGGGTGGGGGTGGTGGGAGACATGAGTGGGGGCCTGGTGGAGGCTGCCCCTGGATGCTGGGGGGTGGGGGTGATAGGGGCCATGAGTGGGGGCCTGGTGGAGGGTGCCCCTGGATGCTGGGGGGTGGGGGTGCAGGGGGACATGAGTGGGGGCCTGGTGGTGCTGCCCCTGCACTGCTGGGGGGTTCGGGTGATAGGGGCCATGAGTGGGGGCCTGGTGGAGGGTGCCCCACACTGCTGGGGGGTGGGGGTGCTGGGTGACATGAGCAGGTGTGCAGGGTAGTCCCCTGTGGTGTCGGCTGCCTGCAGGGGCCGTGGAGGGTGTACAGGGAATACCTGGGAGCACACAGCCAAATCGCGTGTAGAATTTCCCGCGTACCCCTGAAATACACGTACCCAGCCAAATCGCGTGTGGAAATTCCTGCGCACGTACCCGGCCAAATCGCGTGTGGGACTTCCCGCGCACCCCTGAGATCCACGTACCCAGCCAAGTCGCGTGTGCAAATTCCCGCGCACGTACCCGGCCAAATCGCGTGTGGAACTTCCCGCGCACCCCTGAAATCCACGTACCCTTCCAAATCGCGTGTGAGACTTCCCGCGCACCCCTGAGATCCACGTACCCAGCCAAATCGCGTGTGGAAATTTCCGCGCACGTACCCTGCCAAATCGCGTGTGCAACTTCCCGCGCACCCCTGAAATCCACGTACCCTGCCAAATCGCGTGTGAGACTTCTCGCGCACCCCTGTGATCCACGTACCCAGCCAAATCGCGTGTGGAAATTCCTGTGCACGTACCCTGCCAAATCGTGTGTGCAACTTCCCGCGCACCCCTGAAATCCACGTACCCTGCCAAATCGCGTGTGAGACTTCCCGCGCACCCCGGTATACATGCACACTTATTTTTTGTCAGCGGGTGTCCGTGTTTGTGGGTACCCCTTTGCACGTCATTTGTCCTGGAGGGCCACAGTATAGGACATTCATCATGGCTGTATATAGGTGCTATTTGTTGGCGCACCTTTTGGCGCACATTTCTTCCAGGCGCAGAGACGCTATCGCCTGCTTTCTTGTGGCGGTCGTGTTTGTGCCTGTGCGCTGGTTTGAGCGTGCGCTTTTTTGCCCTATTCTATTCCATGAATACGTGTTGTAGGCGAGCGTGTGGGCGTTCCGCGCACTTGTACCCTGTACTTCCCCCGTGACGCCCACATTTTGGCAAGTTGTTCCCCATTCCGAGTGTTGCGCCCCGTGTTCCGCCTACTTTTGTTGCGTGCGCCGCGCTATGTGCGATTTTCGCTGTGGCCTGTGCGATTTTCGCTGTGACCTGGCGCACGCAGTTAGATGGCCTGTGCGCCAACATGCGCCGCACACTTTTTTATCGCACATCCGATGGTTTTCTCGCGCACGGCCTTCCATGAATCGATGTGCGCTGCTTTTCGTGCGATTTTCGCACTTGCACTGCGATTTTCGCTATTCCACTGAGATTCGCACGTTTTTGCCCACTTGCGCCGCGCCAATTATTACATTAATCGGCCTCCAAATATTTGACAGAGAAATTCAACGGCGAAAATGTCAAATGAGGAAGGACGTGGGCCAATTGGTGAAATGGCCATTAAAATTCTGGGAGGACAAAGAAAGGGGGAAAAAAACCTGAAACAACAGTTCAGAACCTGATGTAGAGTATGTCATAGTGGAAAATATGTAGCAAAAAATCGAGATCTACTGAAGAAAATTGCTACTCACGATATTCGTGCTATCTGGTGGATCCTGAATAATAAAAGTAATAACCAGTCCGACTATCATTCCTCTGGAGTTTCGGAGTAGGCAAGCGTTGATTATTTCACAGGTAAATATGAGGCCCACTATAAAGATGTGAAGAGTCTGAATATCGTGGATACCTTCCTAGGCTCTCTGCCCATGCTAGTCTTTGATCGGATAGACATAGAGCTCAAGATCAACAAACTAAACAATTTTCAAGTTTCTGTTGCAGATGGTGTGACACATGGCATCATTAAAAGGAAGCTCAGGTTGATTCATTCTGTGGGGAAGTTTTAATAAAAATCTTTCATTTTTTATTTTTTAGGTTCGCCCTCGAATGAGGTACTTAAGGTTTCTTAAAAAACTGCTTCATAGATGAAAGAAATGATTTTATTGGGTTTCTCTATCCACAGGATATTTGAAAGGACAGTACAAATAGAGGTCTTTCTATTATGTACTTATGTTCATTTATCTTAGATATAGCGTCCAGTTTTTTTCGGTTTTGCTTCGGGATTAAACTTTCCCATTTTCCTCTTCTGTTCTGATCTTTATCATTGTTTCGTCAGAATTCAGTTTGGAAATTTTTAAGAGTTCCCATCTGTTTTATGGGAGATCATGAATCAGGGAGTCCGGCGAGTTGTAGACTGATTGGTTATTCGTCTAAGACTATTCCTGATATTCGAGGCCACAAAAAGCCTACCGGTTTCAGTGGCAAGAACGCCACATTCATCAGGGCTGGGCAGACGTTTTAAGAGGTTGGTTTGTCTACGTCTAGAATGCTGGTCGGATGGTACCAGGGGATCCCACCTATAAATGAAGGGGGAGGGGAAAGAGGGGAAGAAAGAGGGAGGGGACAGAAAAAAGCACCATTATGATCTCAGAGGTGTATTACAGCGGTGCTATAATGTGCAAAGTTAAAGACTAGGTCTTACCTAGTTAGAGGGGTCCCCATAGGTGTCCGTGTGGTTGGGGAGAATAGGTATTGCACTTCCCAAAAAGCATGAAATACTTGACATGCTCTAGAATCTGGAAAGAAGAGGCATATTTTAAACTCTTAGCCAGCAAGGATGAACAAAGTAACATTGATTGTTACCAGTAGTTAAAAATGAGTGCTCAAAGTGTAGAGGTCATATGAAAATGACCCCCGTCAATTTTCTTACAAAAGTCTCCAGAGTTTCCTTCCTAATTTATGGGCAAAACTGAAAAAGCATGCCATATAGTATACTGTACTAAAAATGTACTAAAAATGTATAGGTCATGGAGCATACGTGCTTGCTCCTTATTGTGTGCCAAACTCCCCTGGAGTGAGTTTACCAAAATGGGTAATGCGGAAAAGGAGCGGGGGGCGGTTCACAACCACAACCACTAAGGGACCGGGAAGATTCCTCGTGAAACTGCTGGCACCCGAACACCGTAATCAATAGGTTCAAATGGTTTTGAACAAAATGGGTGACCATAGGGGCAGTAAGTTTCTTCTTGCGGATACATGACCGATGTTCCGCCAGTCTGGTTTTGATAGACTGGGTAGTCATACCCACATATCGCTTATTACAAGGGCAGGTGATTAGATAGATAACGTTCTTACTATTACAGTTTGTGAAATTGTTCTGCAGCCATGGATAGTGTCAACCAATATTAATAGATGTAGTTCTGGTAGTTCCTTTGCATGCACTGCAAGACCCACATGGTGCATGTCCTGTGGGTTTTACCTGATTCCATAAGGTGTTCATGATGGGTTCCCTTGGTTCTCTATAGGTGTGGATCAGAGAGTCTTGAAGGTTTTTCCCTCGCTTAATTGCAAATCTGGGTTTTTCAAGATTTGACTCACCCACATTCAGGAGTGGCCACAATTTCATCACTTCTTTTTTAATTTTATTAGTTAATGGTGAGAAGCTGAAGATCGCGGTAATTTTCTCTTCTTGATCTTTATTTCTCGTATGTTGTTCCAAGGTGGTGTCTCACGGAATATTTTTTGCTCTTTTTCTAGCTCTCTTTATCGTGCGTTTTGGGTAACCACGATCCTGTAGTTTGCAATAGAGTTGGCCTGATTGTTGTTCATATGCTTGCAGAGTCGAGCAATTTCTGCGGTACCTCAGGAATTGTCCAAAGGGTAAGTTGTTTCTCAAGCAGGATGGATGGTAGCTTGTATATTTTAGAAGAGAATTTCTATCTGTGGTTTTGTTATATACCTTGGTGTTAATTTGGTTGTTTCTTATCTCCAGGTTTAAGTCAAGGAAATGCACTGATGTCTTGCTGTGTGTTTCAGAGAAAGTGAGGAAAGGGTTCTGCACATTAAGCCAGGTCATGAAAGTGATGAGTTCTTATTCATTGCCTTGAAAAATCATCAGAACGTCATCGATATATCTCTTCCACAATTTTATGCGTGTGCCCCACGGGTTGGTAATGGGGTAGATGGACTTCTCTTTATAATCTGCCACATACAGGTTCGCCAGGCTCGGCGCGAAAGTAGCGCCCATCACTGTGCCAGATGTTTGTTCGAAAAATGAAGATTGGTACATAAAATAATTTTTGGTCAGGGCGAACTCGGCTAACTGCATGATGAGATTAATAGGCGTCTCAAGGGGGGGGATCGTGTTTCTCAGAATTTTCTCGATCACTTGCAGGGTTGCCATTTGTGGAATTTTAGTGTATAGTTGTTCAATGTCCAGCGTGACAAGTAATTGGCCTTCTGTGTCGAACGGGAGATCTTTGAGTAGCCGGAGGACATCAGTGGTATCCTTCAAATATGATCTCATTTTGCTCACTTTGGGTGTCAGAGAAAAGTCAACAAATTCTGACAATGGCTCCAAAATGGAACCTATGCCTGACACTATGGGTCTCCCGGGAATTGGGGTGATACCTTTGTGAACTTTAGGGAGAGCATAGAAAGCTGGTCTCCTCTGTGTTTTTGGGTTCAGATAGTCATACTCTTTTGTGCTGATGTGACCCTCTATTAGAGCTTCTTCCAGGATCGGTACTATCAGTTGTCTGATGTCTTCCGTTGGGTCTTTTCCCAATTGTCTGTAACTTGTTCGTTCCTCTAAGAGGGTTCGTACCATTTGTTCGTAATCCTGAATGTCTAGGAGCACTGTGGCTCCACCTTTGTCGGCCGGTTTTATCATTATTTGCTCATTATCGGTCAATGCTCTTAAAGCCAGTTTTTCTTTCTTAGAGATGTTGTTAAAAGTTTCTGGTTGTTCTTTCTCCAATTCTTCGATCTTCCTAAGTAGTGCTTTTTCAAAGGTTATGGACTCCGGAGTAATCCCGTGCAGGGGTGGGTAAAAGGTGGATTTTCCCCTCAGGTTGGTCGCACTTTTTTCTGATTCTGTGTAGGTGATGTTGTCGAAGTATTGTTTCAGTCTGATCTTACGGACTAGTTGTGCTACTTCAATTCGAGTTTGAAAAGGGTCGTGTGTGGTAGTAGGAACAAATGATAGCCCTTTTTTCCAGGAGGTCCTGCTGGTCTTTGGTCAATCTATGACTGGAAAGGTTCATCACTAGGGATTTCTCCCTTGGTTGTTCTGGAAGTCTTGGATTGTTAGGAGTCAGATCAATATCTATCTGAGGAATACTGGCTCTCTGTGGTATTTCTTGTCTGTCATATATTAAATTCATGTGCTCATCGTGCCAAGTCACTGTCTTTTTCTTAAGGGCACTTTTTAAGGGACCATTGATGTCTGTCATCGTCCCTTGCTGCGTGTTACCCGTGGTGATTGGTTCTGCCAGGGTGCTTACCATTGTCCTCTCCCTCTGTTTCTGGGCTTTCCTTGTCCCCGATGAAAAACCGTTAGAAATAGATTCAAAACGGATCAGACACGCATGCAGCGGCTTCCCAGCACGGCTTGTGTTTAATTATCACCTACCTATTGATTACGGTGTTCGGGTGCCAGCAGTTTCACGAGGAATCTTCCCGGTCCCTTAGTGGTTGTGGTTGTGAACTGCCCCCCGCTCCTTTTCCGCATTACCCATTTTGGTAAACTCACTCCAGGGGAGTATGGCACACAATGAGGAGCAAGCACGTATGCTCCATGACCTATACATTTTTAGTACATTTTTAGTACAGTATACTATATGGCATGCTTTTTCAGTTTTGCCCATAAGTTAGGAAGGAAACTCTGGAGCCTTTTGTAAGAAAATTGCCGGGGGTCATTTTCATATGACCTCTACACTTTGAGCACTTATTTTTAACTACTGGTAACAATCAATGTTACTTTGTTCGTCCTTGCTGGCTAAGAGTTTAAAATATGCCTCTTTTTTCCAGATTCTAGAGCATGTCAAGTATTTCATGCTTTTTGGGAAGTGCAATACCTATTCTCCCCAACCACACGGACACCCATGGGGACCCCTCTAACTAGGTAAGACCTAGTCTTTAACTTTGCACATGATAGCACTGCTGTAATACACCTCTGAGATAATAATGGTGCTATTTTTTCTGTCCCCTCCCTCTTTCTTCCCCTCTTTCCCCTCCCCCTTCATTTATAGGTGGGATCCCCTGGTACCATCCGACCAGCATCCTAGACGTAGACAAACCAACCTCTTAAATGTCTGCCCAGCCCTGATGAATGTGGCGTTCTTGCCACTGAAACCGGTAGGCTTTTTGTGGCCTCGAATATCAGGAATAGTCTTAAACGAATAACCAATCAGTCTACAACTCGCCGGACTCCCTGATTCATGATCTCCCATAAAACAGATGGGAACTCTTAAACATTTCCAAACTGAATTCTGAAGAAACAATGATAAAGATCAGAACAGAAGAGGAAAATCGGAAAGTTTAATCCCGAAGCAAAACCGAAAAAAAACTGGACGCTATCTCTAAGCTAAATGAACATAAGTAGATAATAGAAAGATGTCTATTTGTACTGTCCTTTCTAATATCCTGTGGATAGAGAAACCCAATAAAATCCTTTCTTTCATCTATGAAGCAGTTTTTTAAGAAACCTTAAGTACCTCATTCGAGGGCGAACCTAAAAAATAAAAAATTAAAGATTTTTATTAAAACTTCCCCACAGAATTAATCAACCTGAGCTTTCTATTGTGTTAACATATAAGGGTATACTCAGGTCTGAGACCCCGTTGTTGGTCCTTTTGTGCCAAGTATCATTAAAAGGAAACCAGATCTTTGGGAGGACATTCTGTACCATCTATTCACTCCTGGACCTCTCCTACACTTGTTGCCATTTTCAAAAGAGGGGAGAGATAAAACACGGCTTGCTATCTGTAACGCTTACCTGATGCCCTGCGGGGTGTCCAGCCTTCTGATGTCAAGTGCGTGCTCCAAACCTCTCCTTCCCCCACAGCTACCCAGTAGGCGAAAATAGCCCTGTGTACAGTGCGGTGGGGAGTGGTTGGACAAGATTCCCTCAGCATTCGGTAAGTCTCAGTACTGGTGTTGCAGGGCCGATGTGTGGCTACGATGTGGAATCTAGGGGCAAGATAATGGGTAATTAATGAATGCTCTCACCTTTATTCACACCTCCGCCCCTCTCCCTTATGTCCCCTGGTTGTGCTGGCAGACTGGCTAACCTCTTGGTTTGCTGAATGCATACAAGTGTGCAGGATGATGCACCAGACCAGTTCCTTCACTGGAGATGAGTGGCCCAGACCTGCTGCGACTCGCGTGGTGCTGTGGCAAGATGCTTTCCTTGTCTCACTTCTTCTCTTGCTCTTTAGTGTCTCTAGTCCCTCTTCTTCTCTTGCTCTGTAAAGTCTCTAGCCTCTTGTAAATATACTAAGTGCGGCACTGCTTTCTTCTATCTTTCTCTCCGTCTCTTCTCATGCACAGAGGACTGCTTTCGTGTCTTTTTATGCACAACGCAGTGCTGCTTTAAATGTTCTTGTGTTTCCCTGGCTCGTAGGTGGACTTACTTGCTCTTGCTGATATGTCGACTGCCACCAAGGGATGAGGGGCTGAATCCAGATAGTGGGAGTTTATCAGGAAAGTAAGGTGGGAATTTGGGAAGCACAATTTTCCGTGTGCTGCGCGGCCTCACCAGGTTGTCTTTCTTCTGCAAGACATGCCGGCGGAACTCAGGGGAAGAGCGCAGCTGAACTGGAGGCTGGATCGGAGGTCTGGTGAGGGTGAGGGACAGATGGAGCGTAAGCATTAAGCTGCGGTAGGAGCGGCAGGGCCAACGCGAAACACAGGGTGTGGCCAGGGCGTGGTTTTATAGGCACCTTATGCAGCTAGACCACTCAGCCTCTTCCAACAATGCAGATGTCCGGGGGCCATGTTGGTTCCTGGGCTGTGTCCGTGTCTGCCGGCCATCTTGGTGGTGACCAAATGCTACATTGGCCATAAGGTTCCTTTGCCAGCCAGCAACCAGGGAAGTCCAGCCCTCCCCACTTCCTATGCCTGTGATTACATGTTGTGTCCCGAGGGGTCATGACACTACCAACCTATTTCATTGACTGACACTACTGCAAACATCTTTACAGCACTTCTCCTTGGCGAACTATTTCGCTGGGCTGAGGGGGCTAACATCTTAAGCCCGCTACAAATGGGCTTTAGGAGAGGCAGTGGAACAGTAGTCAGTGGGATCACCCTGAATGCGTGTCTGTCAGACATTGATCGGCCTACGGGTTGATCGCTCTTTATGGCCACAATTGATTTGTCTGCGGCTTTAGATAACATCAATATCTCTATGCTTTAGGTTAAGTTGGCCACGTGGGGGATAGACCCAGGCCTGTTGTCCTTGTTTCAACTCATGTATTCCGACAATTTGACTAAAGTGAGATTGAATATGTAGGGAGAATTATCTCGAAAGATCCCTCTGAAGAGAGGTGTACGTCAAGGGTGCGTGCTCTCTCCCACGTTATTCAATGTGTATTTAGAAGATCTGTGGGCTAAAAGCAAAGAATGGGGAGGGTATGTGCCCAGCCTGCCAAGTCTGAAAATGAGATGCATAGCATACGCAGATGATTTAGTAATTATGGAATATACACAACTCGGACAACTTCTAGCGCCTCCATGCTTAACCAGAAACAAAAAATGTATTACCGTAGAGAAAGTTTTCCCAGCTATATTACCCACTCTGAACGCACTATCAGAAAATCTAAATCCTAGTACCTTAGTGCATGAATTCAATAACATTATGCTCTCTACTCTAGACAATCTGGCACCTCTTAAACTTAGACCTAGCAAACCAAAAGCTCATCTAAACAAATGGTTCACACCACAGCTAAGAGACCTACGTATCCTGAAAAGAAAAAGCAAAACTACTTGGAGGCTCTGCCCTTCAGTTGATAACAAAGCCAAATTAACTTCCCTCTCTGCGCTATACAAAAAAGAAGTTTGCCAGGCAAAACGGAACTCGTACGACGATCGTATAGCCAAATCCAATTCAAGTATGAAAGAGCTCTTTTCTATTCTAAAAGAACTGAGTCTACAATTCCCATACAGGACACTTGCACCATGGACAAATCCTGGTGCACAGATATCCAACAAGCCTTAGCAAATAAAATTATCACACTCCAAAATAAAATACAGCAAAAAAAAGATTCACTGAAAATTCAGGACTCGCCTAAAATGCCTCACACTAATAATTTAGTGGCACACAGTAATACCTTCTACTTCTCCAAAATGAATACCCTGGAAGCAGAAAAAAATATTCTTTCGCTCAAACCTTCCAATTGTAAAGGTGACATCTGCCCAGCACAACTAATAAAAGACGCTGCCAGAGAATTATCTCCCTTTATCTCTAAACTGATTAACGCTTCCTTTGCCTCAGGCACTATCCCTGCCAACCTTAAACAGTCCTGGGTGCTCCCTCTCCTTAAAAATCCACCTTTGATTTAGTGGATCATAAAATCCTCTGCAGTCACTTGGACTCTGCCGCCCACTTCTCCCCGGAGGCCATCAGATGGATCGAGTCATTCCTGAGTGAAAGAACCATGAGAGTCTTCTCTCCCTCAGCAGCGGCAGATCCCACCCCCATTTCGTGTGGTGTCCCCCAGGGCTCCTGTGTCTCCCCAACTCTATATAACATCTTCACCAAGCCCCTGTTTGATGATCTGGACCATCTAGGTATCACCTACACTAACTATGCAGATGATACACAGATCCTCCTCCCGCTTTTTGGGGATCATGGGAAGGACACGGAAATTGTGAACAAGGTATATCTTATCATCCAGGCATGGATGGCCACACATGGCCTCTGTCTGAACGATGATAAGACTGAGCTGATAATCTTGGGCACCCAAGCCAATATTAAAAAACTAGGCCAGGAATTTTCCTCCTTCAACATAGAAGGGAACATCATCCAAGTCTCCAAGGATGTAAAAACCCTTGGATTCTATCTTGATTCCACCCTTTCACTTGATAAACAGGTAAAATCCCTTGCCTCCTCTACGGCCTACACCAGCAAATTGATAAGAGCCGGTAAACCATTCCTTTCTAACAACAGTTGTTTAATCCTAGCTAGAGCCTTAATACTCTCCAGAATTGATTACTGTAATGCACTATATTCGGGAGCCAACAAAACAATAACTCAAAGATTACAAATACTACAAAACAATGCCTTGAGAGCAGCATTAGGCATAAACAAAAGAACCCATATCTCATCTGCCAGACGCCAACACAAATGGCTGACCACGGACAACAAAATACAATTTAAGATGTTATCCTTGACCCATAAAGCCCTCAATAACTCCACCCCTAGATACTTGATAGACAAATTGCACAGAAGAACCTCTCTCAGACCGACTAGAGCTGTCAATTCCAACTGTTTGGTAATACCTAACTTCAGACTCACCACGATCGGTGGAAATAGCTTCCCTGTAAAGGCTGCAAAAATCTGGAACTCACTGCCACATAATGTGAGAGGGGACCTTTCCTACCTTCGCTTCAGAAGAAATGTCATGCAACTCCTAACCTCCAATGACCTGAGCTGACTTGTGCCACCCACCTCCCACTGCAATCATTCGTGTTAAATTTTAATGTATATTTCTGCAATTGTATATTTCTGTAATTCCGATTGACTTTACCTTTGAACATTGGATGTCTGTAATTATCTGTGACCTAGAGACCTTTTTTGAACACTCCATATCGTTCTATGTTGTAACCATGTAAGCTTTGCATCTTCTTACTGCTGCGCCCTGTTACCCATGGGTCTGGCGCGCATAAAAAGTGAATAAAAAAAAACAAACAAACAAACAATACAGCGGCAATCAGAAGGCCTAGAAAAATATTTGAATGATAATCATATGTAATGATCACTACAACTTAAGTTAAAGAACTTTAGTTAGAAAGTGAACAACATACCAATGAAGAGAGTTGAATCAATTTGTTGCTTAGGATTATGATTCACTCCGCTGCATAGGTCTATTAGATCAGTTGATTGCTGCTACCTGCTAACTTCCATATGTGTTCCTGATACGATGTTCTGCATGTGCCAGATAGAAACCTTGTGTTCCCTTGTGTGTTTCTTTTTTGTTGAATCACAGGATACATTCTGCCTGTACCCTAACACGGCACAGAGCAAAGCACTCTCACGGGAAACTGCACTTTCCCGATCCACTTGGAAACTACATTTCCCAGACTTCCTCCCTATTTACTGAGACATCAGGGGCTTCAGCGCCAGTGCCTCAGCAGCAAGCCAGACTTTGATGCTGCTTATAGCAGCCTCTTCAGAGGTTCCGGCAGATTCACTCCCCGCTTAGGTCCATTAGAACAGTTGTTTGCGGCTACCTGCTAACTACCATTTGTATGCCTGCTACAGTGTGCTGCATATGCCAGATAGAAACCTTGTGTGCCCTCGTGTGTTTCGTTTTTGTTGCATTGCGGGATACATTCTACCCGTACCCTAACACTGCAGAGAGAAAAGTACTCTCACGGGAAACCATAGTTTCCCGATCCACTCGGAAACTACATTTCCCAGACTTCAACCCTATTTACTGAGACTTTGGGTGCTTCAGCAACAAGTCAGTCTTTTCCAGTCTGCGCCCGGCAGCGACGACGAGACGCTACTCTCTCCATTTGCTATACACTAGCGTGCCTCTCAGTGAGTGCCTTTTTACGTAACCCTAAACTGGCCTAAGCCGAATAGACCTTCTGAATACTGTGTTCCAACAGCCCTGCTGGCTACCTGCCCTTACTCTTCTTCAGGGTGGGTTACCTTGATAACATTAACTTATTATTCACCGCTCAGAAAGTCCGCCAACTAGCTATTATTGGCAAATACCTCCATATGAGACTAGACCCATTACCCAGCACTCTGTCAGAACAACACCTCCTCACCGATTATTACAAAGCCACGCCTGACAGTTCCGACACTCTTGCACCAACCGAGCCAACCGATTCAGTGAAGATTACACCTGCGATCAAGCAGGCCACTCGTTGACGTGACCCCTTCCCTCCCCGTTATTGTCACACATATTCTTTTGCCTCCAATGGCAGCCCCACAGAATGTGGAAAACAAAAATAAAAGTTCCCTTAAATCTGTGGATGACTACCCCACACGTATGTCAGACCAGCCGGAGGAAAATGGCCCCATATCTCCTGACACGATATAATAACACTCCTCGCATGAAACCACTGACAACAACTACAACAACATTGAAATGTGCCCTATTAAACACTTGCTCCCTTTCCAAACATGCAACAAACATACATAATTACATTGTAGAGCCTGACCGAGATATACTATGCCTTACTGAGACCTGGACTTACAGAAGCAAGTGGTCCACTAATCACATTAGTAATGCCTGAAGGCTTTACTACAGTCTGCATAATCCACCCTGTAGGTACTGGGGGTAGGGTCGCGATTATTGCAAAAAAAACTGCTAGGCTTATTTCAAGCTCCTTGCACGTACACTGACTGTGAGATTCTCCACGTCAAACTGACTCCTACTCCCCGAAGCTGCATTAACATCGCCCTAATCTATCGTCCCCCAACAAACATGCCAAATTTCAATGATTAAATTATACCCATTTGAAATGACCTACAAGGCCCAAATTGTGCGACCTTATTTGGTGGGGACCTTAACCGTTGGTGTAACAACAACACTGATGAGGAAGCTATTGTTTTTGAAAACGCATTAAACATTATTGACTACTTTGCATCTAATAATTTGCCCACTAATAACAAAGGGAACTGGATTGCGGCTAAGAATCTCTCTATACAAATTGACACCACTTTACCCTGTATCTGGTCAGACCACTACTCAATAATCTTTCAGACTCTATTTAACATCCGACTCCTAAAGGGAAGAATCCACAAAAACATGACTCAAAACGCAACTTCAAAAAAGTTACTGGCAACAATTTGGAAAACTGCCTGAACATAATAATGGATGCTACATCAGATCTTGACACCGCAGCGACGCTGGTTGACTCTTTAAAGCAAATTTTATATTCTATGTTAGACAAAGTAGCCCCCATTAGGAGCAAATTAGTTAGAGTGAACACGTCCCATCAAAAATGGTACACCCAGGAATTGAGCATAATAAAAACATGCAAAAGACAAGCAGAGTCAAAATGGCTAAAATGTCCATTTAAGGCAATGAAAATTACTTGGAAAGCCTTAGACAAAAAACATAAACTGGCTATCTGTGACAACAAGAAAATCTTTTTTAACAAGTAAATCGAGGAGTCCAACAATACCACCAAAAAAGCTCTTTGAAATCGTCAAATCCTTGGCAAAGCCAGGCACTTCATCTACACTTGTGGCCCTAATGGACAAAGACTGCCTCAGTATACAACTGGCGTTTGAAGCAAAAGTTGATAAGGCACGCGCTAAGATTACACTCAATTTAAATAAGCACCCGATCAGCCCTCTACTTCCCCACAAATTAGTACACAAAGAGGAGACTGCCAAATTCAGCTTCTATCCCATTAGTCCCATTACTATCTCAGACATGATGAATACGCTGTCCTTCCTACACCCCTCACAATGTCCAGAAAATGTGATTCCTCCTAACCTCATCCTGGAACATAAAGAAATATTTGCCCCTTTCCTTGTCAGACTCATCAACTCCTCTTTCTCCATTAACCAGGTCCCGGATGCAATAAAAAAGGTCACCGTCACACCTTTGGTGAAGAAGTCTGGCCTTGACCCTAGCAATTTACGTCCCATTACACATTGCAATCTAAAATTTCTGGATAAAAGCGCTACCACACAACTCCAGTCCTTTGTTGAAGCAAACAACATCCTTCACTGTAGACAATCTGGCTTTTGCCCGCACTACAGTACAGAGACTGCAATCTTAGACCTCAAATCCCATAAGTTTGGGCATCGCAGATAAAGGCAATGCTGGCCTACTCGTACTACAGGACTTATCGGCAGCATTTGACCTTTTAGACCACGGCCGCCTTCTCCACATACTTGGAGAAATAGGACTATGTAGCAGTGATACTATCAAATAGATACAGTCCTTTCTCTCGCAGGGCATATCGAACGTCTGATAGGGAGATGCAACTTCACCGCCTGCACCCATAACCTGTGGAGTTCCACAGGGAGCCTGTATGTCACCTCTACCTTTTAACTTGTACATCAGGCCAATGTGCGTACTCTTAGATAACCTTAATGTGTTTTTTTTCAAATTATGCTGAAGACACAGAGTTAGTCATTGAGATTTCCGGAGACTACGATCTCGACTCATCCACGTTGCAAACCTCATATGATCACATTGAGGAGTGAATTAACTCAGACTGGATGTGCCTCACTGAAAATGAAATGAAGTTGATGACATTTGACACAGCACATGCAAGCTCTAAACCTGACCCTAGGTACCTGTCTTTCTCTATACATGACTGCTGCATTCAAGTATCTAAGAGAGTCAAGACTCTAGGTTTCCATCTAGACTTCCTACTAAACGCTGATGCACACATGAATCTGACTGTAAGAAACTGCTCCTACTATCTCTGACTACTGAACAACTTACGACCGTTCCTCTCTGAGTCTAATTGTGCATCCGTTGCTCGTGCAATTATTCTGTCCAGACTGACTACGGGAATGCCCTCCTGGTCGGCGTCCACAAAAACAACATACAGGCAATGCAGGTAATACAAAACAAGCCAGTTCGCATTATCAAGAAAAAATCCAGATGAGACCATATCTCGCATTGTTGACAAAACCTCCACTGGCTACCTATTATTGCCTGCTAAATTCAAGACAGCAACTCTTGTCCACAAAGCCTTATATGGAAACACTCCAGCTTACATTAAAGATCTTGTGCCAATTTACGAATCCCCAAGGAGCTTATGTTCTTCTACTCTTGCCCTTGTCAGAAATACCAACTTCAAACATGCTAACAGCCTGGGGAGATCATTCCCTGTGCAGCCTGCCAAAATTTGAAACTCCCTTACATCAGATCTAAGGCTACTTAAAGAACCTAAACAATTCTGTCGACAACTGAAAACCCTGCTGTGTCAATGAGACCCCACATCGCTCCTTGTTAGGCCCACATGTACCTCTCTCTTGTCCCGTGTATTTCTGCTGCACCTTGTGTTTTTGTTACGGTGCCCCGATGCCCATGGGCTTTCGGCGCCATATAAATAAATAATAAATAAATGAAATAATTTTAGTAACAAAGCACCACGAACATCTGAGAGCATGATCGGGGGAAAAAATACATATACACCTCACTTTTGATGGCCATAAAAAGCAAACTGTGTGCCTTTTCCCTAATCCCTTTTATTACATGTTATCAACTATTCTGTATGGGTGTGAACTCTTAAATATCAGGGATAGGACATTTTTCAATGTTCTAGAAGCCAACATTCTCAAGCGAGCACTGGGCCTTCCAATCTCAGTACCAGTCATTGTTATCAGACTGGAACTGGGTCTGACCTCCTGGTGGTCTCTACCGGGAGCAGTCTTTCCTTAATGGGTAACCTGGAGCATGCAGGTAAATCTGCACTTGGGTTCTTTGTTATGGCTCTACTATCAACAAATACCAATCCCTATCTAAAGAGGATGTAGTAGGATGAGGGAAGAAGTAGAGTTGACCGGCATAGAGACCACATAGAGACTGATGCAGTACTGAAGAAAAATGTCAAAACCTGGGGCGGAATTATTGATCTACTAGACCTGGGTAGATTGAAGCTCTACTCTGGCAAGGAGTGTTTTTTTCTTCCTCTAACTGAACCTAGGGGATATGTAGCAAAATTCCCATCCACAAAAATGAGAGACTGGTATCTAAGGTTCAGACTAAAATGCCTCCCCACGTTGGAATATAATGGCCCTAAGATTGATATTTCTAAAAGTTTGAGGACGTGTAGAATGTTTGATATGGGGGCAGCAGAAAATGTATCTCAACTCGTGATGAGCTGTCAATTGTTCCTGGATTTGAGGATCAGAACATTTGGCAGATTTGTGCATTCAGTATCTCGGATCTTAACTCAGGATTTATGGTCCAGGCCTATGACTACCTCCAAATGTCAATCATTGTTGCCTTAATCAGGATGCTAGTGGGTATTTTTTTTCTGAACTGGATAAGGTATCAGAACAAGGCATGAGAGACTTTGTATTTTTCTTTTTTTGTTGGTTTATTCTGTTTCACTTTGTGTAAATGTATTTTTTGTATGAAAAACACAAATAATAAAAAATAAAAAAAGATCTTTTTGAATTTTTGGTTTGGAAAAACTATCTGACTGGAACGCGTTGTGAAGAAATTGTGATTGTTTTTTGCTAACTGAAACTAACTGTTGTTTTTGCAGAGGTTTCACGGTTGTTTTTATTTTTATTGTGTGTATATTTGGTCATATTGTCCAAATTAGCAATATACTTTTTTTTCCGAAGCTACAGATAAGGATTATTTGGACAAAATAAATCTCTCCAAACAGACAATAACTACATTTATCAAGTGCTGCTCACTACAAAATGAGAAGGGAACCTCAATAATGTAACCCCCCCACAACACAGCCTTGATTGAAGGGTGTGAGTAGGCCAAAACTGTTTGCCGGATGGGGGAATAAATGGGGATCCTATAGCAGAATCTTACAAAGGAAACTCAGCAGGTTAGGAGACTGTTGTGAGATGTTATGTTTATACTTTACTGTAAACTATATGACGTTTTTCCTATTCCTGCTGCAACATTTGCTCTAAAATGTGTTGTTTTGACTTGGGGATGAGTATGGTTCCCTCGCCTCAGTTTGGGAACTTTTGCCCCGTAGCAAACCCAATCCAGTATCTGAATCCAGTTCACAGTTGTTGCAATTAATCATATTTGTTTTGTACTATGTATCTTTGAATGTAAATGTACTAATAACAATTGACTAATCTATGTTGGAACTGGAAATGCGTTTTAAATTTTTACTACTGTATGTTCTGTCCGTACTGCATTTCTACTAAATGTTACTCACATGGTAACAGAATAAATCCACAAATGTCATTGCTTAAAAAGGTATGTTGGAAATGGAAATGTTTTTCATTTGTTATGTTATGTTATATTGGGAATTTTTATCCTGCCTGCTTGCTGCTGGCCGCTGCTTATTAGCGGCATTGGAATTCAGTAGCCCTTTGGATCACTAAGTAACATATGTACTTTTCTGGTTATTTTGAAAAAGAATTGTGCTGACATATGTGTGATTTTGACAGGGTTTTTTCAAAAATATTCTCAAGGGGGACCCCCCACGTCAAATTCAGTCTTGCTTGCTACATCGCATAATTACATTAATGATATCCCACCACTTGTTAAGCCCACTAGTTACCCCCTGTCAGTTTGTCAGCCCAACAACCAGCAGCAAGCGACTGTATGGCTAATGTGGAAAACAGGTAGCTCTCCAGCTGCTGCTTAAATACAATTTCTCAATCCACAGCAAGTCTTGGGCTGTCCTGTCCAAATGCTTTTCTTTGTGTTATATAACCTCATAAAGTATTACCTAGCACTATTGGATGAACAGCCACACTTTGGAGTGGCAGTATGGCTACATGTTAGCAGTACTTCCAAATGAGTATGAGCAGTATATTAGGCAGTATTAATGCTCGAAAGTGCAATGCGTCCGTTCATATGATATAGTTATGTGACGTCTAAACTTGCCATGGCATGGGCTCTATCCCTGGATCTTTTCCAAACCTAGCAATGCCCCTGAGGCCACCTCCTGTAGAAGCCCCTTCCTTGGAAGGAAACACACCTGTTGAGGCGGTCCGCCAACGAATTGTCCTGACCCTTGATGTGACATGTCTATAAGGCCAAAAGGTGAGTCTCTGCCCAGGTTCCCAGGAGCAGATCCAGGGACCCAAGCAACCGGGAAGGGGAGCTCCCACGACGGTTGATACAGGCCACTGTGGTAGTATTGTCCTATTGTAATAGTACCACCCTCCCCCATGGGCAAAGACCCGCAGAGCTCCGAAAGCCGCAGCTAGCTCCCTCCAGTTGGAAGACATGACCGCCTCCCGGCAGGACCACAGCTCTTGCTGTGTCTGACTCAGAACCACAACCTCTCACCCCAACAAGCTCACATCTGGGGTAACAATGATCAGAGAGGTCAGACGGAGAGGAAAGGCCCATAAAAGGTTTGCCAGGTGGCGCCACCACTGAAGCTGCACCCAGAGGGAGAGATCCTCCGGGATCGGGGTGTCAAAAGTCCAGCGAGGACAGAACCTGTGGATGTGAAGCAGCAGTGGATGCAGATGAAGCCTGGCCCACGCTCAAGGAATACAAAAGCCACCATGAACCACTGTGTCTGAAGAAAGTCTCTGGCAGGCACCCCACCTGGGACAGAAGAAGGTCTAGACAGTCCTGCAACCAGTGATTCCCGGCGAGATGGAGCAGAACCTGTCCTGCAACCGTCCATAACCAAGCCACGATAAACTGAAGGTCCTGAGAGGGCCGCAGATGCAAGTTTGACCAGTTGATCAAGAAGCCCCTGGATTGCAAAGGGCGCAAGTGGACGCTACATGTCGATGGAGAAGATCGTCTGACTGGGACTTGAGGAGCCAGTCTTCCAAGTACAGGAAGACTTGAACTCCCCCAATCCCACATAGGTGAAGAGCGGACACCACTGCCCTCAAGACCTTGGTGAAAACATATAAGGCAGACATGAAGCCGAAAGGCAGGGCCCAGAACTAGAAGTGGTCCCTGCTCACCGCAAACCTGAGGAACTGAAAGGGGCCCCTAGGGGACCCTGACTTCTATGGAAACAAGGCGGGTCACCACACACGATAGAGACGCCAGACACGAAGTTGTATTCCCAAAGCTAGGGTTTTATTGCAAAGCAAAAGTCTCAGTTGGCCAACTCGGTCTCACGCCCCGCGACGTGTATCTCTAGACCTCGAGGAACGCAAGAGAGTGAATTACGTATATCAGTAACATATATACAAAATGCATATCAAGCAATCAGCTATGACATGTTTAACACCCCCCTTTATTGGGTTTCTTTGAACTTGGTGTGATGATGGACATTTCCGACCACTCTGACACCTTCAAACATCTATTCTAGTAACAATTTGCAATTCGTGAGTGCGTAGGCATCTTTCGGTTACAGAATAGAACACGGCGCTTCTGTTCTTGGAAGCGAACTACATACGGGGGGAGTTGAAGCGAACTACATACGGGGGGAGTTGCATTCCGGACCTTGCTATCTATCAGGTGCTATTCGCGTCCTGGGAGCCGACATGCTCTTAGCGGGCTCAGCAAAGGGGGGCCGTTAGAGAAGCATAATTAAAGCCTTTAGCGGTATTATTCTAACATGTTCTACCATATAACGAGACTGGCTGGCAGTTGTGAAATGATTAAATGCCCTGCAGCTCTGCTTCAAGGCTACGTTAAGGAGGGAGCCGGGCATTCTTCCTGGCGCTGCCTACGTTTGTGTTTCAGCAAACTCTTGTTATCCTCTCGGCCCTGTGGCCTTGTCCTTTTCTCATACAGACAACAATGTTCCACAGTCGAGCAGTGTACGCGGAAAATATACTGCGAAGCAATAGGAACAGAAAGCAATGAGCAATGGTTAGAAAACAAAATTGCGATTCTTGTAACATCAAAATGGCCGTTCATTGGCAAACTCGAAAACTTCTATTCTGTGTATCGTGCATGAGACGGTTGGTCCACGGCCACCAAAATGCGTTTGCGGTCTCAATGTAGAGGTATCCGTATTTCTAGACTGACAAACCCTCCTTTGGCCGTATGCCAAACGTCTCATCTATTTATTGAAACCTCCTCTAGTGATGATGAATCTGAAGTGCTTATATCTGAGTCTTGCATGCTATTGTGGACATAATTGTCTTCATCAATATCTATTGCCATCAACTCTTTCACTGCTCTCATCTCATTTGGGTCTGGGCTAGTTCAATCATGAGGTTGTTTTTTCTTTGTTATCATATGCATGCATCCTTCCGTACATCCCTCAGTTACCTCTGCACAAACTATGGGTAAACAATGTATACAACAAAAGCACATTAGGAATATTCCGAACACCACTACTAATATTGAGATCAACTTCCATCCCCAAGATCGTAGTATTCCCCAAAACCAAGATCCTATTCCCCAGCTCCCTTCTCCCGTGGGGAGTTCAGAGCTTAGAACGTGCATTTTCTTTATTGCTTCAAAGATCGTGGGGGAATAGTCATCGACATAAACGCAACATGCTGATCCCACTATTTTGCAAATTCCCCCACGATCAACCAGGATTACATCGAGAGCCATTCTATTTTGCAGCGTCATTAACCTGATTCCTCTTTCTTCCAATGCCATGTTAAATAATATATCTGTTGTTGTGTTTATTGTATTCCTTAGGATTCTGGACAGTTGCCTTATATTATAGGATTTCACTATCTGTCCTAAGAATGCAATGAATGATTTCGCTACATCAGTTGCTATTAAAACACCTTTGTCAATCCTCTTGACTCTAGTTCTGGATAATCTGGCCATGGCTGCTGTTTCCAAGAGGAATACTCCTGGGAACATGTCATGATGCCTACTCCCGGGGAACCAGTCCAGGACCAGCGTCCCCGGAAGCAGACATCATGTTCCCGGGGAAAAGGCCAGCAACCCCTAGTAGGGGCCCTTTGGACACTGTCCTGGCGCCTTTGGTGCCAGGCTCATTTTGGACCTCAGTCCTGGCGCCATAGGCGCCAGGCTCATAAAGGGAGTGTTTATGTGAACTTACCTGATGCAGACCCTGCTGCCAGATCCAGACCTCTTTGAGGCCTGAAAGGGACTATTTTACCTGTGGGACTATTTTGCCACTCGGGCGTGGCCGGGGAAGAATACGTACCTGGAACTACTTTGGGGGCTATTTAAGCCACACCCAGACAGCAGCTCACGCTTTGCGTTGTTCTGCACCTAGCAGCTGGACGCTCACCATGTCTGCTCCTGCATCCTGACTCCAGCCACGCCGCCTCCATCCTGGAACACCTGAAAGGAAAGAAGAGAAGGGAAAAGGTTAACAGAAGAACATTACCTGCTTCTACCCGGAGTCCGGAGTCATCACGCCGGCGATCGTAAGGGAAGACATTTATTTTAAAGACGCATCGCGTTGCTCGCTGCAGCGCCGCGTTCCACTCACCTGTTCACTAGGCATCTCCGTGCTCCTTAGCGACCATCTGCACGATCCACCGCATACATGCGCCTAAGGGGGAAGAGAAGAACAAAGGGTGAGCAAAAGGAACATATTGAGGAAAGCCAGATTTTCGCCATAAGACTTACCTGATTATTGTTGGGAGAATCTTTCCTCATCTCGGGTCCGCGCCGCTTCTTCGGCAGTACCGTACCCCGGCCCCTATGGGGAAAAAAGACACACGCATTAGTGGGTGAATATAAGGACATTAAAGGAACCATCCATCATAAACTCACCTGAGTTTACCTTCGGCGAATTGTTTCCTCTACGCGAAATCTTCACTCAGCACCTGTGATAAAAGGGATAAGAGACGGACTACTGAATATAAATGCAAATAGAAAAGGAGGCCAACTCTTGAACTTTTACAACAGTATACTTACGGCACCTTGCCAGGAAAGTCAAGTAAGCTTGGATCCTCACCAATCCGAACACCAGTGAAGTAACTGGATATAATCACACCCCTGCACCAGAAGCAGGATGGAGAGCTCGTCCTTTCAAACCTTAAGGTGAGAGTTAACGGGGAATTTCGGAGGTGGTCTGAGGAGAGTGAAAGAGGGAAGTGGGAGGCCGACGCGCTACTCCCCAGGTAGTTAATCCCCTTTCTCTATCTGCAGAAGGATTCTCCTGCGAGTCAGACAAGTGAGATTTGGGGGTCCTGTCCAGTCGGTCTTCCGAGTTCTGCGCATCACCTTAGAAGAGGCCGCAGCAGTCTAGACCTGGTCAGCGTCTCCGTGGGAGTCAGGTGAGCGTTACAGAACGCGAAGCCTTCCTACAATTTCCCAACCAGGCGCTATGGAGACTTCGGAGACTGATCAGTTGGCCCACCTATTGGGGGAATTACGGGCCGAAGTGCATTCCGCTCATCAGGAGACTAACGCTCTCAGGAGAGAACTAATTGTATCTAAGGAACGAACTAATGACCTTGCCAGGCAGCTATTGCAAGGTCAGGCTTGACAAACTCCCCTACCAGGTTCAGGGGGTATTCCCGCCCCAGTGGTTTCAAGTAACCCAGTGCGAATTAATCTACCCGGAAATATGCCGTTGGCCCCACCTGAACGTTTTGCCGGGGACCCCAAAAGATTTGCCGTATTCATGAATCAATGCCGATTGCACTTCCTCTCCAGACCTGGGGCCTTTCCTAACGACCAAACCAAGGTAGCTTTTGTATTATCATATCTCAGCGGCTGTGCTGCCGATTGGTCAGTTCCACTGGTTACTCAAGATGACCCAATACTCCGGGATTTTCAAGGCTTTCAGACACGCATGGAAAGATTATTTGCTTGGCACTCTCAGGGACAGGCCCTGGACAGCGAACTTCTGTCCCTACGACAGGGTAACTAGGATCTCTTAGCCTATATCCAACCTTCAATAGGTTGGTTGTGGAGACTGGGTGGCCAGAGGATAAAAGAATCACGTTATTTCATCGAGGTCTACGTGGAGAACTTAAGGATGTCCTGGCCCAAGTTGTAAATCCGCCCCAAGACTGCATGGAATATATAGACTTAGTGGTCCAATTAGATCACAGGCTTCAAAACAGAAAGGCAGATCGGTCCAAGTTTGAGACACGGGTGTTGGTCAAGACTCACGTTAACCCCAAGGGTGCCGATGTTTCAGAACCTATGCAAATTGGAGGGGTTAAAGGACCTTTAACTCAAAAAGAACGTGAAAGAAGACGGCAGATGCGATTATGTCTTTATTGTGAGGCTTCTGGACACTTTTTACGAGATTGCCCAGTAAAACCGCCCAAGAAGGCGGTAGGAGCTGCGGATAAGAACCATATGGAACCTGATTCGGGAAACGACCACGCCCGACAAGCGTAGGGGTCCGCTTGCCGAGCCTGAAAACTAACTCTCAGACCTCGCACTTCATCATGCCAATGGTCCTCGTAGATCCGGAACAGCCTGGGCGGTTGCATGCAATAAAGGCATACATCGATAGTGGGGCTATAGGAACTATGTGGATCGTGAATTGGCTTCCAGGATCAACCTCCCTCTTAGTCCTAAAACCAGTAAAGAGGTCATCACCACAGTAGATGGAACCGAAATCGCCTCTGGGCCGGTAACACATTCCACTGCAGAGTTGACACTAGTGGGTCAGGACGGGCATCGGGAGGCTGTTGTGTTTGACGTAATCAAGGCTCCACAGTTTCAGGTAATTCTAGGAATCCCTTGGTTAGAAACACATAATCCTCGAATTGACTGGCGAGCGAAGAGGATAACCTTTCTGGATTGTGCACAAACCTGTTATCCAGGAAGTCCAAATATAGGCCTGGCTACAGTAACCCCTGCCACTTTGCAAATACCACTGGAATACCAAGAATTTCAAGACGTCTTCCAAAAGGAACAGGCCAACACGTTACCCCCTCACAGGCCGTACGGTTGCCAAATCGATCTGATGCCCGGTGCACAACCCCCTTGTAGCAGGATTTATGCTCTTACTGAACCCGAGAATCTTCATTTGCGACAATATTTAGATCAGTACCTAGCCAATGGTTTCATTCGCCTGTCAAAGTCTCCTGCATCCTCGGCTTTGTTCTTCGTGCCAAAAAAAGAAGGCGACCTCAGAACTTGTATCGACTACCGCGCATTTAACCAGATAACTGTTAAAAACCGTTACCCTTTGCCTCTGATCCCTGAACTTCTTGACCAGGTGAAGGATGCCTGCATATACACCAAGTTAGATCTCCGGGGGGCTTACCATCTGGTGCGAGTAAAGGAAGGCGACGAATGGAAAACTGCCTTCCGCACCAAATATGGACTATTTGAGTACCAGGTGATGCCTTTCAGATTGTGCAACGCACCTGCTGCCTTCCAAAACTTCATGAACGATGTCCTCCGGGAACTCATCGATGTTTGTGTTGTCGTATATATCGATGACATTCTTGTGTACTCCTCTTCGGAATCTGATCACAAAAAGCACGTCAGGGCAGTTCTTGAGAAATTGCGCCAACACAAACTGTTTGCAAAACTTGAAAAGTGTGTTTTCCATACCACAGAAGTCGAGTTTCTTGGTTTCATCCTGACACCTAAAGGAGTCCGAATGGACTCGCGAAAAGTGGATGCCATCCTCAAATGGCCATCGCCTAGCTCTGTGAAAGGCGTTCAAAGCATGCTTGGTTTTGCCAATTTCTATCGCAGATTTATCCCAGAATTTTCACGTATTGTACAACCCATCACTGCACTCTTGAGGAAAAATAAACGCTTCGAATGGTCTGAGGAAGCCGAACAGGCCTTTCAGGAATTAAAAGCTAAATTTACCTCCGCACCTGTATTGAAACACCCGCGTCCAGATCTCCCATACATAGTCGAAACCGACGCATCCAGCTTAGCCATGGGAACTGTCCTGTCTCAAAGAGATCCCGAAACTAACCAACTGCACCCCGTAGCATTTTGGTCCAGAAAATTCTCGGCACCTGAGGTCAATTATGCAATCACTGACAAAGAGTTATTAGCCATTAAGTCCGCTTTTAAGGCTTGGAGGCATTATCTTCTTGGCGCTAGACATACCATCACGGTGATCACTGACCACCGGAACTTACAATATTTGAAAACTGCCAAAGCTCAATCATCACGTCAGCTCCGATGGGCTTTGTTTTTTGCTGAATTCGATTTTGTAATTACCTGCCGTCCTGGCAGCAAGAATGGCAAAGCGGATGCTCTATCCCGAATAGGAACGGGAGAAACTGATACAAACTCAGAACCTGTACCGATAATTCCCGAACAAAGAATTCTGGGCATGACCTCTTTACAAACACTGGAAGACATTCAAGCTAGAGTTAAACAACTCCTGGACCCTACAGCCTTGCAGGATTGAATTCAAAAGGGGTCTTACTTTACTGTCAATGATGATCTACCTTACTTCCAAGGGCGCTTATTTCTACCACACAAAGAATTACAAGAACTGGTTATTTCTCGTTATCATGATACTCTAATAGAGGGGCACCCAGGTATTGCCAAGACGGAAGAAAAGGTTAAACGACAGTTCTGGTGGCCCTCTTGGCGAAAGGACATTAAATCCTTTGTGATGTCCTGTGGTGTTTGTGCCCAAAATAAAGGTAAAAAAAAAGACCAGCCGGCCTTCTTCAACCCTTAAACATTCCACCGGCACCTTGGCACACCTTGTCACTGGATTTTATTACGGACCTGCCTCCTTGTTATGGATTTAACACTATTCTTGTTATTGTGGATTTATTTTCCAAAATGCCCCACTTCATTCCATTAAAAGGTTTACCTTCAGCTTCTGTCCTAGCCAAGGAATTCCTTGAAAATATCGTTCGTTTACATGGATTCCCATCCATACTAGTCTCTGACCGGGGAAGCCAATTCATTTCCCATTTTTGGAGAAAGTGTTGTCAGCTGGCACAAATCGACGTAAGATTATCAACCAGCCACCACCCTCAGACCGATGGTCAAACAGAGAGGACTAACCAGACCCTTGAACAATATTTACGGTGTATGTTGCATCAATCTGAAAGTAATTGGAAGGATATTCTTTGGATTGCCGAACATGCATACAATAATTCGGTACATTCTGGAACTGGGCAAGGTCCTTTTTATACCTTATATGGGCATCACCCTCGAACCTCAGATCTTGACTAGCCTCAAAGCCTCGAAATGCCCGCAGTAGACCATCTGCATTCTACAATAACTCGAGCTTTCAAAGAAGCAACTACACATTTACAGCAAGCCAAGAGAAAATACAAGAAGAATGCTGATCTCCATCGAAGTGAGGCACCTCTATACCAAATAGGAGACCAAGTATGGCTGGCTACCAAACACTTATCGCTCAAAGGACCTCGAACTTTTAACCCAAAATATTTGGGGCCTTACTCAATTACGGCCATAATCAACCCGGTGGCCGTCAAACTCGACCTACCAGCTAATATGCGGATTCACCCTGTTTTTCATGTATCACTTTTGAAACCAGTACAACCTGGAACCCGATTAATCAAGCCACCAGAACCAATCCAAATAAATGGAGAACCTGAATTCGAGGTGAAGAACATTTTAGATTCCAAGGTGTCAAAGTCAAAACTTTTCTATCTAATAGATTGGAAAGGATACGGGCCTCAGAAAAGGTCTTGGGAACCTAGTGACCATGTACATGCACCTCGGTTAATAAAAAAATTCCACCGGAATTTCCCAAACAAACCGAAACCCCCGGAGAGAACAATCTTGGGAGGGGCCTTGGGGGGGAGTGCTGTCATGATGCCTACTCCCGGAGAACCAGTCCAGGACCAGCGTCCCCGGAAGCAGACATCATGTTCCCGGGGAAAAGGCCAGCAACCCCTAGTAGGGGCCCTTTGGACACTGTCCTGGCACCTTTGGCGCCAGGCTCATTTTGGACCTCAGTCCTGGCGCCATAGGCGCCAGGCTCATAAAGGGAGTGTTTATGTGAACTTACCTGATGCAGACTGTGCTGCCAGATCCAGACCTCTTTGAGGCCTGAAAGGGACTATTTTACCTGTGGGACTATTTTGGGGGCTATTTAAGCCACGCCCAGACAGCAGCTCACGCTTCGCGTTGTTCTGCACCTAGCAGCAGGATGCTCACCGTGTCTGCTCCTGCATCCTGACACCAGCCACGCCCACCTCCATCCTGGAACACCTGAAAGGAAAGAAGAGAAGGGAAAAGGTTAACAGAAGAACATTACCTGCTTCTACCCGGAGTCCGGAGTCATCACGCCGGCGATCCTAAGGGAAGACATTTATTTTAAAGACGCATCGCGTTGCTCGCTGCAGCACCGCATTCCACTCACCTGTTCACGAAGCATCTCCGTGCTCCTTAGCGACCATCTGCACGATCCGCCGCATACCTGCGCCTAAGGGGGAAGAGAAGAACAAAGGGTGAGCAAAAGGAATATGTTGAGGAAAGCCAGATTTTCGCCATAAGACTTACCTGATTATTGTTGGGAGAATCTTTCCTCATCTCGGGTCGGCGCCGCTTCTTCGGCAGTACCGTACCCCGGCCCCTATGGGGAAAAAAGACACACGCATTAGTGGGTGAATATAAGGACATTAAAGGAACCATCCATCATAAACTCACCTGAGTTTACCTTCGGCGAATTGTTTCCTCTACGCAAAATCTTCACTCAGCACCTGTGATAAAAGGGATAAGAGGCGGCCTACTGAATATAAAGGCAAATAGAAAAGGAGGCCAACTCTTGAACTTTTACAACAGTATACTTACGGCACCTTGCCAGGAAAGTCAAGTAAGCTTGGATCCTCACCAATCCGAACACCAGTGAAGTAACTGGATATAATCGCACCCCTGCACCAGAAGCAGGATGGAGAGCTCGTCCTTTCAAACCTTAAGGTGATAGTTAACGGGGAATTTCGGAGGTGGTCTGAGGAGAGTGAAAGAAGGAAGTGGGAGGCCGACGCGCTACTCCGCAGGTAGTTAATCCCCTTTCTCTATCTGCAGAAGGATTCTCCTGCGAGTCAGACAAGTGAGATTTGGGGGTCCTGTCCAGTCGGTCTTCCGAGTTCTGCGCATCACCTTAGAAGAGGCCGCAGCAGTCCAGACCTGGTCAGCGTCTCCGTGGGAGTCAGGTGAGCGTTACAGAACAGTAGCCCTAGGTAACATGTACCTCCCCAATTTCTGGGCAACCAAGGGTATGCTTTCTCTCCACATATAAAATAAACTGGATCACCTACGTATACTGGTTCTATTTCCCGTTTTAGTACCACTGTATTCATACAACCAGTATATGTTCCGACTGAAAAAGAGCCTTTCTTTTTTAGACAAAAAGGGACAGTTCTTGGGCTATAATTCACCGTGTAAAATGGGGGAATCGCATCTTTGTTCCCTTCTGTTATAATAATTTGGCACTTATATAGCGCTACGAACCCTCAGGTATCTGAGCGCTGCTTATTATTACCCACGGTGTGTGGTGCTCATTTATCGACCTCGGAAGGATGAAAGGCTGAGTTTGGCCTTGCCGGGATTCGAACCTGCGTTAGCAGGCTCTGCACGGATGTCAAAGCGAGCGCTCTACTCGCTGTGCCACTTGACCGGCTGTTCTTACACGAAATGTCATTACAGATGCCTTTTCTGGCGGGGACAATCTATCTCATCTATTTTGTCGTGTTATCTTCCGTTTACTTTTCCTCGTGGGCTCTGGGGCTATTACTTGTGCTTTATGGAAAATGGAACAACCCACAGGCTTCATTTTTATCTCCTCAAACTCATTCATGTTGGTTCTGTCTAATTGACCCGTATTACTCTCATTCCACTTCCCATAGAACATTGCACCTAAAGATGCACTACATGCAGAACTTAATGGTAATGGCTGCACATACCACCCTATTCCTTTTACGGCATGCTGTGGTAAATGGGCACATACCCAACAATTTGTTTTCTTTAAGATTGCATGTGTCATGTTCATTATCAGAAGTAAGGTGTTATTTCCAAAACCTTCCCTGTGATTTTCTTCCATTGGGGGTAGGGTATAAGTGATCACCTGAACTGGGCTTTCAGTAGTGGATATATTAATTATTGGTAAAAACATTTCTAATGGGTGTATTGTTTCTACCCACCATAATATTAGGGCTATCGATATTGGTGCTACCACGCTCATAAAGCACATTATTATCGTTAGTGCCAGCATACAATTTGTTTTACCATGCGTTTTTCTTAAACTTATAGTCTTTATAACTGACTCATTCTCAGCGGTTGTAGTGAAGGAGGAGGCTGGAACCGGTCCCGGCATGTTTCTCGTCGTCCTTCTTCTTCCTTATCATAGCTAATTGTGGATATCTCTCTTTGTCACGCTTGCTCTGATGTCTATAAGTTCAATGGAATTCTCACAATTCAGTTTTGCCTGTCCTTTTTAGCCTGGATTCGATTATTCGTTTTTAGGCGAGATCACGTGTCCCTTCTTATACTGCTCAGAGGACCTTTGATCAGTTATCGCCTCAGTATCATGTGCGCCCAGCTTGTCCGCTCTGGTTCCGGACACATGTACTGTTAATCAATTATCTCACTTGCCATAGTACCATGTGCGCCCAGCTTGTCCGTTCTGGTTCAGGACACATATACTTTTTATGATCGCACTGAGGAGCCGCGAGTCTTGAATTGTCCGATTTGCACAATTCTCACGCTTCTCTCCTCTACACCCCTGGTTCCTTCTCCGTCCATGAGCTGAACCAGAGGTTGACATAAACACCAAAAAAAAGAGAATGCGGATCACTTTGCCTTCCGAGGCCGCAGGTTGTATCGCCTTGCTCCTGGTATCATATGATCCGTGAACAGTGCCGGTGCACTTTCAGATTCAGGCCTGAAGTCAGCCTGTGGCGCTACTGCAGGTGCTGGTGTGCGCCGCGCCAATGATGCAGATCCGTTTTTGGCATGCTGGCAAGTGCTGGTGGGCGCCAAAGGGGTACACGATTTGGTTTTACTGGTATCTGCAAGGCAGATTTCACGTCGGTCAGCAGTGATGTCGATTCTGCTGGGCAACGTTGGGGCACTCTTTGCCCTTCCCCCTTTTTGGCAATCGTCTCAGGCTTTGTTTCGAGTTTCACTTCACGTTTTGGCAGATTAGGTGGCTGCTCACTGGCAACAGTTTCTTTCGTTTCTGGGACCGCTGTCTCTTTCCGGTCAGCAGTGTCAGGCAAGACTTTCAGTGGAGTTGGAATCTTTTTGGCATGGGTGGCATGGATCCACAACTTCCTTCCATCCACCTGTATTGCCGTCTGCATCGCTAAAAGTACTTGATGGGGCCCGCGCCACCTGGGTGCTAATGATGACTTTCTTTCAAAGTTTTTTAGCAGCACCCAGTCTCCTGGCTCCAGCGCGTGCCCCGGACCGGTATACCGTGCTGGTAATGCCTCCTGCACCTGCTGATGAATCAAACGCAATTTCTGCATTAAAAGGCCACAATAAGTACTAAGCACAGGATGTTCTATCTCACTGAGTCGTTTTGGCTGAGGTGCGCACCAAACATTTGCCGGCCTCCCCATTACGATCTCGTATGGGGAGAGCCCAGTTTTATCCTGTACAGACGTACGCATGCATAATAGTGCTATTGGTAATGCATCTACCCAACTCGACTTGCTTCCGGCACAAATCTTGCTAATCTTTGATTTAAGGATCCCGTTGTGCCTCTCCACAAGACCGGCAGAACTCGGATGCCTTGAACTATGGAATCTCTTATCAATCTGGAGACCAGCACATATCTGTAATACCACTGCACCCACAAAATGCGGTCCATTATCAGACCATAGGACCCGGGGCAAGCCAAATCTGGAAAAATACTCCTTCAACATTACTTTTGCCATAGTCATTGTGGTGCAATCTTTTAAAGGATATGCCTCCACCCACTTACTGAATGCACAGATTACCACCAAGACGTATTTTAAGTTTTGGCACCTCTCCATCTCTATGAAATCAAAATGGACTACCTGAAATGGCATGGAGGGCGGGCCAAAACTGCCTGTTGGTGTCACTGTTCCCTTTCCTACATTTTGTTGTAACCACGTGATACAGTTCTGCACCAACCTCTCTGCATTCTTTTTTATGTTTACATTCTGCCATACTGTAGAAAGGTGCTGTATCATTTTCTTTGCACAGATGTGCGTAGGGCTGTGGGCCATTGTGACCATTGCAGTCACATATGAATTTGGCAACATCCAGTTTCTAGTTCCCTTGTCCACCCAACAACCCTCCAAATCCAACTCAGCAGATCCCTCTGCCCATCCCTGTATTTCATCGGCCGTAGCCTCGGCCTGCATTTCTTTGACAGTCGCAACTCCATCTTCTATCATACAGGGTACTTCCTCTGTCTGAACCGTCATCATCTTGGTATTTAAATCAGTGGCAGTTTGTTTCGCAATTCTGTCTGCAAACGCGTTTCCCTCTCCTATTTTGCATGTTACTTTTCTATGTGCCTCGCATTTCACTAATGCTAGGCGCTTTGGAAACGTGAGTGCAGACAGCAATCGTACAATCAAAGGGCCATGTTGAATTCTGGCACCATGTGATGTCAGAAACCCTCTCTCAGCCCAGAGTCGACAAAAGTTATGAACCACTCCAAACGTGTACTGACTATCAGTATATATATTCACATTCAAATTTTCAGAAATCTCACAGGCTCTGGTTACTGCTATTATTTCCGCGGCTTGTGCTGAATTATAGGGGATTCTTTTACTTTCTACAACACTCTCTAGGGTAGTTATAGCGTATGCGGCAGTTGTGCCATCTGGTAATTTAAAACATGAGCCGTCACAAAATAACTCTCCATCCGGCTCTTTCTGTGGAATATCACTTAAATCAACTCTCCACTTGGTTTCTTCCTCATTGACCATTAAGCAATCGTGGGGTGGTGATTCATTCTTCCCAATTTCTTTTATGGTTAGTGGCATTAATTCTGCAGGATTCAAAGCGCTACACCTCATAATTTGGATATGGGGCGCGAACAAGATAATCTCATATCTTGTCAATCTAGCAGAGGTGAGGTGTTGCGTCTGTGTCCTATTTAATAGAACGTCTATGGCATGTGGCACCATCAAAATTAAAATGTGCCCCAATACCATCCCTTCCGTTTGTTTCACTGACAAAGCAGCCGCCGCGACAGATCGCAAACATCATGGTAGTGCGCGTGCTACAGGGTCCAGCGCAGAAGAAAAATAGCCACGCAGCCTATTTCTTCCACCTTGTTCCTGTGTCAAAACCGCCAATGCACATCCTTCACTTTCACACACAAATAGTCTAAAAATGTTCTTATAGTTCGGCGTACCCAAAACTGGAGCCGAGCATAATGCAGTTTTCAATCTATCAAATGCTCTCTGACATTCCTCATCCCACTGCAAAGGCATAACCGCATCTTTTCTAGTCAAATTCACTAATGGTTTCACAATTAACGCAAAATTACCAATCCATTGTCGGCAATATGAAGCCATGCCTATTATGGCTCTGACTCCTTTTTGTGTCTTTGGAATAGGCATACAAGAAATACTTTCTATGCGTTCTGACGTTAGTCTTCTCCCTCCTTTCGAAAGTAGGTAGCCCAAATAAACAACCTCCTTTCGATTATACTGAAATTTCTTCAAACTAGCTTTATGGCCATGTGCCGCTAGGTGTGACAGTAGTAATACATTGCTTTCGTTACAAATCTCCTCTGTGTCTGCAGCTAGCAATAAATCGTCTATGTATTGCAAAAGTACACAACCCATGGGTAATTCCAGGATGTCTAGCTGTTCTTTTAATGCTCTACTGTAAATACTTGGACTTTCCTTATAACCTTGCGGATTCCGCGTAAATGTAAATGATCGTCCTCCTAATGTGAACGCGAACAAATATCTACTGTCCTTGTCCACTGGAATACTAAAGAATGCGTTTTTCAAATCTATTACACTAAAATATTCTGCTGAAACAGGTATCATTGTCAATATTGTAGTAACGTCTGGCACTAGAGGAAATTGCGGAAATACTATCTTATTCATTGCGCGTAGATCAATTATGAAACGGTATGGTACCTCATTACCTCCTTTTTTATAAACCGGAAGAATCGGGCTGTTACATGTACTACCTGTGATTTCCTCTATTACCCCTAACTTCACCAAATCGGTAACAATACTCTTCAATCCTTTCTCACCTTCAACCGAAATTTTGTATTGGGGTATTCGCGGTAGGGTAACACCTTCATTTAAAATAATCTTTACTGGCTCTATCTTTAAACATCCCACATCATTGTCATGCATTGACCATATACAGGTTGGCACTTTACTTAGTTCCCCTGGTAACGCTTCTGACATGAATTCTGACACAGGGGCATCATGTGACCATATCGTTAGAAATACTCCGTCTGCCGTGCAATGTATAACAGAACCTAGTTTTTTCAACAAATTTAATCCCAACAAATTTTCTCCACAATTTTCTGTTAGAAGGAAAGGACAATGTTCGGTAAATGGTCCTATAGTAACTGGGACTGGTTTGGACACTGGGTTTATGACTGGTGTACCTGTGAACCCTATGGAAATATTCTTTTGCTCTGACAGTGGTATATCCGGAACCAAGTGATGGTCTATTGAACACTTCTGTGCTCCTGTATCTACAAGAAAGCGGTGCTCCTCATTCCCGACTCTCATTTCTACGTAGGGTCCTCTCTGATTCACGGGAATAGACAATGGTTCCGACCCCTGTCCTGGGCTGTCCTACTGGGGAAATAACACATCGTCCGATGTCTAATCATTGCTATTACTGTAATACGTGTTTGGCTGTGTATCGAAAACATTTCCACTGTTCCGTCTATTTCCCCCACTCTGATTTCCATATTGTTGATTTTGCTGTCCCTGACTCTGGTTTGGGGCATTTTGGTTTTGGCCTTGGTTTTGATTACCTCCGTTATTATGATGCTGCTGCATACTATTCCTATTTGGTCCATTCGCTCCTGGGTGTCCTCTATGCTGTCTCCTCTGACCAGACCCATTTCTATTCTGTAGATGCGGGCATTGCGCTTGCCAATGTCCTTCCTCTTTACAATATGCACACTGATTCGGCCCCACTGTTTCCCCATGCATATTCAAACTACTCCTTCCTTGTGCGTTCCCTCGCCCTCTATTATGTCCTACTGCTTGCTGCATTAATACTTGTGTCTTTAGATTTACCCTATCCCTCTCTTCTTTTTCTTTTCCTGCAGTCACTCTGCGCTCATAATATTGGGCCATATGCAGTACTTCGCCCAACGTTTTTGCTTGCCATGCACTCTCTGATGCCATTATTAGATCCTGAATTGGAAGTTTTAACCCCCTCAAATATTTGTCAACAAATAACCTCTTTCCTGCTTCTGAACCCACATCCTGCCCGCTGAAGTCTGTGAATACTTCTTCAAATCTATTAAAATAATCTGTATCCAACTCATCCTTGCCTTGTACACATGCAGTCAATTTGTCCCATTGGATTCTTTTCTCTGGGACAATTGTTTTTAACTTCTGTACTATGCGTGCTGGTAACGCCACCAGGTTCGGTCCTGGTGTTCCTCCAACCGCTTTATTTCTATCTTCTATTATCAAGTCCGCCCATGTGGCGCCAAAAGCCGTTGTGTCATCTACCTTCCTTATTTGTTTCCATATGTCTGCTGGCAGGATCACCGGGAATATTAGGTCTATATCACCCATGGTAAGCACGGATGACTGTAGGCAGGACTCTACTTCCTTATAAAACCCTGCAGGATTCTTTCTTATGTCCGGAATCGTCTGCTTTATGTTGTTCACCTCCTGTCTGGAAAAGGGGACATGCACATATTGGGTGGTGTAATAGGCTGGTGTTACCTGCACCGCTGCACTGCCCACTGCGGGAACCTCCACTTTGGGTACAAAGGTAGGTGGGACCTCTCTCATAGGAAATGCCCCACTTACCGTCCCTCCCCCTTCTCTTAGATGTAACAATATTCCCAGATCCAATGATAGGGCTGTTTCTCCTGTCCCTCGCTCTAATGCTCTTCTATATACTGCCATTATTTCGGGCAGGCTGGCCTTATCGTTTTTTAGATTTTTATCTAATAAATGTTCAACCATCGATTGTAGCGCTTTTCTTTTCATAGGCATGGAATATTCATCAAATATCTCGTGTATCTCCATTGTGGGAATACTAGGATCTAACATCCATCTAAACGCTTCTCGCATACATACTTTTAACTTGTCGCCCCTTTGTACTGATGACATCGAATGTCGTCCTGTATATATGGCTCTACAGTTTCCTTTCTATTTCTCCCGATATGTTTACTCCTGAACCCGGGTGCAGTAAACATTTCAGCATAGTCATTATCTAATTCATCTTTAAGCTCAAAAAGTCTATACACATGTTCTCTCACTTCTTCATCCCTCTCCCTACAGCGTGCTAATGCATTCAAATCTAAAAATCGCTGCTGTGGTAATTTCCCAATTAGCTGTTTCCATTTCTCCACCAAATATTCACCCATATATCATATATCGAAGCCAATGTTGCCGTCCCGTCATTCCTGTCTATATACATCTCTGCCTGTTGCTGCAATTCCACCTTCCTTTCTTTGCTGATTGCGCTGCGGGTTACTCTCGTGCACTCCCGTTGGTCAGTCCCGCCTCTTGCCCCCGTGGTTTCAACTTCAACCCCGGGAGGAACGGACGGTACCGAGTCTGTGTCTAAGGCGGGAGGTGCGGATGGGACAATGGGAACAGCGAGTGTCTTTTGTGAGCCTGGTTGGCTAGTAGGAAGTGTTACGTGCGCGGTCTGTGGCTGTCGGAGGGCTTGAGCTACCGGAGGGGGAGCTTGGGCTATGGGCGGGGTCTGGGCAATAGCTACTGATGTATCTGGTCTTACTTCTGATCTTGGGCCTTGTTTTGTATGAGGCAATATATTTTCTATCAATTCATCTGCTATGTGTAATTTTCGTTGTGGGTATATCTTTTCTATATTCAACTGGTCACGCCTGCCTGCCCTTCTTAGACTCTCAGTCCACTCCTCCTCTTTGTTTTCTTCCGCTACCTCACCTTTTGATTTATGCCTGCGCGCATGCTTTGCTCTGCTTTTAAATTGGAGCATTGCTTCTTTTCTCCAGTCTTTAATAGTCTCAAATGCTGCAGGACACGCTTTCTTTCTTATCAACACCCTTTCCAAGTTATCTATCCTCGCCATCTCAAAACTACCATTAATCGGCCACTGATGGTCTTGTTGCTTTCTGGTTTGCCTCTGCCAAGTCTCACAGAATAATATCGCACCCACTCCATACTTCACATACATCTCATACGCCGGCGTTCCCCCAGGTGGTACCATCTGGCCATTTTCCAAAGATTGTCTATCACAGCGGAAAAACCCTGCTAAGGTGGACAATACCCCAGGCATGTTTCAACCTTCCCCCTGGTTAATCAACCTTACCTAGGGCGTTTGATTTTGCAAAGTCAACTCTCAACCAATATCAGGATGCTTTGAATCGGGGAATGACTCACCTGATCAATCAAGTCGTCTCTATACTGACGTACCAAAGGACGTCGTGTCTGCGTTTCTTGGCTTCCGCCTCATTTCGGGACCCTCGCCTCCTTGTTCTCTAGCCAGGCACGTCGATCAGGGATCAGATGTGTGCAGATCTGCAAAGGAATCTCTCATTCACTTTTACAGGGCGCCCCGAACACCTCTTGATCCCGGCTCGATCGTCCTGTCCTCACCGTTCTCTGCCTTTCTCAATTACAACGTTACGTGAAGGAACAAGTGGGGGAGGGTCCCTATTCGGGCGCCATCTTGAAAGGGGCCGCTAGGGGACCCTGACGTCTATGGAAACAAGGCGGGTCCCCACACACGATAGAGATGCCAGACACGAGGTTGTATTCCCAAAGCAAGGGTTTTATTGCAAAGCAAAAGTCTCAGTTGGCCAACTCGGTCTCACGCCCCGTGACGTGTATCTCTATACCTCGAGGGACGCAAGAGAGTGAATTACGTACATCAGTTACATATATACAAAATGCATATCAAATAATCAGCTATGACATGTTTAACACCCCCCTTCATTGGGTTTCTTTGAACTTGGTGTGATGATGGACATCTCCGACCACTATGACACCTTCAAACATCTATTCTAGTAACAATTTGCAATTTGTGAGTGCGTAGGCATCTTTCAATTACAGAATAGAACACGGCGCTTCTGTTCTTGGAAGCAAACTACATTCGGGGGGGAGTTGCATTCCGGACCTTGCTATCTATCAGGTGCTATACGCATCCTGGGAGCCGACATGCTCTTAGCGGGCTCAGCAAAGGGGGGCCGTTAGAGAAGCATAATTCAAGCCATTAGCAGTATTATTCTAACATATTCTACCATATAACGAGACTGGCTGGCAGCTGTGAAATGATTAAATGCCCTGCAGCTCTGCTTCAAGGCTACATTAAAGAGGGAGCCGGGCATTCTTCCTGGCGCTGCCTACGTTTGTGTTTCAGCGAACTCTTGTTATCCTCTCGGCCCTGTGGCCTTGTCCTTTTCACATACAGACAACAATGTTCCACAGTCGAGCAGTGTAAGCGGAAAATATACTGCGAAGCAATAGGAACAGAAAGCAATGAGCAATGGTTAGAAAACAAAATGGCGATTCTTGTTACATCAAAATGGCCGTTCATTGGCAAACTCGAAAACTTCTATTCTGTGTATCGTGCATGAGACGGTTGGTCCACGGCCACCAAAATGCGTTTGCGGTCTCAAAGTAGAGGTATCCGTATTTCTAGACTGACAGAACCTCTGATGGGAATACCAGACAGGGACGTGGAAATAAGTGTCTTCCCAAAACAGGGAAGCCAGAAAATCTGCACCAGTGGAATGACCCTCTGAAGAAATTCCATCTTGAAATGCTGAGCACAAATGTGAAGATTCAAGGTCAGGTTGATGATGAGGTGGTGGGACCCAGAGGGTTTGGGCACCAAAAACACAATGGAGTAGACCCCCAGGCCCTGCTGTATGTGGGGGAGCCCCTGGATAATGCGTTTGGAGAGCAGATAACAGAGAGCATGACGCAGGGCCAACCCCTTGACAGGACACCTGGGGAGGGGTGTCTGAACCATGCATGAAGGAAGAGGCAGCAACACAAATTTCATCCTGTAACCCCAGTGCACCTCCTGAAAGATGGAGCCCAAGACTGCAGGAGATGCCGAACAGGAACAGGGGCCCTTGAAGCAGGAGCAGACTTCCTTTGCATCTGTCTGGCATGTTTGTCCACCTTAAAAACCTGGTGGACCTTATCCTCAAGGGAATCCCCAAACAGCATGCGACCCTCGAATGGGATCTTAAAGGCCGTTGACTTCTGCTGAGAGTCTGTCCTCCAATCCCTGATGTAGAGCTGCCGACACCCAGCCACAATGGAACCCATGGACATGGTGGCCACCTTCACACCATCGTAGGTGAGATCTGACCAAAACATCACCTTGGCACTGACAGCCTGCAGCACTGAAATCGGACCAGACCGCTCCTCAGCTGCCTTGATGGTAGACTTCACGACCCCCTAGGGCAGTCTAAGCTGTTTTTGGAGGAGGAAGTGGCAGCCTGCAGGGCTAGATGCACATGCCTGTAAGCCTTCTTCAAAATGGAGTCACCTTCCGTTACTTCGGATCCTTGATGGCGTCTTCAGCTGCCATAGAGGACCTCCCCAGCAGGCTTAGGAGGATGTCATCAACCTGGACCACCTGTGGCATGGCAGCTTTCTCCCCCTGCAAGGGAAACAATTTGGCCAAGAACCTGGGGACCGAAGATCTGCAAAGGTCAGTTCATTCCCTCAGGATCAGCCATCATTTCAGAGAGGAGGGGAAGGCCCATCTTGAGAGTGCGCTCGAACAGGGGAGTGAGAGACCTGGTAACATCCAACAGTCCTGGAAGGGGTTCAGAATCTAGAAACCCCATTTACTGGCAAACCCGAAGAAGGACATCAGTGGTAGCTTCTTTGTCAGGGTATTTTCCGTTTAAACTCCACCGACCCAGGGTAAAGGAAGCCATTCAAGCTGGAGAAAGAGGCGCCAGATGAAGAGCCCTTTTGAAGATCCGGAGCAGCTTATAATCGGCAACATCCAGCCCTTCCTCCATTTGGGTGGGGAGAGGAAGAGGAGGAGGAGGGTGAGAGAGACCTATGCTCAACATGCTTAAGCTTTTGCAGCATTTGTCCCCATGACAGGATCACCCAACACAGCAAACAGCAAAAGACAGGACCTGCAGCACTGGAAGCCACCATGACTGCCATAAAAAAAAGGCCTGCAACCGGAGCAAGCGCAGGAGCTCCCTGGTTGCTAAGCAACACCCACACAAAAGGCCCCATGCACCAACAGAAGCGCGACCCATACAAAGAGCACTGAAACTCAACACAGGCGGTCTCCACCTCTCACCTTCGCCCGTGGCGCAATCGCCCCAGGCCAACAACAGCTGTTCCATCCAGGCACCCCTCTGAAGTCTGGAATAGCGGAGACCTCCACCAATGTTCCCGGCTATGCTGAAGAGGCCAGTTGAGGCAGGGTGCCAGCCCCACACTCTACAGAGAACCCCTGCTCAGCAGAGGAACCCCATAGCCACCAAAGCCACGAGAGGATGACTCCCATCTCCAGAGGGATTGCCCATCGCACAGTCTAGAAGAAAACAGCCCCCCCCCCCAGGCTATGCCCAAAGAGGGGTGCAGAAGCATCAACCAGGATTCCCTGCCAAAGGCCGGAACATAAAAAGCTGTGGTGGCTCGGGGGAAGCAGGTAGTTATGCCCAGAGGCGGTAAGGGGAGGGGCTGAAGAATAATAAAGGTGGAAAAGTGGTTCCTGTGGGAGGTGGGTCACCTCAATGCTTGGTATTGGGATGAGGAAGAGGGACGTGGAAGTAATTAAATGTTCATGAGTTGAGGGAAACCCAAAGGACAGTTTTTGTAGTATTTGAACCACACCATAAGTTCACTTTGCAATATTGACAATGGAGATCTATTTTCTGACTCCATTGATATATGTAGAATCCACCTATTGCACAGCAGCACATATAAAAAATCAACTGATAAGAATGTCTGTGTGCTGTAAGGAACTCGTGGTGGCAACAGTAAAGACAGACAAAAGTGATCACAATTCAAGGGTGTTTATTGAACAATAAATGCAGGGTGGAAAAACACCTAACCTAAACCTAAATCTAAGATGGAAGCAAGCTTCGACCATCAAATGAAAATAAGGCAATCCTTATGGTGTCTCATCAAACTAAATGGCCTATACTAAAAATAGCTATTGCCAAATCCTTACAATATAGAAAGTGTGTGGGATAGGGTTTTCAAAAGAAAGACGTGTTCACAAATGATATGTCAGGATGTGAATGTTTTGAGCATGGGATAAGTTGGGTCTCCTGAGGACAGCACACACTTGAGCCTTCCCAGCATGATTCGAAAGTTCAGTTTCAGCTATCAGCTTTTCAACAGCCAAGTCACTTTACTTTGAAAAGTCTCTTGCCTTCGAGGGCCTGATGTTGCAGCAATAACAAAATAAAAGTTTGGTTCCTTTTACCTGTCTCACCCTTGGGTCCCCCTCTTCCGGGTGCAGACCCCTCTTGAATTTCAGCTTCCCTCTGCCGGGTTTACTTTGGCTTTCCTCTCCTTCACAAATCTTAATGTCTTTTTAAACAGTTCCAATGGACATCCCTCCGCAGGGTTGACCTTTGTCATCACACTGTTTCTAGGGACTTTAGACTTTGCCCCTCTTTATCGGCCTCCCTCCTTCGAGTTCAGTCTTGCCACTTTTGCTAAACAGTTCACTGTGGACCTCCCTCGATCAGCTTCACTTTTGTCAACACACTGTCCTGAGGGACGTCAGGCTTCGGCCCTTTTTGTCAGCATCCCTCTGCCAGGTTCACTCTTGCCAACTTCATCAATCATGCCTTTCATAATCACCGGTCGGTCAACGTCTTTCGAATGTACAGAGGATTTTGCAAGACCCCTGTATGACCACTTTAACCATTCCTTTACAGCCTTCCCAAAGCCTTCTGGTATCGATAGTTCCAAAAGTGAGGAATTCACTAGTGTCCCTCGAATGAACACCCAGGTGGTGCTGGACTTGAACTTCCCTTCTTTAGGCACTTTGCAACTTTCATTCAACACAGTTCACTTTTCTTATCAGCTCTCCCCTCGACTCACCGACTGTGATGAACTGCTTGGCTTCTTTAGCATCTGGAGTGAAGGATGGTACCACAGTAGCAGGTGTTCCTCTCTGTCCTGCTTTTCTGTGCAGGCAGACTCTGTGTACCATTGTCATCTGCTGCTACACACGTTAGCTACTGTCCACGTTCTTACACTACTTTGCCGGGAGGTTCCGTGGGTCTAGATTGGAAAGGGCAAGGTTGTTTCTCTCCTTGTCACCCCTTCGATGCTCGCCGCCTTTCTCCTCCTCTTGAATTGCCAGGCTGGATTAGCTATTTTGTTGTGAGGTCTCCCTTGCTTGTACTGTGCTCTTGTGCTCCACCTTTTATCCCTGTGGGGAAGGGAAAGGGCCATCAGGTCTGTGTGATTCTGGCCACTTGCCTAACTTTGCCTGACCCTTGTATTGGGACGTGTCAGGAAAACGGCTGTGGTGTTAGTCCGTTCTCTTGTGTTGTGCAAAAGTGTTTGTATCAGAAAAGGGGGGGGGGGCAAGGGCCAGTGTTTTTGAATGTCCTACGTGGCAGGATGGGGAAAAGGTGTTGAAAGAAGGATGACAGATCCCCGGGGACTAGCTAGGGGGACACCTTCAGGTTTCTCACAGTGCACGCACAGTCATACTAGGAATCAAGAGAATAAGCTCCTTTGAATTTGATTATGCTAAAACTGGCCAGGAGATGGCAGCAAAGTTTCAAGATAGAGGTTTCAGAGAACAAATAACCATGATAGCATTTGGTTCAATCCCTTTCAAGACAACAAAAGAAAGAATGAAAAACATATTTTTTAGGGAATGGAAATAATTGCATATGAATGATTAGTTGACACAAACCAAACAAATGCCACCTTTATTTGCATATAAAACAGAACGAAATGTAAGGTACATGGTGATTAAACCCTGTCATGATAACACTGGATCAACAGTTGTTTTTTGGAACTTTATTGAAGGGAGCATTGCCCTGTTTAATTGGTTCAATGTATACTAATATTTCTAAACACATTTACACACCCAGGAGTGATAAAATGTGCTTGCAACATCATGCCCCGTGCTTAAGGAAATGTTTAAAAAGATCAATTATAAAGTACACATTCGCCCCAGGGGAAGCGCATAGAGCCAACCAGGTTGCTGGAAACGTGGGCGAGAACTGCCAGTGTCCCGCCCGCTTTCCAGCAGCCACCAGAGTCCCTCTCTGTGCCTCTGCCCCAGCCCCGCCTCCAGCCTGCTTCCAACCCCCGGGGCCCGCACGCAGGCGGGAGAGCTATAATTCAGTGCCCATGTGCAACGGGTATATGTGGGAGAAACCACAAAGATATTACGCAGATTATTGAGTACAAATTCAGACAATAACTAGTGGCACGCCATTTCAACAATAAACATCCTTCGATGGCACAATTAAAATGCACTGAAGATTATTCAAAACAGTCTTGTGGGGGAGGTTAAGGGCCCAGAGGCACCGGGGCCTGGTGATGGCTGACCATGATTGGTAGGCCCACTGCCTGTTGCACAGCGCTGGCGATCAGTCTAAATAACATGCATCAGGCAGGAGTCATGGTGGCATAAAACGGTTGATGACACGTCACCCACGTGTCACATAACACGTGACTTCTGCACGAGTCCAGGAGGTGCTTTAGTCACAACATCCCTTGCCAAGGGTGAACCTTCAAACAACGAAACAGATGACATCACACACAAGCCATCCAACTCATGAGCCATACGCAGCAATTACATTGTGATCTCTGAGATTGACAGTGACGTTCACTTATATGCCTGTTCCAGTCGGGCATTTGAACAAAGTGTGGCACACATGAGAAAACTTTAATATACAGGAACGGGCTGTGCTTTTAGTAGTCCAGGGGAATTGGTGAAACAATGCCATGCCCATTTACTGGATCCATTTTAAGCCTGGCACACAAGCAGGATCACCTCTTCACACGTCAGTTGCTTGCTGAGTCCGCTTTAAGCCTAGCACCTTGGCGGGACCACGGTTCATTGGGGAACTGGGAAACGCACGTATCGAAGGGCATCAATGCGGAGGATGCCGCCCTTCTTCCCTTCGCCCTCCCGATGGGGTCTTAATTTCAGTGGCATGTAAGGGTTGGGGAACCCGTCTGTGAAGCTGTGCTGTAGCTGCTCGGCCGTACAGGCTCCCTCTGAAAAGGGGGCCACAGCCAGGGTAAGTTCGCTGGGCTGCTGTGCAGGTGGGTATTTTCTTTTTCTGTGGCAACATGCCTGCAGTCCCAGGGATACGCGGTGTCCTGGTCATCGTCTCTGGCGGCAGATGCTATTGCCTGACGCTGCAGAGGTGGCTTCATTCCTCTGTGGCTTCAACTTGTTTTGCGTGTGTATGCATGCAGGGACTCCGGCAGCGTGCGCCCATTCTTCACGGGACCTCGTTAGGGTCACCTAATGGGAGTTGGGGAAGCCGACGTCCAGGAGGGCACAATACCCTCATTGCTGCTGTTGGGAAGGAGATGGTCCTAACCAATCCCCCCTCGTCCCAATCAGAAATTTTTTTAGAATTAAGCATCCCGTGCGAAGTGATGGTACAGTACAGAAAGGTGTCTCTTGTCTCTGTTATGCATGATTACCCTATTGTCCCTGACTCCAATTGGATGGACCAAGTGGGGGGTATGGACATTCAAAACCTTGTGTGATCAATAATAAATTCTGTTATCAACACTTTAATGCTGACAGTGACTTGTTAATGTATAGCCATAGACAAACGTGAATTGAAACTTAATCCTATTTAAATTGAAATTACATTGTGATTGCAGTAAATTATTATCCTCACTAACAGTGAGGCAACTGATTCTCTGTCCAACTAAACTGCATTGGGACAATTGTCCCCCTAAGAGTGCATTTGGGCCTACTGTGTAATGATACATAGTTCTGCTGTAGTTTTGTTCTTTGTCCCAAGTGGTCTCGGGACTATAGCCCATCTGCACATGAAGTAGATTATCTACCTTGCACACATGTTTAATTTAATGTTAGCATCTTGAATATCAATTTGAGACCAGACAAGTCAGTGCACCCCTACACCCCTCTTCTTTTGTACAGTACAGAAAGGTACCAAGCCCCCTCATGGCTGTCGTCAGTGCACCCCCTCCTTTCTAAGACACAGATATGCAACAAGTGTACCCCCACCTACGGACCACCAACTCCCATGATGTGGGCTTATGGAGAGAAGTGACCCCTGTAAAAATAACTCTGAAACCAGGGGCAATATTACCCAGGGTCAACTAATACCCTCTGTCCAGAGAAGCGGAGGAAGGGATCCAAGAAACATTACGTGCACTGCTCGAGCAAGGGATACTTGTCCCCTCAAGTTCCCCATGCAATACGGCCGTGTACACAATTAAAAAAGAAACAGGGGGGTTGTGGCGTATGATACAGGACCTTCGCCCACTCAACAATATTGTCCAAAAGGAATTTCCTCTTGTCCCGAATCCCACTTCCATTTAATGTAGCATTGCAAAACAGGCCATTCACTTTACTGTGGTTGATTTAAAGAACGCCTTCTTCACAGTGCCTCTCGATCCAGGCTCACAGTATCTCACAGCATTTACACTAGGTGGGAGGAGATATGAACACCGTCGACTGCCCCAGGGGTACTGCGAGAGCCCCTGCATATTCAACAGGATATTGCACGACGATCTCAGCAATATTCAAGTCCCGAGGAACATCATTCAGTACGTAGGTGACCTCCTAGTTTACAGTGAAAGTGAAGAAAGTTTTTGAAGATATTCTATTGTCCTCCTCCAGTTACTTACCCAAAAGGGGTATAAAGTAGACGAGAAAACGTTGCAATACTGTCTGACTGAGGTTCTGTACTTGGGCCAATGGATTTCAAAAGATGGCAAGAGAATAATACCCGACAGGGCGGCAACAGTACACGCGTCAGCCAGACCATACACTGTAAAGGACATGCAGAAGTTCTTTGGAATCTGCAATTCCTGCAGGGCATGGATACTAGGTTATTAATAACTTGGACAGCTGAAATGCAGACAGCATTCAACAGCTTAAAAGGATTGATCTGCATAGCCCCAGTTTTAGCCACACCTGATGAGCGAGAATTTTACCTTTTCTCGCACTCCAATGGGACCCCAATGACAGCTGTACTGACACAAAAGAGCTCTATGGGTCACAAACCTCTGGCATATTGCAGTGGTACACTTGATTCATTCATGCAGGGTCACTTCGCTTGCGAACAGGCACTTGTAGCTGCCACCTTTGCTATCGAAAAGAGCTCAACAATTGTCATGGGGTGCTCTGTCACCCTATACGTGTAACACTCCCTGTTCACCATACTTGAAAGATCAAAATCCACCCTCACCACGCAAAGGGCAAATGTGGTACAGTTCAAATCAGTAAACCCAGCCACGTTCCTCACAGAGCCATGCACTGTGCAAGACATGCACGAACATGATTGTGCCACATATGAGGGAGAAGGGGATGATATTCCTAAAGCAAGAGAAAATGCACTACAGGAGGCACAAGTGTTCTTCGTGGATGGATCATCATCCATTTTCCAAGAAACAGGTGAAAAACATGGCAGAGCAGCAGTAGTGAGAATGGAGGATGGGGAATATGAGGTACTGGTTAAGAAATGCTTGCCCATGCATTATTCCACCCAAGTCGCACTGCTGCATTAATGGACAATTACTGGGAGTGCAGCAAACAGGCGTTCTTGCACCTCCCATCATCATGGACCGGCTACTGTGCTTTTGCAATGCAGCATTCCCCACTACTGGTGATACCTGAAGAGCACATAAAGGGGGGAGTGGTGTAACGCCCACCTGGTTCCCACGGGGGCGCTGATCTAGTCTGGATTACTGTGGCCTCTTCTAGCGTGATGCGCAGGACCCGGAACACCGATTGGACAGGACCTCCAAATCGTGCTTCCTTGGCCCGTAGGAATATCCTTCTGCAGATGAGAAAGGGGATTAACAGTCTGCAGAATGGTGTGCTAGCTCCCCCTTTCCCCCTCCGTTCCTCTCTATTCCTCCAAACCCGGTTTAAGCTCACCTTATGGTTTGGAAGGTTGAACTCTCCATCCTGCTTCTGGTGCAGGGGCGTGCGTTCGTCCAGTTACTTCACTGGTTTTCAGAATGGCGCTGGCAAATCCACTTGACTTTCCTGAGCGATGCGCCGTAAGTATGAAAGTTCAAAGTTCAAGTGAGGCCCCCTTTATGCTGTCTTTCTCACCTGTGATCTGTCCTTTATTTCAGGTGCAGAATGAAGGCGATGCGTCGAGGGGTTAACCTGCCGAGGTGAGTAGTAATGAGGGTGATCCCTCTAGATGTCCTTATCATTCCTCTGAAATGTCTCTAGTCCTTTCCCCATAGGGGCCGGGGTACGGTACCTGCCAACGGGGCGGCGCCGACCCGAAATGTGGAAGAAAAGCCGGTAAGTATTATGGCTGTTAATCAGGCTTTCCTTCTGTGTGTCCTTCTGCTCACCTTTTGTTTCTTCCTCTCTCCCCTAGGTGCAGAGATGTGGCGTCCGATGCTGACAGCCGCGATGGAGCCGGGAGATGTCTCGAGGACAGGACAGGTGAGTGAAGCGTGGCGCTGCATCGAGCAACGCAATGCTTTTAAATTGAAGTCTTCCTTCAGGGATGCTGGCGAGAAGATTGCGGATGCAGGTAAGAAGCTTGAAATAATCCTTGGTTTTCACCTTTCTCTTCTCTTCCTTCCTTCCTTGCAGGTCTTCCAGGTTCAAGACGGACGTGGCTGTAGTCCAGGAGCAGGAGCAGACACGGTGAGCGTTAAGCTGCAGGAAGCAGAACAACGCGAAGCATGAGCTGCTGTCTGGGCGTGGCTTAAATAGCCTCCAAAGAAGTCCCAGGTATGTATTCTTCCCCAACTAGGTATGTATCCTTCCCTGGCCACGCCGAGTGAAAAAATAGTCCCTATGAAAAAATAGTCCCTTTCAGGTCTCAGGGAGGCCTGAAGCGTGCAGCATGGTCTGCATCAGGTAAGTGCACAAAACACCTCCCTTTATGAGCCTGGCGCCTATGGTGCCAGGACTGATGTCCAACATGAGCCTGGCGCCAAAGGCGCCAGGACTGAGTCCAAAGAGTCCCTATAAGGGGCTGCTGGGCTTTTACCCGAGGGCATGATGCCTGCTTCCGGGGGTGCTGGGCCTGACCCATCATGTAGGCATCATGACAGCACTCCCCCCCAAGGCCCCTCCCAAGGTCGTTCCTTCTGGAGGTTTCGGTTTGTTTGGAAAATTCCGATGGAACCTTTTTACCAGCCGAGGTGCATGTACGTGATCACTGGGTTCCCAAGACCTTTCCTGAGGCCCGTACCCTTTCCAATCAATTAGATAGAAAAGCTTTGATTTTAAGATTTTGGAATCCAAAATGTTCTTTACTTCGAATTCTGGCTCTCCATCTATCAGGATTGGGTCTGGTGGCTTTATTAATCTGGTTCCTGGTTGTACTGGTTTCAAAAGTGACACATAAAAACGGGGTGAATCCGCATGTTGGCTGGTAGATCGAGCTTGACTGCTACTGGGTTAATTATAGCTTTGATTGAGTAAGGGCCTAAATACCTTGGATTAAAAGTTCGAGGTCCCTTGAGCGATAAGTGTTTGGTAGCCAACCATACTTGATCCCCAATTTGGTACGGAGGCGCTTCCTTTCGATGTAGATCCGCATTCTTTTTGTATTTCTCTTTCGCATGTTGCAAATGTGCAGTTGCATCCTTGAAGGCTTGAGTTATCGTAGAATGCAAATGATCCAGTGGGGGCATTTCAAGGTTCGAAGGTGAGTCCAAGTCTGAAGTACGAGGGTGATGTCCATATAGGGTAAAAAAGGGGCTTTGACCCGTTCCAGAGTGTATCGAGTTATTATAAGCATATTCAGCCACCCACAGAATATCCTTCCAATTACCCTCCGATTGGTGCAACATACATCGTAGAAATTGTTCAAGGGTCTGGTTCGTTCTCTCCGTCTGACCATCGGTCTGTGGGTGGTGGCTGGTCGAGAGTCTTACGTCGATTTGTGCCAGCTGACAACACTTTTTCCAAAAATGAGAAATAAACTGGCTTCCCCGATCGGAGACTAGTATGGACGGGAATCCATGCAAACGGATGATATTCTCGAGGAATTCCTTGGCAAGAACAAAGGCTGAAGGTAATCCTTTCAATGGAATAAAGTGGGCCATTTTGGAAAATAAATCCACCACGACCAGAATAGTATTGTAACCATTACAAGAGGGCAGGTCCGTGATAAAATCTAGTGACAGGGTGTGCCAAGGAGCTGGTGGAATGTCTAAGGGCTGAAGAAGACCGGCGGGTCTTGTCTTTTGACCTTTGTTTTGGGCACAAACTCCACAGGACATCACGAAAGATTTAATATCCTTTCGCCAGGAAGGCCACCAGAATTGTCGTCTAACCTTTTCCTCAGTTTTGGCAATGCCAGGATGTCCTTCCATCAGGGTGTCATGATGACGGGAAATAACCAGTTCTTGCAATTCCTTTTCTGGCAAAAATAAGCGTCCTTGGAAGTAAGGTAAGCCATCCTTGACTGAAAAGTTAGACCCCTTTTTGATCCAATCCTGCAAGGCTGAAGAGTCCAGGACTTGTTTTACTCGTGCTTGAATGTCTTCAAGGGTTTGTAAAGTGGTTATTCCCAAAATTCTTTGTTCGGGAATTATCGGCACAGGTTCTGAGTTTGTGTCTATTTCTTCCATTCCAATTCGGGATAGAGCGTCCACCTTACCATTCTTAGAACCGGGGAGGTAGGTGATTACAAAATCGAACTCAGCAAAGAACAAAGCCCATCGGAGCTGTCGAGACGATTGGGCCTTGGCAGTTTTTAAATATTGTAAATTTCGGTGATCAGTGATCACGGTGATGGTATGCCAGGCGCCAAGGAGATAATGCCGCCAAGCCTTAAAGGCGGACTTAATGGCTAATAGTTCCTTATCGGTAATAATTTATCTCCGGCGGTGAGAACTTTCTGGACCAAAATGCTACGGGGTGCAGTTGGTTGGTTTCAGGGTCTCTCTGAGACAGGACAGCTCCCATGGCTAAGCTGGACGCGTCGGTTTCAACTATATATGGGAGATCAGGACGCGGGTGCTTCAAAATAGGTGCGGACGTGAACTTAGCTTTCAACTCCTGAAAGGCCTGTTCGGCTTCCTCGGTCCATTCAAAACTTTATTTTTTCGCAAGAGTGCAGTGATGGGTTGCACCACACGTGAAAACTCCGGGATAAACCTGCGATAAAAGTTGGCAAAACCAAGCATGCTTTGGACACCTTTCACTGAACTAGGTGATGGCCATTTGAGGATGGCATCCACTTTCCGTGAATCCATTCGGACCCCTTTAGGTGTCAGGATGAATCCGAGAAACTCAACCTCGGTGGTATGGAAAACACATTTTTCCAGCTTGGCAAACAGTTTGTGCTGGCGCAGTTTCTCTAGGACGGTCCTGACATGTTTTCTGTGATCAGATTCCGAAGAGGAGTACACAAGAATGTCATCGATATACACGATAACACAGACATCGATGAGTTCCCGAAGGACATCATTCATGAAGAATTGGAAGGCAGCAGGCGCGTTGCACAACCCGAAAGGCATCACCTGGTATTCGAATAGTCCATATTTTGTACGGAAGGCCGTTTTCCATTCGTCGCCTTCTTTTACTCGTACCAGATGATAAGCCCCCCGGAGATCTAACTTGGTGTATACGCAAGAGTCCTTCACCTGGTCAAGGAGTTCAGGGATCAGAGGCAGAGGGTAACGATTCTTAACAGTTATCTGGTTCAATGCGTGGTAATCGATACAAGTCCTAAGGTCGCCCTCTTTTTTAGGCACGAAGAACAAAGCTGAATATGCCGGGGACTTTGACGGGCGAATGAAACCATTGGCGTGGTATTGATCTAAATATTGTCTCAAATGCAGATTCTCAGGTTCAGTAAGGGCATAAATCCTGCTACAAGGGGGTTGTGCACCGGGCACCAGATCGATTTGGCAATCGTACGATCTGTGGGGAGGTAACGTGTTGGCCTGTTTCTTTTGGAAGACGTCCTGAAAGTCGGTACTCTGGAGGTAGTTGCACGGGGACAGAGGTTACTGATGCTAGATTAATCTTTGGATTTTCTGGGTAGCAGGTTTGTGCACAATCCGGGAAGGTTATTCTCTTCGCTCGCCAATCAATTCGAGGATTATGTGTCTCTAACCAAGGGACTCCGAGAATAAGCTGAAACTGTGGAGCCTTGATCACATCAAACACAACTGCCTCCCGATGGCCATCCGGACCTACAAGTGTCACCTCAGCTGTGGAATGTGTTACCGGTCCAGAGGCAATTTCGGTTCCATCTACAGTGGTGATGACATCTTTGCTGGTTTTAGGACGCAGAGGGAGGTTTATCCTAGAGACCAATTCTCGATCCACATAGTTTCCTATAGCCCCGCTATCGATGCATGCCTTTATAGCATGCAACCGTTTTGGCTGTTCCGGATCTATGAGGACCATTGGCACAATGAAATGCGAGGTCTGAGAGTTCGTTTTCAAGCTCGGCAAGCGGACCCCTACGCTTGCCGGGCATGGTCGTTTCCCGATACAGAGTTTCCATGGATTTTATCAGCGGCTCCTACCACCTTTTTGGGCGGTTTAACCGGGCAATCTCGTAGAAAGTGTCCTGAGGACCCACAATAAAGGCATAATTGCATCTGTCGTCTTCTTTCCCGTTCTTTTTGAGTTAGGGGTCCTTTAACTCCTCCGATTTGCATAGGCTCTGAGGCATCAGCCCCCTTGGGGTTAGCGTGGGTTTTGGCCCACACCCGGGTTTCAAACTTGGACCGATCTGCTTTTCTGTTTTGCAGCCTGTGATCCAACTGGACCACTAAGTCTATATATTCAGTGCATTCTTGGGGCGGATTTACAACTTGTGCCAGGACATCTTTAAGTTCTCCGCGTAGACCTCGATAGAATAACGTGATTCTTTTATCCTCTGGCCAACCAGTTTCCACAATTAGTCTATTGAAGATTGCAATGTAGGATAGAAGGTCTTGATTGCCCTGTCGCAGAAATAGAAGTTCGTCATCCAGAGCCTGTCCCTGGGAATGTCGAGCAAATAACCTTTCCATGCTTGTTTGAAATCCTTGAAAATCACGAAGAATCGGGTCATCTTGAGTTACCAGTGGGACTGACCAATCGGCAGCACAGCCGCTGAGATATGACAACACAAAGGCTACCTTGGTCTGATCATTAGGGAAGGCCCCGGGTCTGCATAGGAAGTGCAAACGACACTGATTCATGAATACGGCGAATCGTTTAGGGTCCCCAGCAAAGCGTTCGGGTGGGGCCAGCGGCATGTTTGCAGGTAGATTAATCAGCACAGGGTTACTGGAAACCACAGGAGTGGGGTTCCCCCCGGAACCGGGTAAAGGAGTTTGTCCAGCTTGACCTTGCAAAAGCTGTCTAGCCAGGTCATCAGTCCTTTCCCTTGTTACAATCACTTCTCTTCTGAGGGCATTAGTCTCTTGACGAGCGGCGTGTACCTCGGCCCGTAATTCCCCCAGTAGTTGGGCCAGTTGGTCAGTCTCAGAAGTTTCCATAGCGCCTGGGTGGGAATTTGTAGGGAGGCTTTGCGTTCTGTAACGCCCACCTGGTTCCCACGGGGGCGCTGATCTAGTCTGGATTACTGCGGCCTCTTCTAGCGTGATGCGCAGGACCCGGAACACCGATTGGACAGGACCTCCAAATCGTGCTTCCTTGGCCCGTAGGAATATCCTTCTGCAGATGAGAAAGGGGATTAACAGTCTGCAGAATGGTGTGCTAGCTCCCCCTTGCCCCCTCCCTTCCTCTCTATTCCTCCAAACCCGGTTTAAGCTCACCTTATGGTTTGGAAGGTTGAACTCTCCATCCTGCTTCTGGTGCAGGGGCGCGCGTTCGTCCAGTTACTTCACTGGTTTTCAGAATGGCGCTGGGAAATCCACTTGACTTTCCTGAGCGATGCGCCGTAAGTATGAAAGTTCAAAGTTCAAGTGAGGCCCCCTTTATGCTGTCTTTCTTACCTGTGATCTGTCCTTTATTTCAGGTGCAGAATGAAGGCGATGCGTCGAGGGGTTAACCTGCCGAGGTAAGTAGTAATGAGGGCGATCCCTCTAGATGTCCTTATCATTCCTCTGAAATGTCTCTAGTCCTTTCCCCATAGGGGCCGGGGTACGGTACCTGCCAACGGGGCGGCGCCGACCCGAAATGTGGAAGAAAAGCCAGTAAGTATTATGGCTGTTAATCAGGCTTTCTTTCTGTGTGTCCTTCTGCTCACCTTTTGTTTCTTCCTCTCTCCCCTAGGTGCAGAGATGTGGCGTCCGATGCTGACAGCCGCGATGGAGCCGGGAGATGTCTCGAGGACAGGACAGGTGAGTGAAGCGTGGCGCTGCAGCGAGCAACGCAATGCTTTTAAATTGAAGTCTTCCTTCAGGGATGCTGGGGAGAAGATTCCGGATGCAGGTAAGAAGCTTGAAATAATCCTTGGTTTTCACCTTTCTCTTCTCTTCCTTCCTTCCTTGCAGGTCTTCCAGGTTCAAGACGGGCATGGCTGTAGTCCAGGAGCAGGAGCAGACACGGTGAGCGTTAAGCTGCAGGAAGCAGAACAACGCGAAGCATGAGCTGCTGTCTGGGCGTGGCTTGAATAGCCTCCAAAGAAGTCCCAGGTATGTATCCTTACCCAACTACGTATGTATCCTTCCCTGGCCACGCCCGAGTGAAAAAATAGTCCCTATGAAAAAATAGTCCCTTTCAGGTCTCAGGGAGGCCTGAAGCGTGCAGCATGGTCTGCATCAGGTAAGTGCACAAAACACCTCCCTTTATGAGCCTGGCGCCTATGGTGCCAGGACTGATGTCCAACATGAGCCTGGCGCCAAAGGCCCCAGGACTGAGTCCAAAGAGTCCCTATAAGGGGCTGCTGGGCTTTTACCCGAGGGCATGATGCCTGCTTCCGGGGGTGCTAGGCCTGGCCTGATGCTCCGGGGGTAGGCATCATGACAAGTGGTGCCAACAGGGCAGCAAGCAACGAGATCATCTGTTCCGAAGGAAGCGCGCCTTGAACTACCTGTCTCAAGAGTCATCTGACCTCCTTGCACAGATCCCCAACGAATACAAACCTTTCAACTCAGCAAAGACATTTGTTTGCATCGCTCGTGCCAAGCATCCAAGCACAAGCAAATGCCAAGTGGTTACAGATTGTGTGGTGGGAGCTGATCCAGTTGGCAAATGACACTGAGGAGGGATTTAACGTCATCAAAGTGGAACTAAGAGCACTTCGACTCATGACAATGCAGAACCGTTACATGCTAGATCTCCTCACTGTGATCGAAGGTGGTGTTTGCGAGAACATTGGAGGTCATGTTGTACATTCATATCTTCTTCAGATGCTGAGAATGGGACACTATCACAAATGATCGCAGCAGTGCATAAACGTGGTGTAAAAATGAGAAAAGGAGTGCAAGTAAATGACTGGTTCAATACGGTGTTCAGCTGGGTACCCTCATGGCTTGGAACAATCATGAAGATGATGATACCCATCATTGTGTTCTTCCTCCTGATCTTCTGTGTGTGTCAGTTAGGGCTCCGATGCTGCACAAAAGCGGTTCCTGGTAGTGCAATGATGATGGTGACTATTGGTAATAGAAATATTAATAATAAGGTGCCTCATGAAACTAAGGAAATCCAGAATATAACCTGGGGAGAGCAATGAGCCCAAGTATCGTATGGTAGCAATATACCACACTGGGGATTAGGTAGACAATTACCATCATACCACTATCAAACAGCCCCAGGATCTTGAAAATTACAAGGAGGTGTGGGTTGACCTAGATGGGGATGGGCGATGTATTTACATTATATGTACCCCTGAAGAATATGCACGACGTGGGGAGAGTTTAAGAAGAGTGTGTAGAGCATGGATGCCCATAAAAGGTACCCTCGCATGGGATGAAGCAATATGAAGGGCTGTAGAATGTAGACACACTGGGGGAGGGTATTTGTTAATTTAGGGGCAATGAAAGGGAGAATGTTTGGAAGGAGATGGTCCTAACCAACCCCCCTCGTCCCAATCAGGGCAAATAAACCACATGTGGGTGAAGGGGGGATACGCCCCCACCCCTACGAGACTCATCCGCACAAGATACCCTCAGCAATCACATGAATAAAATAGCACATGCCCTTGCATGGAAACACCATTTTGTATCACTATCTTTTGACTAAGCCCAAAAAATCATCCCTCTGTCAAACTCAGCTCTCCCAGCACCTCACACAGAGAATCCAAGATATTGCCACCCCCTGCTTACTCCGCGCAAGCCTTGTTCTCATGGAAGTCCAGCCATTTATTGTTGTGAATGTCTAGTATCATTTCCACAGAATGTCCTCTCTGCAGAGCATGAGACCGGAGCCGGCCCCAGTACAAGTGCCTATCCATCTCCACTAAACTGCCCATGCCCTCTCAACCCCCACCCCACCAAGCCAGGACCCACCAGTCCCGACCCCTACTCTCTTTCTTGTCAGTATATTCTCCCCAAAGCAACACACGTCTGATTGTATCATGAGGCACCAGGGCGAGTAAACAGTCGATCAAACCCCCAGGGGAAGACACCTGGAGCAGGACTCTGGTATCAATGAAGCCCTGAATGTAGAGGTTGGAATGCCAATATATTAGCCCATTTTGTCTAAGTACCCCCATTCATACAAGGATATATTGTTTGCCATTATTTTCGTATTATCAGTTCCTGTTGTTTAGCTTAAACAGTTAGCCATGCATCACATTCGTCCTGACCTTCACTGCAGAGATGAGCCCAGCTCACCCACGTGCCACCCAATCAACTGGGAAGCAGCAACCAATTGGAGTCTGGCATCCCCTCTAGAGCAGGCTGTGCCATACGGCCCGTCCAATCTGCACTGTGATTTCTTACTGTATATGATGACGCCATTTATGACAAAATTGTTTCTTATAATGCACTGCCCGTGTCATGTTTAGCAGCGTACTCTCGGGCAGCAAGTTCTTTGCTGCCATTTTTTAATATATAAACTTTGTCATCCTTGCAGCTCATCTCTTGGTCTTATTCCCCAATGGCACGTATTATCTTTACTTTTGTATGTTTATGAGGACACGTGTATATTGGGTGCCTTCGTCGCTCCAACCCCTCCAGGGCAAGCTTTGCGAGGGCAATGGAGACCAGCATCCTGGCAGGGGCTGGGCTTTGTCCCCTTTGTCCATGCACAAACTCCCCCAGCGGGGAGTGAGCTCTGCCATGCTGGTTGCATTGTGGGGCTGGTTGAGCCCCTTGTTGTGGCCACCATCTTGGCACTGGGCACCCTGCACACCACGGCTTCTCCAACGCCATTAGCACGCTATGCCACTGTAGCGTGGTAGGGACTGGTTGTCCCTTCTTGTGGCCACTGTCTTGGCCCTTCGTTCCTTGTATGCCACAGCTCTGCCAACACCATAGGCACACTTTGCCACGCCTGTTGCGTGGCAGGGACCGGCTGTTCTTCATTGTAGCCACCATCTTGCTCATTGTGCCCTGCGCGCCACAGCTTCATCCACGCCTTTGGCCCCCTGGCAGGGTTTTTTTTCGGGACTGTCGGGGCGCTTGTTCCAATCCTCGTCACCAATGTGAAGGGCAGAGTTGTCCCAGGGCCTGGTGAAGAGGGCCATGATGGGCAGGCCCAGTGCCTGTTGTGCAGCGCTGGTGATCGGTATAAATAACATGCGTCAGGGAGTAGTGAGGGTGGCATGTGACTGCCGAGCAGGAAACGGATTGGCCCTTCATTCATTTTATGACACGTCTCCCAAATGTCATATAACACGTGACTTCTGCACGAGCCGAGCCCACGAGCGCCTTTAGTCACAACAGGAGAGACCCCATCAAACGACTGCAAAAATGAGAAATGATGTATTTAACTTCACAAAACCCACATGGGATGCAGCAGCACGGTCTAAATTACTGTAAACACATGAGAGTGGAACTGAATGACCAACTAACTATTCGCACTATAAGACCCACAATTCAAGGGCAGTTGGATGGGACTGAACCGATTCATGTCACAGGAAGTGATTTCCGAAAGGGAGAGCCAGGTGATAGCATTAAGGCGAGCTCTAGAGAGCGATAGCGTTATTCATGCTTGCAGGAAAGAAACACGCCATGATTTAGGTTGGTTTTCAACCACAATGTAAGTAAATGAACATTTTGTTAACTGCGGTTACTGTACCTTACCCTGGTGGATTTATAATGTTCAAAGAAAAGGAATGTAAGGGAATGCTTGTTTTTCTTTGTTTAGACTGCTTGATAAAGGGACCTATAAACAGACCCAAATCATGTAGATGTTCTACTGGTATGATTGTTAAATTATTATGAAAGCAATAAATAACATGTAGAGCTCTCATATTTCCTGTGGGCATGTATGGGAAAGCCATCCAGTCCTGTTTTTGCTTTATGAAAAACAGGAGTGCTTAGAATATAGAATACTAAATGGCCAGGATTTTTCAGGGACTAGTATTGGTTATAAGGAAACTGAAGTATACGCCTATGCTTACATACGTGTCAACATGATCCATTCCAATCTGTAGTTGTTTATCCAGTCCTGTTTTTTTCTTTTATGCATTCTGGGATTTGTAGTTCTACTTTTCTCCATTATGAAACTCTGACTACAAGTCCCTGTATGTAAAGAAAAATCCAGAACTGGATAAACACCTACAGATTGGAATGGGTCATGTGTATTTTCTCATGACATGCTACTCTTTATCACCATCCTGGACCAATCTTTCCATGAGATCATGGTGCTCATACAGGAGTTAGGCTGTCTGTTTGGATACACGCATGTGGAGTTGTATAGCGCAGTTCTGCGACCCAAGGGTATCCTGGTTCTGAGCAAGTTTACAAGGAAGAAGAGACCAATATAAAATAACAAGGAGAAATTCAAAAGTAACAGAAGCTATTCAAACAGGGGAACGGAAACGTTTTAAGCAGCTTCCTGGAGGCCAGGTGACATTCCGTTGCTCGAAAGGGTAGCGAGCGGGCGGCTATTCTAGAGCATTGGCACAGCCACTGAAAAGGCCTGCCCACCAACTGTATTCGCCAAAATCCGGGGAAGGTCAAAAGAAGACTGTCAGCAGAACACAGTGCCCGGCGAGGTTTGTATTTGCAAAGTTTTTCCTGAAAAAAGATAGCGCTTTGGCCATAAAAGGCTCGATGTACAAGACAAAGGGTCTTAAATTTAACTCTACATTCGATAGGGAGCCAGTGCAATTTCCTAAGAAGGGGAGAAGCAGAAGCACATTTAGGAAGATTGGCTATAAGCCTTGCAGCGGAATTTTCCAAGACCTGTAATCAGTTAATGTGATATTTGGGTTGCGCTAGAAGAGTAGCGTTACAGTAATCAACAGTTTCTGAGATAGAGACAGAAATCAGGAGGGCACATAGTTTCTCGGGCAAAACGGGGAGTATTGTTCTTATGGTTTTCAGTTTCAGATGCCAGCACTACATCTGGCACTGACCTGGCACTCTGGGGATAATGACTTGGAGATTTTGACTCTCTACACTATAGACTTCTACTGAAGAAACCGTCCCTTGACCCTATTGTGCCCTCCAACTATAGGCCTATTTCTAATGTACCATTCTTGCATAAGATCCTGGACCAGACTACCTACTTACAAGTGCAAAATCACATGGCGAAACATCAGATACTGGGTCAGAGACAGTCAGGTTTCTGCAAGGCACATAGGGCCTCATCACAAGTTCAGCTGTAGCCCTTAAATGTGGCGGTAATGCTGTTACTGCCGCATTTAAGGGCTGGACCAAGTTGGGTGCAAAATAGACTGTATTACCTCCAGCTTTTTGCTGGAGATGAAAATCCCATTTAACTCCCATTTTCTGCACTATTACCGCTGGTGCAATTTCTGCCAGTGGTAATGCAACTCCCCCAACCCCATTGGGTCCTATGGACCCAATGGGGAATGGGCAATAACTGCCCAAACGCTACTCATGATCCGGCTCTGATAGTGCCGGACTGAGTAGCAGTAACTCTTTTTGCGCTGGCGGGATCCTGGCATCCTGGCAGGACTACTGCTGGGATACTGCCAAACTTGTGATGAGGCCCATAGTACGGAATCTGCCTTGCTGGATCTTAAGGCAAATATGATGGAAATATTAGATGGAGGGGACGCAGCACTTCTTATGTTTATCGATCTCTCGGCGGCCTTTGACCTGGTGGACCACAGTATCTTAGTCACCAGGCTCATGCACTCTGCCCACTTTTCATCCTCAGGGGCAAGTTGGGTGGATTCCTTCTTAACAGGGCGCACAGCCAGAGAATTTGCGGATAAACACAAGGCTGATGAGGATGTGCTGACCTGTGGTGTCCCACAGGGGTCGTGCTTGTCACTGGCCCTCTTTAATATTTTTACCATGCCATTATTTGAGGTACTGGACCCCAAAGGGGTGCTGTATACAAACTATGCTGACGACACTCAGTGTCTCATCCCTCTTTCGGGGGACTACATCAGGGACACTGAGGCTGTCAACACAGTATACTCCATGATACAAATTGAAAGATGGAAAATGGCCTCACGCTCAATGATGCTAAAACAGAGATCATGATTGTGGGCAAAGCTGTACGTTTAAGAAAACTGAGCACAGGCTAAAAGGAGATTCTTATTGCTGGCTGTGCTATCACTGCTCTCCACAAAGTTAAAACACTGGGCATGGTGATGGGCCAGGAGCTTAACATGAAGGCTCATTTAAGCTACCTTGGGCCTTCTTACAAGTGTGCAGTCTTGAAATAAGGGTGCCGGTAGCACCGTACCGGCACCCTTTCCGGACACCACATTACAAATTTGCCTTCCTGAGTCGTTGCGCCCAGCAGGTCTGACCTGCTGGGTGCAACGGCTCCGGTAGGCAGAGCTGTCATAGAAGCACCGGCACCATGAGCAAGGTGTCTGTGCTTACGTGCCCCCATTCCCATGGAGTCCTGCTGGACTCCATGGGAATGGGGACTAACATTTTCCAGCGCCTGACTTCCCGATCCGCAGGGACTTGTAATATCCCGGTGGCACCGGGAAGACAGGCGCCGGAAAAAGTGTTACGAGTCCAGCAGCAACCCGCCGGTAGAACCAGAGGGTTTACGCCAGACTCGTAATGAGGCCCCTTGTCTCATCTACATCCTACTATTTAAAACTGCTTGCACAGCTGAGACCCTTCTTGTCCTGGGAAAACTGTGCATTGATTGCCCAGATGTTCATTGGAGTCAAACTAGACTATGGTTCTAGCCTGCTACAAGGCATAAACAAAGAGGAAATCATGCGTCTCCAGCTCAATCAGAATAACACTGTCAGGGTGCTGGAAGGATTGACCAGGAGGGGTCACATCTCAGAAGCCAGGAGAGCGTTGCGCTGGCTTCCAATTTCCAGCAGAATCTCTTTTCACACCTGGTGCACCAGCCCAGCATATTTGTCCAATCGTCTTGCTTTGCTGCCGGTCCGAAGGACCCTGAGGTTTAACAATCTTGCTTTGCTTACCCTCCAGTACAAGCTGAATGTTGTGGCTCAGGGATCCTTTACTTATGCTTCTATGATGAGCAGGAATGCTCTACCCTTGGACTTTAGACTGTGTCAGTCTCTTATGAAATTTAAACATGGGCTAAACACATTCATGTTCGGATAACTGACTACCTTAAATCTGGATAGATTGCGGCCTTTCTAAATTCCACAGTGTTTAATGTGTGTATTTTAATACTGTTAGCGCTGTTGTGCCCACAGGCCTCATACACTATATAAATATTAATAAATTAATACATATCTGTATGCCAAGAATTTTTACAGATTGGACCGGGTTAGGCAAGGGGTCAAGTTCTGCTCTAAAGATGTTTTGCGGAAGAAGGGACAACGATTAAGACCTTGGTCTTATCCCCATTTAACTTAAGTCAATTTTGATTCATCCATTGGCCAATTGCAGAGAGGCAGTTTATGAGTCGGAGGGCTTGCATGGACACAGTCAATACGAAGAACCAGCTGTGTGTCATCTGCGTGAGAATAGAATGAGCAGCGGAAAGATCTAATGATGGACATCAGAGGTCCTATATATATATGTTAAACTTAAAGAGGTGAAAGGGCAGAACCATGAGGGACTCTCCAACATAAAGGAACGTCTTCCACCTTAAAAGGAGGCAGGAAGAGGGTCTTGGAGTATTTAGAAACAAATGATGTTAACCACTTCATGGCTAGGCCAGAAATCCCACACTCTTCTAAGCGATAACACAAAAGATCATGACCTGCAATTTGGGATTTGTCCGCCAGATTTTCAATGACTGCCACCAGTACTGATTTTGTACTCATGTGGGGGCCGAAAGCCAGATTGGTGCTGATCAAGTATAGATTCACTTTCCAAAGAGTCTCTGAGCTGTGGGGTGACAACTGCTTCAAGCATATTCATAAGAAATGTAAGCAAGGATATCGGGCAAAAACTGGCATGAACAGACAGGTCTAACGAAGGCTTTTTTTTTTTAAAGGGGAGTGACAAGTGCATTCTTCAAAGAAGGACAGATATGGCCAGAGATTAGAGATTAATTAATTGCTAATGTGAGGATGGGAACTAAATCAAAACTAATCTCTTTAAGAACCCTAAGGGGAATGGGGTCGAGGCACAATGCTAGGCACAATTGTGAGCGTTACAATTTATGAACAACTCATCAAATACATGCCTGATGGCATCAGGCATCATTCCTTTCCTCATCTCACTTCCATTGTGCTGACATCCAGTTACAGATTATGTCCTCCGAAAGCGCTTGGCAGGCGAAGTCTCAATTAGAAGTACTGCACATGGCTCAGTACTATGAAAATTGTGTAAATAATGAAAAGGAAAAACTTGAGAAAAGAAAGGGTGACCTGAAAACAAAAGTACTATTGCAGCAGATCGTTAGAAACCCTAGAGGGGGTAATCAATTTAGAGGTCAATACATTCCACAGGAAAGTACGGCCCTGCCGCCGGTAACCATTAACCAGTGTGCCTATTGTCGACAGGAAGGTCACTGCCACGCACAATGTCCGACCTTGCAGCAAAGGTCATTTGGGAACATGGGTAGACGATCCAGAGGTCGCCCAGGTGCAGGGGGCCCTGGCAGAGGTCAGTTTGCGCCAGAATCACAGCAACCATCTTCACAGGATGAACAAGTTTCTAGTGTAGATAATAGAAACATTTTTGATCATCCTTCTGCCGCGTACCTCTCTGAAGAGCTTCCTTTTGACGACATTTTGTTTCGTTAGGATTGCCCGAAGCAGGGTCCCTACGTTGAGATGGCGGTGGGAAATAGGAAGCATCTATTTTTAGTAGATACGGGAGCACAAAAGTGTTTCATTGACCATTCACGTGTTCCAAACATTACCCTGTCAGGGCAGTCCAACGTCTCTGTAGGGTTTTCAGGCACACCTGTAGTTTGTGCAGTCTCTTTGCCGGTACCGATAACACTGGGTCCCTTCACAGAGCAGTGTCCATTTCTACTTACTATAAACTGTGGGGAGAATTTGCTGGGGTTAAATTTGCTGAAAGAATTGAATGCAGTAATATATTGCTCCCCGGACGGAGTTTGGTTAACAATTTCACCTCAGCAATCACTCACCTCTCAGTTTTTGACTCAACCTTTACCACCAGAATTCAGTAACATTCCGGAATGCTTATGGGCAATTGATGATAATGATGTGGGCATTCTTCAAATTGAACCTGTTAAAATTATTCTGAAACATGGAGTAAAATTGCCTCACATTCCACAATATAAGATCTCAGTTGAAGGCGAACAGGCTTTGAAATGTATAGTCTCTGATTTTGTACATCGTGGAGTAATTGAGGAAATTACAGGTAGTTTGTGTAACAGCCCGATTTTGCCAGTATATAAAAAAGGTGATAATGCGATTCCTTTTCGGTTTATAATTGATTTGCGTGCTACTAACAAAATTGTGGCTCCTCTATTTCCCATTGTACCTGATGTTGCAACAATACTAACTATGATTCCGGCTTCTGCCACTCACTTTAGCATTGTTGACCTCAAAAACGCGTTTTTCAGTATTCCTATACACAAGGATAGTAGGTATTTGTTCGCGTTTACCCTAGGTGGACGCTCGTTCACATTCACTCGTGCACCACAAAGGTACACTGAGAGTCCAAGTATTTATAGTAGAGCATTGAAAGAGCAACTCGATACTCTTGAGTTGCCTACTACTTGCACGTTACTACAGTATGTAGATGATCTCCTCTTGGCTGCTGATTCGGAGAGTGCCTGTAAAGAAGGCACCATGTTGTTGCTTTGTCATTTGGCAAAACATGGCCACAAAGCTTCACTCAAAAAATTCCAATATTGTTGTCAGGAGGTCGTCTTTTTAGGCTATCTCCTATCAAAGGAGGGAAGAAGGTTGACACCTGAACGAATAAAATCTATTTCTGTCATGTCTGTCCCAAATACGCAGAAGGAAGTTAGAGCCCTGATAGGTATGGCTTCTTACTGTAGATTGTGGATCCCTAACTTTTCGTTAACGATTAAACCAATGCTGGCTTTGACAAAGAAGGGCATTTCTTTGCCATTGCCATGGACTTTGGAACACCAGACAGCATTTGATTTGCACGAAACCGCGCTGTGTTCCGCACCGGTTTTAGGAACTCCAAATTATGAAAAGGCCTTCGAGTTGTACGTGCATGAACATGATGGATGTGCTTTCGCTGTGTTAACACAGGAACATGGAGGGAAGAATAGGCTGTGCAGCTATTTCTCATCCGTCCTTGATCCTGTTGCATGCGCTTTGCCGAGATGTTTGAGAGCTGTCGCTGCTGCTGCGTCTGTAAAACAGAGCGAAGGAATGGTCCTGGGTCATGTGTTAACCCTAATGGTACCTCACTCTGTAGATATTTTATTAAATAGAACTCAAACGCAACACCTTACTTCCGCACGATTGACAAGATACGAATTGATCTTGTTTGCTCCCCACATTCAAATTCAGAGGTGTTGTGTATTAAATCCGGCTGAACTTTTACCTGTCCCGCAAGATACTGTTGATGGTGACGAAACGTCACACGATTGCCTTTACACTACAGAACAAGATACTAAAGTTAGAATCGATTTGAAAGACATGCCTTTGAATAGTCCACAAGGAGAGCTATTTTGTGATGGCTCCTGTTTCAAACTTCCGAATGGTACATCCACGGCTGCTTATGCCATCACTACCTTAAGCACGATTGTGGAAACCAAATGAATTATGCATAACTCCACGCAGGCTGCAGAAATTATAGAATTAACTCGAGCTTGTGAACTTTCTGAAGGGCTTACAGTAAATATATATACCGACAGTCAGTATGCCTTTGGGGTAGTTCACAACTTCGGTAGGGTTTGGAAAGAACGAGGTTTCTTGACCTCACATGGCACAAAAATACAGCACAGCACTTTAATAGTGTGATTACTTTCAGCGCTCGCGCTCCCTGTTCAGTTAGCCATTGTAAAATGTACAGCACATCAAAAGGTTACAGATGATATAGGAAAAGGGAATGCTTTCACTGATCAGATAGCTAAACAAACTGCTACTGATTTTAGTTCAGAAATGTATGCTGTAAGGGAAATTGTAAATGTTTGTACTTTTGGTGAAAGTATCAATTCTGTAAAAGACATTCAAGCAGATGCTACTGCAGAGGAGACCAAGAAATGGGTCGAGGGTGCAGGGTGATTGGATGGTGATGGGTGTTGGGTGGACAATGTTGAAGGAAAATGGTTACTCCCTGACGCCTACATTACAATGATGGTCATTATGGCTCATGGTCCGACCCATGTCTGTGCGCGTAAATTAACTAAAATGTTACATAGTGTATGGGCCAATGATAAAAGTTTCAAAATTGCGGAGCGCTTTGTCCAAGGATGTATGGTCTGCTTGCAGCACAATGTAGGAAAAGGAACCTTGACTCCTAGAGGAAGTTTCGCTCCACCTTCTGTCCCGTTTGAGGTCATCCACTTTGATTTTATTGAGATGGAACGTTGTAACAATCTTAAATATGTATTGGTTGTCATTTGTGCATTTAGCAAGTGGGTTTAAGCCTTCCATGTTAGAGATGCAACGGCCATAACCACGGCAAAAACTCTGTTGAAAGAGTTCTTTCCTAGGTTCGGGCTGCCGAGAGTCATCTGGTCGGATAATGGGCCACATTTATCGCTGCCGTAATCCTACAAATATGCAAAGGATTGCAGATTGATAAACGGTTCCATTCGGCCAGACATGCCCAAAGTGCCGGATTAGTGGAAAGGCACAACGGCATTATAAAGAACAAGCTCACTAAGACGTGTGCTGGCACCAAGTTAAAATGGCCGGACGCCTTACCGATCGTGTTGCTGTCGATGAGAACAACCCCTCAAACTAAGACTGGGCTCTCTCCCTTTGAGGTGGTAATGGGGAGGCCTGCTAATATTTGGGTTATGCCAAAGAGTCACTCATTGCGGGAAATAGAGAATGTGCTTCTTTCAGATTACTGTAACCAGTTGACTAAAAATCTATTTTCAATTTATCACCAGGTGCGAGAGGCATTACCTGTACGGTACGAGGGTCCCGGTCACAGTCTACGCCCAGGAGACTGGATCCTCACGAAAGTTTTCGAAAGGTCGTCTTGCCTTGCACCTCGGTGGAGGGGTCCCTACCAGGTCCTTCTAGTCACCCAGACTGCTGTGCGGGTAGCAGGGCGAAAGATCTGGATACATGCAACACACACCAAACGGATCCCGCAGCCCGTGCCATACGATACAGAAGACACAGAATCCCTTTCCAATGCTGTAACCAACGTGCGTGAAACAGCAACAACCGACAAGAGAGTATCGGAGACCGTTCCAGAGTCCGTGAGGCCAGACAAAACGGCCATCTTGTCTCCGCACTCTCCAACAGTGGTACTTCCGGATCATCCGTTTTTTGATCCCATTTTCGTTCACTCGCCACCTCCAGTGGGAAGTGACGACATACTTTTTTCTGACCCTTCAGCACCGGAAATTGTGAAATATAATTTACGTCCAAGAAGATAGACGTACGGCACGGTTTGACTGTGCGATTGAGGAAATCATTTGAGGGCTTGCCTTTTGGCCCGACTGTACGAAAGGATTCTGTTGGCTAAGGGTTGTGGGAAAGAAATTAAGAAGACGCGCGACTGGAGTCGCCAGCAAACAAACAATTGGTGTTTTTTGATTGAAGACTACGATGCCTGCACCCGCTACCACTCGCACTGAACTTTTAGATAAATATGTGACTAGCAGAGACAATGATCAAGCGTGTAAGGGAACCCCGAAAATGTATTGTTGCCTTTTAGTAATAATAACTGGGTTTGTAGTAATTATTGGGTTTGGGTTATGGTACCTGGAGGAAGCATATCCGCTAGAGGACTTTTTAACTGTCGAAAATGTATCTGTTATATCTACTCCTTCTGTGCAATTGCATACCCTGTTGCCTAGAGATTCTTCGCATAGACGGAACTATCAGAATAATACTCTTTTGTTAATAATGAACGCCACTTATGCAATTTTTAATAGAACCAACTGCTGGATCTGCTCGCATTTACCGCAACATGGGGATAAGGGGCTAGGTTGGTACATTCATCCTTTACCTTTGACAACTGCTTGTTATGCTTCTCTTAGAGCACTATTCTTTGGCCGTTGGAATGACAGCATCTGAGGGAACTTTGATGGTACAAATTTGAATAGTTTTGAAAAACGTGTTTTGATGCCCCTGGGATGCTCACTGTTTGCAAATAGGAGTAAGCCAAACGTTGCTTCTGTTAGACCCTTTGATAGATTGTCTCGTCCTTTCCAGTCTTTGATCTCTTTCAAAATGGCTCCTATAGGCAATAAGGATGCCACGCCTCCATCTTATTCTGTTAACCATAGCCCCGATTCAGTTTCCTTCTGCATACAGAGGAATGGAACACGGTCAATGGGTGATTTTAGGAGATACGCCAATGTTGCGAATTTGACTAGTGAAAACAGACCTCTGTACGTAGGCGAACCTGTCTATTTTGTTTGCGGTAATGTGGCATTTCCATGGTTGCCCAGGGATTGACAAGGAACCTGCTATTTAGGGATTCCATTACCTGGGGTATTTATTGCCAGTACTGTAGAAATTTCGAAGACTCGTCCACGACGAGATGTGAAGGAGGATACTCCAGCGCAAACTCTAGGAGACATCATGAAATCCTTTGTGCCATTTTTTGGGAAAATTATGAATTCAGAAGATATCAGGGGACTAGCGAGAGTACTGGAGAAAACCATCAACCGGACCACTGACATACTCTATAATATGACGTTAGAACAGAAAGCGATAAGATTAGTAGCTCTTCAGAACCGGATGGCATTAGATGTCATTCTGGCAGAGCGTGGAGGAGTATGTAAATTAGTGGGGTCCGCTAGCTGCGTTTACGTACCAGACTCCTCTCCAAAGATCTTTAGGGCGATCCAAAATCTACATGTTCTTAGTTCAGAAGTACATGTTCCTGAGGGAAACTGGGAACTTAGTACATGGTTTTGGGACCTCCTATGGTCGTGGGGATGGAAGTTGTTTTCGGCCCTGCTGATTATCTTGGGTAGTTTTCTATTCCTTTGTTGTTGTATACAGTGTCTCCCTGGTATATGTTCGGTATTAGGGGGGTGTTGCGTGCAAGCGACAAGTGTATTAGGGCATAAAATAAACGCTCCAGATAAGGTTTCCAAGGAGTATGTGTTGAAAGAAACTCTAGTGTCTGATCTGATGGCAATAGATATGTCTGATAATGATTCGGGGTGTATAGACGTTGAAATGTGGAGTTAGTCGTAAAGTGATTGGAAGTAGTTTCGCGCTTGGCATAGGCCAAAAGGAGGGTTTGTTAAAACTGATATAATATTGTTTCGTCCTCATTGTATATGTTGGCCTATGCCCAGTCGCTCTGTTAGGAAATCTGCATCGCAAGGTCGTAACCTTAAGTTAATCGAGCCTCCATTTTAGGTTAAAGCCGCCATTTTAGTTAGTCGTGCAAAGTCACCCTGTGGCCTAAAATGGCCGACCTGTGTTCTCTTGTTCTTACTTAACCTCTTCAACCTCTGTAGGCGAGTTGATGTCCAACCTGCCTGCAGGCTACATGTTAGGGTCATGTAGACCTTGTCCTTTGTTGGCCTTGGGATCAGGGGATTACTTGAATCAGCAATGTTAACTTACAAGTATATAAGAACAATAATGCTATTTAAACATGACATGCGAAACATCTGTTTGACCTGCATTGAAACAAATGTGTAAAGAGCGTAAAGTTAAACCCAGAGAATAATAGTGCTTGTTAGTAAATGTATTTAGAAATAAAACCGCATGCACGAGATATGTAAATTAGGAATGAACCTGGCGCCCAGTACATGATTAACTTGTAGGAGACTGGACATTGTTATGAAGAAACTGTATAAATATGCTGATGTCCAGGTAGCAATTCCTGTTCACTGCTCACATTGAACTTTCTGGTGATCTCTGTGAAGTACTGACGGCCAAATAGCTTTTTGTGTACTTTGTTTCGTAAACTGTTCAGTATTGCAATAAGGATTCTGGGAATCTTTACAAGCCCGTGTTGGTGTATTTCTCTTTGCATGGTGTACAAGCCTTAATATTGTATTTTCTGATTCCACAGTACAGTCTTTTAAAATAAGCGAAGATTTGCTGAATGCTTACTAATGCCTTTTTTCTGTCCTTTTCCCTTTTCCTTAGGAAGCGGCATGCCGGGATGGGAATGACACCACCGAAGATGCCCGCAGAACAGAAGAAGTGATGAATGATGGGCAGAAGCGCCGCAAGGTAAGGCTGTTCCTAACAGTGTTTTTGTTCTTGCAGGAGCTGAGCGCAGAAGAAAGATGCAGGCCTACTGGAGACCGATCCGAACACGGTGAGTGTCACGCTGCAGGTGCAGAAAACGCAAAGCATGTTTCTCAGCCTGGGCGTGGCTTAAATAGTCTCTGGGTATCCCAGGTGTCTCTGGGCTGAACCAAACCCAAAAGACTAGACTGCACATGCAGTTCTGGGAACTGAAATATGTGGGGGCATCCATCTTGTCCCCATCAATGCACTACAAGTCCAATCCCCAATGTTATCCTATGGGAGTGAGTGAGTCTGGTGCCACAAGCGCCAAGTCTGACTCCAAGTGGGTCTTTGGAGGGATGGAGAGGCCCTTGAAGGCCATGTAGGTGATCGTGGCCTGGCTCCAGCCTGACATCTTGGAGGGCTGGGGACATGAGGGGCAGGAATCATGACAGCACTCCCCCCCCAAGGCCCCTCTCAAGGTTGCTCTTCTGTCTGGTCCTGGTTTGTTTGGATGGTTTTGATGAAATCGTCTAAGCAAGTGAGGTGCAAGGATGTACTCACAAGGCTCCCATGTCCTGTCTTGTGGACAATACCCCTTCCAGTCTACTAAGTTGTATAATTTGGATCTGACGAATCCAGGATGTCCTTGACTTTGAATTCTGGCTCTCCGGCGACTACTACTGGCTGCGGTGGCGTTGTTACCCGGGTCCCAGGTTGAACAGGTTTAAGGAGAGACACATGGAACACAGGATGAATCTGCATGTTTGATGGCAAAGCTAGTCTGACCGTCACAGGATTTATCACGGAGGTGACGGTGAATGGACCCAGGTATCTTGGACGGAAAGTTCGGGTTCCTTTAATGGACACGTGTTTAGATGCCAGCCATACTTTGTCTCCCACTTGGTAGTTGGGGGGCCTTTGCTCGGTGTTGATCAGCAAACTTCTTTTGGCGATTCTTAGCTTGAAGTAGGTGTTCAGCTGCCCTTTTAAAGGTTTGAGAAATGGTCGTGTGCAAGGTTTTGACTGCTGGCATTTCCAGGGTCGTAGGAACATCCAACTCAGAAGTACGTGAGTGCCTGCCATACATGGTATAAAAGGTTGTCTTCCCAGTGCTGGTATGTAGGGAATTATTATAAGCATATTCAGCTATCCATAATAGGTTGAACAATCTTGCTTCAGCTTGGTGTAACATGCAACGCAGATACTGCTCAAGCGTCTGATTTGTCCTCTCAGTTTGACCATCCGTTTGGGGATGGTGACTGGTGGATAGCCAGATGTCGATCTGGGCCATAGAGCAGCATTTTCTCCAGAAGTTAGAACGAATTGAGTACCTCGGTCTGAGACTAAAACTGAAGGAAACCCATGGAGCCGTACGATGCCTTCAAGAAATGCTTTTGCCAGAGTGGAAGCATTTGGGAGCCCCTTAAGAAATATGAAATGTGCCATTTTTGAAAATAGGTCCACAACCACAAGAATAGTGATAAACCATTGACTGGGTGGTAAGTCAGTAATAAAATCGAGGAACAATGTGTGCCAGGGTGCTGGTGGGATGTCCAATGGTTGTAATAGCCCAGCCGGTTTCTGCTTGGATGACTTGTTTTGAGCACACACTCCACAAGATAGGATGAATTGGATAATGTATTTATGCCACGCGGGCAACCAATAATTTTGTTTTACCTTGGCTAGGGTTTTAGCGATTCGGGGTGGCCCTCGATCAAGGAATCATGATAACCGGACATGACTTGTTCTCGTAGTTCTTGGTTTGGTAAGAATAAACGATTCCTGAAGTAGGGCAACTGATCTTTTATCATGTAATGTTCTCCTTGTGCACTCCATGCTTGTAATTGCATCAGGTTTTGGATTTCTTCATGTAATTCTTTCTGAGTTATGGTTGCTGTGATTCCTAGGAGCTTGTCACTCGGGATGATAGGGTCAGGGGTCTGATACCCTTGCTCTTCCACTCTCATACGGGAAAGGGCATCGGCTTTCCCGTTTTTCAACCCTGGTCGAAATGTAATCACGTAGTCCTATTCAGCAAAAAAAAGAGCCCAACGTAGCTGTCGTGAGGATTGGGCCTTTGCTGTTTTTAGGTACTGGAGGTTCCGGTGGTCAGTTATTACGTTGATTGTGTGTCTAGCGCCCAAGAGGTAGTGCCGCCATGCCTTAAAGGCTGACTTAATGGCCAGGAGATCTTTGTCTGTGATAGCGTAATTGAGTTCAGGGGGTGTGAATTTACACGACTAGAAGGCACAAGGGTGTAACTGGCCCGTTTCCGGGTCCTTTTGTGAGAGGACGGCTCCCATAGCCATGCTCGAGGCGTCCGTTTCCACCAGGTATGGGAGATCAGGGCGAGGGTGGCGTAAGATTGGGGCAGATGTGAACCTTGCTTTGAGTTCCTGGAAAGCTTCCTCGGCTTCTGTTGTCCACTGGAATTTTTTGTTGCTTTTCCTTAGCAATGACGTAATGGGATGCACGATTTGCGAAAATCCTGGGATGAACCGGCAGTAGAAGTTTGCAAAACCCAGCATACTTTGAACCCCCTTGAATGAATTTGGGGATGGCCAGTTCAGGACAGCATCTACCTTGTGTACATCCATTCGGATTCCATTCGGCCTGAGAATAAAGCAGAGGGATTCCACCGCGGAGATGTGGAATGAGCACTTTTCGAGCTTGGCGTAGAGCTGATGTTGACAGAGTTCCTCCAATACGGATCCGACGTGTTTAATGTGGTCCTGCTTTGATGCGGAATATACTAGAATATCGTCGAAGTACACTAGAGCACAGACATCAATCAATTCCCGTAGGACATCGTTCATGAAGTATTGAAATGCTGCAGGCGCGTTGCGAAGGCCAAAGGGCATTACTTGATATTCGTACAATCCGTATTTGGTGCAAAAAGCGGTTTTCCATTCGTCCCCCTGTTTTACACGAACAAGGTGATATGCTCCCCTCAGGTCTAGTTTTGTGTAGATTTGGGCATCTTTGACTTGATCAAGCAATTCAGGGATCAGTGGCAGGGGGTAGCGTTTTTTTACAGTAATCTGGTTCAGTGCGCGATAGTCAATGCACGTTCTCAAGTCCCCCTCCTTTTTCGGTATGAAGAATAGAGGACAGGCTGATGGAGACTTCGAGGGACGGATGAACCCGTTGCCCAGGTATTGGTCAAGATAGGCCTTCAGGTGCTGGTTTTCTGCTTCCGTGAGTGCGTAAATTCGCCCACAAGGGATTTGTGCGCCGGGTATCAGGTCGATTTGGCAATCGTATGGTCTATGCGGTGGCAGGGTATTAGCCTGTTCTTTCTGAAAGACATCTTGAAAGTCCTGGTATTCGCTTGGTAGGGTGCCGATTGCCACAGTCGCAAGCATGGAGGTTCTGGTGTCTATTGGTTGTTTCTCTTGGCGATAACATGTGTGGGCGGAGGTCTCGGGAAAGGCCAATTCTTTTGCTCGCCAATCGATTTGAGGATTGTGAACTACCAACCATGGCATTCCCAAAATCAACCGGAACTGTGGTGCCTTAATGAGGTCGAAAACGATAGATTCTTCGTGTCCATCCTGGCACAGAAGGGTCAAAGCTGCAGTGCATTGGGATACTGGACCAGAAGCTATTTCCGTGCTGTCGACAGTGGTAACAGTGTCGGTGGTTGATTTAGGGCGTAACGGAAGCTCCATCTTTGCCGCAAGATCCTGGTCCATGTAATTCCCAACGGCTCCACTGTCAATGTACGCTCCTACTGCGTGCAGCCGAGATGGTTGTTGGTGATTGATCAAGACCACAGATAGTGCAAAATGGGAGGTCTGTAGTTCACTTTCTTCGCTCGACAAGTGGACCCTACACTTGCCGGGCTGGGGAGTTTTCCGATTTCTTGATGGTATCTTCGTTGCCCGTGGCCCCTACCGTCCTCCTCGGTGGCTTCACAGGGCACTCTTTAAGGAAAGGACCTGACCTTCCACAGTACAGACATAACTGCTGCTGTCTCCTTTTATCCCTTTCCACTTTAGTCAAGGGGGATCTGACCCCCCCGATTTGCATTGGTTCTCCTGAACCTTCCGTTGTGCGGGCAATATTGTCCTTTGAACGCACATGCATAGGGCGAGGGTCCGGTCTGGTTCGATCTGCTCTTCGGTCCTGCAACCTATGATCCAGTTGAACAACAAGGTCAATGAATTCTGAGCAGTCTTTCGGGGGGTTCACTACTTGTGAAAGAACATCCTTGAGCTCCCCCCGCAATCCCCAATGAAATAATGTGGCTCTCTTCTCCACTGGCCATTCTGCTTCAACTACGAGTCTATTAAACGTGGCTATGTATGTTAATAGGTCTTGAGACCCTTGGCCTAGGGACAGAAGTTCATTGTCTAATGCCTTCCCATGAGTACGACGGGCGAACAGCTTTTCCATCTCCTGCTGAAAGCCCCTGAAGTCATGCAGCAAAGGATCGTCTTGGGCCACAAAGGGTACAGACCAGTCCGCTGCACTACCACTCAGGTAGGATAACACAAAAGCGACCCGTGATTGGTCATTCGTAAAAAGGCCCCTGGTCTACAAAGGAAGTGCAGGTGGCACTGGTTCATGAACGTTGCAAACCTCTTGGGATCCCCCGTAAATCATTCGGGCGGGGCCAAGGGAACTGCCCCAGGAAGGGTTATCTGAATGGGATTGGCTGATGGTGCTGGCATCGAGGGAACGTTTCTGGCAATGGTGCATGCCCTGCTTGTGACTGGAGAAGTTGCCAGCTTAAATCATCAGTGCACTCTTTGGCTACTATCAGCTCTCTCCTCAGGGTGTTGGTCTCCTGCCTGGCTGTATGTACTTCGGAACGTAGCTGCCCCAACATGTGGGCTAACTGGTCGGTTTCTGACATTTCCATGACGCCCAGGTGGATTTTGATGTGAGGCTTTGTGTTCTGTAACGCTCACCTGGTATCCATGGGGACGTCACTCAGCCTGTTCTGACCTCTTACGACCTCAAACCCTTCCCTGGAGTCTACTCGACTGGAGACTGGGCCTGAAACACAGGATTGGTAGAGTTTAACTCCCTATTGTCTCTGTGTGCTTGAACCCCTTCTTCCCCTGGGTCCAACCCTTCCCTTTGATCCACAGCTCACCTTGTTTTCTTGGAAAGTGTGCTCTCCATCCTGCTTTCAGCGCAGGGGCGCGTTGATTGATGCGGGCTCGTTGCTGCCTAGTTACTTCACTGGCAAGAGTCTGACAGGTAAGTATAATGAGTCTTTTGAACAGTTCTCTAACTTCGTTCCTTTCCTTCCTTAGATGATGGCCGGCATCCGGGGATGGCAACATGCTACTGAGATGAATAGCGCTGAAGGTGACTGAGAGGGCGATGCGCGATGCGACCCTTTTGTATTTGTATTGAACTGAGTTCTTTTTCTGTGTCTTTTAGGTGCCGCGATGTTTTCAGCGTGGATGCCGGTTATGAAGAAGAAATGCGGTGAGTAAGCGTGGTATACGGCGCCTCTAGATGTTTCCACGCTAACCTGGAGTGTCTTTTCCCTCTTGCAGATGGATGAGAAGTTCCGGAGACTGAGTTCCCCCAGAGCCGCTGGGATTCAGGTAAGCGTTTGAAGCTTGTACAGTCTTTAAAAATAAGCGAAGATTTGCTGAATGCTTACTAATGCCTTTTTTCTGTTCTTTTCCCTTTTCCTTAGGAAGCGGCATGCCGGGATGGGAATGACACCACCGAAGATGCCCGCAGAACAGAAGAAGCGATGAATGATGGGCAGAAGCGCCACAAGGTAAGGCTGTTCCTAACGGTGTTCTTGTTCTTGCAGGAGCTGAGCGCAGAAGAAAGATGCAGGCCTACTGGAGACCTATCCGAACATGGTGAGTGTCACGCTGCAGGTGCTGAAATCACAAAGCATGTTTCTCAGCCTGGGCGTGGCTTAAATAGTCTCTGGGTATCCCAGGTGTCTCTGGGCTGAACCACACCCAAAAGACTAGACTGCACATGTAGTTCTGGGAACCGAAATATGTGGGGGCATCCATCTTGTCCCCATCAAAGCACTACAAGTCCAATCCCCAATGTTATCCTATGGGAGTGAGTGAGTCTGGTGCAACAAGCGCCAAGTCTGACTCCAAGTGGGTCTTTGGAGGAATGGAGAGGCCCTTGAGGGCCATGTAGGTGATCGTGGCCTGGCTCCAGCCTGACATCTTGGAGGGCTGGGGACATGAGGGGCAGGAATCATGACATAAATAAAGGTATGATTTTAGGGGAGGACAAAGTGTTTCCACCCACTAGTGTGAGAAAGAATATCCTAGAAATTGTACATGAGGGCCATCAAGGCATGAATAAAACTAAGCAACTAAGACGACAAGACTATTTGTAGCCAGGGATGGATTTGCAAGTAGAGAGATAAATCAAGGATTGTCACATTTTTGAGGATTCCGCAAAGGATTGGACTGCAAGAGTAGAACCAATGACAGTAATGTCTATTCCACCCGTACCTTGGGAACAAGTAGGGTTAGACATGGTGGGACCTGTAAGGTGTCAAGGGACCTTAAGATTTTGTATTGTGCTAGTCGACCTGTTATCTAGATGGGTAGAGATTTCATGGGTTCAGAATGTCTGCTCTAAAGACATAATTACATTTTTGGAAGACATTTTTAGGAGAGAAGGTTATCCAACAACCATTGTGACAGACAATGCGGTCCAACTTGTGTCTGAAGAAATTGATCTTTTCTCAAGAGAAATGGCATAGAACATAAAACCAGTTCAATGTATCACCCTGAGACCAACGGAATTGTTGAAAGATTCAATAGGGTCATTAAGAATAGCATCAGCTCTGCCATCTCAGAAAATGGGGATTGCAGGAGAGGAAAGCAGCAGAAGACACAGTAGCCTTACACAACAGCACATAACGGATACTGACTGGATACCACACCAAAAAGCTCAGCAAATGGTGTTAACTGAACTGAAGCTGCCAACAGCACCTCACAGCTCCCGTACCCCAACCAAACCCTTTTTTTTCAGATCCGCCAGTGCGCCACAGGACCACTCTGGTGGTGATAGTATGCAGTATAAATATCCTTTAGCATTAACATTAACATTTATAGTTACTGAACTCTCTTTAACAAAATCATGATAAAACATTAAATCTGTTCGATAGGGAACACATTAAATACTGCATGCCACCAAGTCACCAACGGTACACATGAGCATGTTGCAACACCTTTTCATGCGGTCTGTGCAATAAAACACATCTTGAAGGTTGTCTCAAAACATCCGTGTCAGTCCACTCATATTCATAAGCTTGCTAGGGCCACCTTACTTTGTAAGATGCTAATTGTAAAGGATAGGTGGTGGAGCACAGTGCCCACCAGTGCCCTTTCCACCTCTTAGCTATACGTGAGCCCCAAAGGGCAGCTTTCCACTAAGGGCCCCTGGGGCTGGCATTCCGCTCGGATGTTTCTTGCCCAGGGATGCCAAGAAGCTCCACGTACATAGGCTAATTTGCAGCCCTAGGTTGACCAGTTTACAGGCCAGTGTGCCCCCCACTCCCACCACACACATGTCAGCCACTTCTGGGTTGTGAATGATCAGCAGCAGTCATAGAGTGTGAGGTAGAGGCTAGGCAGAGTCACGCTTCATTTGCCTGTCCGCACAATTCTGTCGCAAAGACCTTTTGCATATATGGAGCAGTGTATAGAATTGGGGTAAAAGAAGTCCACCCCAGAGTAACAGATGTGTATGTAAACCGTGCAGATTACCTGAAGGGCCCTCATTGGGTGAGGGCCTGGAAAGGTACTTACTAGCGAGTGCCTCCTTGAAATTAGCGCTGAATGAAAGAAGGGGAAACATGATTCATGTTCCTGAGTTTCTATCAACAGTGCTGATGGGATAGCTTTAGTGCAAACACAGCATATGGGGTCCCCCGAGAATGGGCAGAAGTGGACTGAAGGGCTGGGGACCTTGGAACGCAATTGCTAATTCAATGGGCAATGAAAAACCAATGCAAAGCGACTGAAGCAAGATAATGGGAGACTTAATGCGCAAACAAAAATGGCTGCAGACACAATGCAATCATTACTGGCACCAGGGGTGCACGTAAGACCTACTTCACCATAGCCCCAATGGACCATCAGAAAACTCCTCGTGTCACTCCCCTTCCCGCTCTACATCATGTTTCCAACCCCTACATTTTCTGCCTTCTACTGAAATCCTGCAAAACATTTAGTAGCTTTGTTTGAAATCTGGGATCCCATCACTACACCAGCTCTAGGGAGCTGGAGACGCATGTATTCCAAATTAGCAGTTACAATATCATTTCTGACCATGATTTACATTTCCCAGCACAGACAGAAACACAGGTTATCCTCTCAGCCCTTCCTATCCTCCAGCTCTCTCCCAATTACCCTTTGAAATGGGCTAACAGAATGGAAGGCAGAGGTGGATGCGTAGCCTGCATATTTAAGAAAATCTCAACCTATCACCTGAGTAGAAACAAAGGGGATAGTGGAAGCATGCTTAACCATAAAGATCTGTCCTTTAAGTCTGCATCACTTGCTTCCTCAGGTAGATCCTTCATACCGCTCTCACTTCTCTTTCTACTTGTAAGGAATTGCCCAATAGCAATGGTGTAAGAGCCCTGGCTTCTGTTGCTTTTTATATATTTGTAAATAATAAAATTATCTGATTCCATCTCACAAAGGGTGGCCTGTTGAACAGAGCCCCCTTTTCAGAAAGCTTCATGCCAAAAGCGTTCCCCTGTGCCATGCTGCACCAGTCTCCCTGATCTGCAGCTTCTGCTCTCCAGTGGCGCAGAGCAGGTTCAGAGATCACAGGTGCCCTGTTTGACAGCTTCTGTGAAAGCAAAGACACTGCAGTGCAGAGGCTGCATTGAAATCTGTACCTCTGTCCCCAAAATCATCATTATGATAAACTACCAACTGGTGGCAGGCTAATCTGAAAATATAAACCATGCCTAGGTTTTGGTATGGTGGCTCCCCATCTGGTTTGTAACATACACATGTCAACACTGTGAGCCATGCCAGCTGTGGAAGAGTGGTGTGTATTCCTGCCAGACTCCCGTCTCTGCTGAGCAAGCAGGACAATGGGCAAGATGGTAGTGCCTCTGTCGGGTAACAACTCTCTCTCGAGCAAGACATCCCCAACATAAGCTTCCCTGAGAAACAGGCTTCAAAGGACATGCCCTAAACAAAAGGGCTAGCCGAACACCAGGGTGTTGCATATCAAAAGATTAGGTAACCCATGGGTATACAATCATAATGGTTAATCAACATGGGGAACACAATTCTGCCTTGACCTGCTCCATGCAATTGAAATGCATCTAGGAATGGGTGCAAGCTGACATGTCTACCTAAGTAAACAAATGAACATAAATCTGATCAATTTGTCAGTGTCTAATTATTTGTAATTTACGATACTTCCCAATAATCTAATCACAAATCAGGCGAAGTGTGCTTAGCACAATGGAAGATTATTTTCATGCCATGTCTGTGGTGTCTTTGTCAGGGCATGACCGCCAACTCTTGGCCAGAGCTCAAGCCGAGGGTACACGCAGGTGGACCGAGTCCCTCCCACTTTTTTTCCGAAGTCCCCCCACTTTTTTCCGAAGGCACCTTGATATGCTAAATTCCGGTGACACCACATTGAATTGGTATGTTAATGAGCCCCCCCACCTTTTATTGTTAGGACTTCACCCCAACTCTTGCCCCATGCCACAAGCAGCAGGGCGCCATAAATACCTGGAGACTCATCACCTACTAGGTCTCCGACAATCAGGCTTCCGTCCTAACCACAGAACGGAAACTGCCTTATTGGACCTTAAAAACCAGATTGATGACCTCAGAGATGTAGGTAAACCCATCCACATGCTGCTCCTTGATCTATCTGCAGCCTTTGATTTGGTTGACCATGCTACCCTATGCCACAATCTTTCGACAGCCGCCAACTTCTCACCAAATGCCACTGCCTGGATCTCATCCTTTCTCAAGGAAAGAGCAATGAAAGTCTTCTCGGACCATGCCTGCGACAAGCCCTAGCTAATCAAATGTGGAGTTCCACAAGGATCTTGTATTTCGCCCACTCTCTACAACCTGCTCATAAGGTCGCCATTTAATTTCCTGGACTCCCTATGCATGCATCGCATATACCAATTATGCTGATGATACACAGGTCCTCATATCCCTTACAGGAAATTATGAGGCTGATAAAAAATCACTTGACACTATTTACGTCACAATCCAAACCTGGTTGGCCGAGAACTGGTTGTGCCTAAATAGTGAAACAATTGAACCTCTACTCATCGGCTCACCGGAAACACTCAAGAAAATGGATGCTAAATACAACTCCTTCTTGATCGACAATACCACCATCCCTGTTTCACAGGTAGTAAAAACTCTTGGAGTTTACCTAGACTCTAACCTCACAATGGTTAGGCAGGTTAACACCATCATCCGCATCAGCCTATTTTTCGAAATTAATCACTGCAGCCAGACCATTTCTTACGCAACGGAATTGCCTCACCATCACCAGAGCAATTATTGGGTCCCGTCTTGACTCTTGCAATGCACATTTGCTAGGCACCTCGGCAAAAAACATTAGGAAACTTCAGACGGTACAAAACAATGCCCTCGGAGCAGCCACTGGCATTTCTAGGAGAGATCACATCTCGGCCACCAGGAAATCTGTTCACTGGCTCCCCATTAAGGAGCATATCATCTTCAAGACTCTTGCAATCACCCATAAATGCCTACACAACTCAGCACCCCGCTATCTCTCTCATAGATTCACCTTACCGCACACCGACAGGCCCACAAGAACAGCCTACACCAACCGTGTAGCCATCCCCGAAAGTGTCAGGGCACGAGCAGGGTCATTGAGTTTTCCAGTCATCGCGGCCTCCAACTGGAACTCGTTACCCCCCTCACTGAGAGGCATTGAGTCACACACAGCATTCAGGAAAGCAATCAAAACGCTGCTGTTTTTGTAAAATCAGGTGCTAATCACCTAGTTTTCATGTATGTATGACTATGAGTAGCCTCAACTCATGCTGTATCATATATGTATTACTGTTCTCCTTAAGGCACATGCTCCCTGTAACCTATGCAATGCCTACTGTTTCACGCAACTAAGAGATTTTCTTGAAACAGCGCCTCGATTCCTCCGGGTTGTAGGCGCTTTACAAATGCAAAAATAAAATTAATAAAAATAAAATTAGAAAGGCGGCTCTAGGCTCCATAGTGGACCCGGCTGCTCCTCACTGAATGTCTGGACTTTCAGTATAACAAGCATCGTGGCTCACTTTTAGTTACAAGAAAGAAACTTCCCATCACCAGTGATCTACCAATGAACAACTAATGCTGTTTTTTGGAACATAAATCTGTAATTTGATAGAAAAGTTAATTCTTTCGACGGTGACGTGTTGTTATGTTTTTAACGGGAACTTACTTTGCATGCTTCTTAATTTAGATTCCTGCATCTTTTTAACCGTTAGCCAAAGATAGCACCTCTATTAAAAAATGGTCATGACATAGTATTCCTGTTTCTGGCCAGCTAAGAAAAACAAGCAAGGCTTGCAGACAGGGGAATGTCTGACTCACGGGCTCCCTTGCCAGGAGGATGAGCGCCTGCACGCATTCCTCAGTCAGCCTTGCAATAATCAATGCTCCTGCTTCATACATGCAGATGCACGCTGAGAGGAAGCGCTCTCTGGAGCACATCTGGACGTTGTGTAGCCTCCCTTTCTAGTTTGGGAACAGAGGGCCAGCTGCCATGTAGGGTTTAAGCTCATTGTACCTGCAGACACTGCCGCTAGTCGGTCAGTTTAAGTACAGTGTTAGCTGTTCACTGAAACTGCATGTTAAAAAAACCTACGGATATTATTCTTGTTAAAAAATGTTTGATTGATGTGACGAATTGACTTTTGCCCTGCACAAATGGAAGGATGAGTAGAGGCTGAAGCGCGTGCTCTGCCCTCACACTTCTACAAAACAAGAGCCAACCCCACCATAAAGGTAAAACGGGCACAGTTACGAGATATACCGCCTTGGCCTTTTGTGGTAACATGAGCTGAAGGAAGGCTGTACTCTCAAGAGGGGTGTGAATGTGGTTCAGTAGGAACCCAAACAGCAAAGTATGGCAGTAAAAAAAAACAATGTCCAATCAAGATTCTATAAAAAGATATATACTTGACTTAAACACACCTGCTGTCCCTTCTCTCCCCTTTCATTTTAGCTCCCACCCTCCCATGACCTATTGTGAACTGTTCTTGACCTTTTTTTGCTCCACGTTGTTGGCTTACATTGCATTGCCTGCATTCCTGTTGTGTACATTCTTACTTCTAGGTTTCTTTTTGTGATTGACTTTGTGCTGATATTGTGCTGTTCCCCACGGTTCTTGGTGTCACACTATACTGCCTGCCTCTTCCACTCTAGGATTCCTGCTGCACTCTGTGTCTTGTTGTTGCTCCTTATTATTTCTTCCCTTCTAGGTACCCTGCTGTGCTCTATGCTTTTTTGTTGGTTCTTGCATCTACATCCTCTTTCTTCTAGGTTCCCTATTGTGCTCTGCACTTTTCTGTTGATTATGTTTTGCATCGGATTCTCTGGTCCGTTGTTCTTGGCCATTGTGTGCCCCCCTCTCTTTGTGTCACACCCCTGGTGTCCCCCCTCACCTTCCTGCTCCCCTGTGCTACCCCACTCCCCTGCTGGGGCTCCCCGACTCCTCTACCCCTCCCCCCCTCCTCCATGCACCCTCTATGGTGTTCTCTGTCTCACCAATCTTCTCTAACTGCTTTTCTATCAACTATCCTATCCCTCTCACTAAGCCTGGCAGGAAGAAGCTCAAAAAGGGATATCCTGGTCTCCAATTCAGGCCTCCCTATCACTGATACCTCCACCAGTGCTTCCTCGAGACAGACCCTTACCGACATCCTCTTGGTCGTTCCCTCTCCAGGTCTATGGAACCCCTCAGATGGTCTCTGTTCTCTCTACCTTTTCCTCTTCTCCCATTAATGGTGGCACCTGATGGGAGCCCCTGCTAGCCCCCTTCCACTCCTCCAAGGCCATCATTAATGTCTACTTAAATGGTACCGTCTTGGTCCAGGGCCCTCAGGCCAACCTCCTCCTATTTGATAGATGCTTCCCATGCCTTATCAACTTCCTTTCCTCTCCTGCTATCCCATCTTTCCCCTCTCTGTCTCCTCTACCGCCTCCATCCTCTGCCACCGTTTTGGCACCCTCTGCTGCTTCTCTGGCCCCCCTGTTGCCTCCTTCCTTCAACACCCCTCTGGTACCCTCTTCCTCCTCCCTGGCTACATTGCCTTCTCCTCCTTCCTCCTCTGCCCATCTTTGGGCACCACCAACACTTCCGCAGGGCATACCTTTGACCTGTACCCCTCCATGGAAGTACTTCAAAGGGGGCAACCTGCTTCACATCGCCACTCTGAACTTGATTTGGATTTATTCTGTCTCACCGAGACTTGGTTCATGGCCAGCTCTGTCACAAGCTTTGACACCCTCCTTCCTGATGGCTACAAGATCCTCTCTGAACCCAGAACCAACCATCCCGGTGGGGTGTAGCCTTGATCTTTCTGGAGTGGATCCCTGCTTCTATCATTCCTAGGCATGACTACTCCTCCTTTGAATGCCTGGTCTGAAGTCTCTCTATCTCTCCTGGCGTTTCTCTCACTCTGGCCACCATCTACAGGCCACCTGACCAGGTCGCTCTCTTCTTCTCTGAGTGGTCTGACCTCTCCTCCTCCCTCCTTGCCTCTACCTCTCAACTTCTCCTCCTCGGAGACCTGAACATCCACCTGGATTCTACATGCCTTTCTTTGGGACTCTTATGCAACCTCTGCGACTCTCTCTCTCTCTATTCTTCTCTCTGGCCTGACTCACTCTGCAGAGCACACCCTGGATGTTCTGATCTCCCTAGATCTCCCCTTCTCTAACCCTCTAACAACTATCACTTTCTCCTTTCCTCCAACCTCTCTCTCTCTCTACCCCTCAGTCCAAGCCGACCCCAGCACTGCCAGCACTGCCACCTACCTTCTCTGTCATCAGACCCATGAAACGTGTGTCAGTTGAGGCTTTTGCCACTACTTTCTCTCCTCCTTCGGCACCTTTGGCTGACTCACACCCTGACACAGCCCTATCTAACCTTCATCTCTCTATCCCTAACATTCTTGATGTCCTTGCCCCTGTTATGAGGATCCGTTGGAAGCTCAAACCCAAGTACAACTCTTGGTATGCATCAGGCACACCCCCTGACAAACTGACTTGCCACCTGCTCCAATACAGATTATCTGTCCTCAATAAGAAGAGAGCGCCCATCCAAACCTGTGTCTCTGCGGCATCTAACAACCCGGCCAAACTCTTCCAAATCTGCAAGGAGCTGGCCAATCCTGCTGCAGTCTCTACCTCTCTTGTTCCCTCGCAGGTACTCTGCATGGCCTTGGCTTCTCACTTCATCACTAAAACACAGGACATCCTGTCCACCCTCTCTTCCTATCCCTCCTGCTCCTCTTCCACTCCTGGCCCGCCTGTGGCCATCTCTCTGCCTCCTTTCTCCTCCTTTCCCTTGTTCACCTCAGATGACGTTTCTAGACACTCTTGGTATGCATCAGGCACACCCCCTGACAAACTGACTTGCCACCTGCTCCAATACAGATTATCTGTCCTCAATAAGAAGAGAGCGCCCATCCAAACCTGTGTCTCTGCGGCATCTAACAACCCGGCCAAACTCTTCCAAATCTGCAAGGAGCTGGCCAATCCTGCTGCAGTCTCTACCTCTCTTGTTCCCTCGCAGGTACTCTGCATGGGCTTGGCTTTTCACTTCATCACTAAAACACAGGACATCCTGTCCACCCTCTCTTCCTATCCCTCCTGCTCCTCCTCCACTCCTGGCCCGCCTGTGGCCATCTCTCTGCCTCCTTTCTCCTCCTTTCCCTTGTTCACCTCAGATGACGTTTCTAGACAAGTCTGATCTATGAAAGTCTCGTCAAAACAGGTTCTCCACTGCTCATCCAGAACCATCAAGGACCACATTAACATCCTTGCTCCAGCCTTGGCTGATTGCTGCAATAACTCATTTGCCACTGGAGCCTTCCCCTGCCCCCTTAAGCACTCACTTGTGCATCCCCTTCTTAAGAAGCCCTCTGCCGATCCTTCTTTGGCTATCTATCGCCCGATCTCCATCACTCCTTTCCTGGGCAAACTCTTGGAAAGGCTGGCCATCTCCCAGCTTAATCTGCACCCTGAATCTGTTGGTTGTCTCCACGACCACCAATCTGACTTCAGAGCTGCCAGAAGCATGGAAACTGCTCTCCTGAATACCCGTGAAGACCTGCTCTCTAACCTTGACTCTAACCTTCCTTCTGTCCTCATTTGCCTCGATCTTTCTCCTGATTTTGATATATCCAACCATACCCTCTCAATCGCCTCCGTGATATCCTGGGTATCACTGATCAGGCCCTGGCCTGGCTGACCCCCTTTCTCACTGACCGCGCCTTTCAGGTCCAACTGGGGTCTTCCCTCTCTTCTATTTCTCTCTCTTCTTGTGGTGTTCCCCAGGGGTCTACCATTTATCCCTGGCTTTTCAACAATACCTGGTACCTCTTGCCCACTGCATCGCTACTTTCTGCTTAGACTTTCAGTGTTATGCGGATGACACCCAGCTCTCTTTCAGGCTCCCCTCTTCCCCTTCTCTCATACAAGACTGTCTGGCCGCAATTCAGGAATGGTGTGCCACCAGTGATCTCTGGCTTAATACCACTAAGACTGAGCTCCTCCTCATCGGAACACCAGCTCCTTCTTTTCCTCTCTCTCTGTGGCCGCCAACTCTGTGCCCTCTTCCCGCTCCTACCTGTGAGGCTAAGAACATTGGTGTCATCTTCGACTCCACCCGCTCCTTCTCTCCTCACATCGCTGATGTCTCTAAGAAGTCAAACTACCAGCTGCACCTCCTCAAAGGTATTCTTCCTTTTCTTACTTTCCCCCAGAAGCTCACTGTCTCCAGAGACCTGGTCCTCTCTAGGATGGAATATTGCCACAGCCTCATTCTAAATATTCCTGCCTCAACTCTTCAACCTTTACAACTTATCCAAAACAGGACTGCAAGTCTTGTCCTCGGCCACAAGCCTCAAGTCTCTGCAGCTCTGAAATCTCTTCACTGGCTCCCTGTGGCTTCAAGGATCAAGTTCAAGACCCTCTGCATCGTCCACAAGGCTTTCTGGGTCCTGGGACCACTCTACAACCAACGCTTTCTTCTAAACATCTTCCTTCTAGAGCTCTCCGCTCATCCACCTCCAACTCTCTGAGGGTCAGTCGCTTCTCCAGGCAGAGAGCTGGGGGCAGATCTATCCCCTCGGCTGGGGCCTCCCTCAGAACAGCCTCCTTGCTTCTGTCAAACTTGAGCAGAACCACCTCCGGTTACGGAAGCAACTCAAGACCTTCCTTTCGATTCTACTTTCTATCATCCTCTCCCCTGCTGATGCACCTGACTGCTCCACACACTGGTTACCTGGTCACCCTCTGAACTCGGGCCCAGGCTCCTGCATGCCCAGTTGCCCTCGCACTACCTCCGGGCTGCCCAGCACTTAAGGGCCTGTATCTGCAACCCTACAGTCCCATTTCTCTGTACTTATGAGCCACCCGCTGGCTGCACTTGTGAGTTAACTGTACTTCTCCCTTCCCCTCCCTCCTGGCACTTATCCCCTTCTCTCTTCCCGCACTTGCGCAATCTGAATGACACAAGGCCTAGTACGATTGTTATTTCGTCCTCCCTTTGTTTCCCCTCCTTGTCTTGTCGCACCTAGAAACACTTGTGTAAAGGCGCGTTATAAATGCCACATCATATCACATCATATCATACCATATCATATCATGTCATATCAGATGCAATAATAACTAAATAGAAAACACTACAGAAATCGACCCCTTGTAGGATGAACACAGAATATGCAAGATAGCAAGATGCAGTACTCTGGCCAACGAGACATGCAGAGAAAAAGGCAATAAAAACACAATGTTAAAAAATGGTATGTTCTTGACTTGAAAAAAAGGAATAATGTGACCTAGCCAACCCCAAGGGACCAAACAAGGACCAAGGGGGCAGTTGTTAGGGAATAAAGCCTTTTGCATTGTCTTGGTGGTTTCACAACAGAGGACCAGGCTTGTTAGCTCTGTTCAGGAGTTCAAGTCACTTTAAGGTGAGGCAATCACAGTTTCCAGCACCAATCAGATATCACAGTTGTCCAGCACCAATCACTGGGAGTGAGGTCCTGTTTCCACCCTCCTGGCCATCTGTTGTTCTCCTGCACATGTGGAGTTTGTGCCTGGCTGCTGACCATTCCATTAGGTGGGTGCTCTTTCTGTGCATTACTGCACCTCCAGGGGAATTATTGAACCTGAAAAATCAAAATTGGAAAAAAAGAAAGAAAAAAAGACGAAATTTACATAAAATTGTTGGAAAGGACTGTTTTATTTGGCATTTTCAATGTGCAGCCATTTTTGGTGCTTTTTAATACCTGGAGCTGCCTTGCTATTTTGAAAGCACAAGTTTTTTCCTACTATTGATGCTTATTTGACTGTTTTTGGCCCTTCCAAGAGGGCCGCCGTGGTTTTCTTTGTTGTGTAGGCAGGCTGTGCTGAACCACCTCTCCCTGTGCTGCACTCACATTGGTTGCTGAGTGTTTTCTTCCATCCAATCAGGGACCGGCAGGCTTCAGCCGGCCCTCTCAGCAAAGGCCCACTTCCAAGGCCCTTGTGTACTATGCTCCCTGTCCGCTTCCAGATTGCTAATTGGGGTCCTCCCTGCACCTTAACCAGAATGATGCTGCCACCTCACTCCTCTAAGAAATCCAGACTGCCTTGACTTTGCCACCTCCAGAACTATGGGTTAGTTTCCTCCTTATGGACTCACTTCTACTGGCTTTGACTATCACTGTTCTTTCTGCTTGTTACTCCCATGTTGTCATCCTGCTGCGCAGTGCTTCCTAAAACCCTTTGCTAACATATGATTCCAAGATTGAAACAAGTCAAATCTAGCTGTTTTTGCTTTGCTCTAAAAAGTGAAATCTTGGTGTTTTTGCTTTGCTCTTAAAACTCAAATCTTGCTGTTTTTGCTTTGTGCTAAAAAGTCAAATCTTGCTGTTTTTGCTTTGTGCTAAAAAGACACATCTTGCTGTTTTTGCTTTGCTCTAAAAAGTCAAATCTTGCTGATTTTGCTTTGTTCTAAAAAGTCAAATCTTGCTGCCCATTGCGAAATTCTCTGTATTTTGCTTGTGTAACTTGCCAGCCCAGTGACCTCACCACTCTCTTTTGTCCCACGCCTACATGTCTTAGCCCCCCCAGTATCTCCATCCTCTCCTCACTTCCACCCCATTCCGCTTTCTGTTTCTCCTATCTTCTCCAACTGCTTCTCCATTGACTATCCTTCCCTTCTCACTAAGTCTGGTAGGAAGAAGTTCAAAAAGTATATCTTGGCCTCTAACCCTGGTCTTCCCATCGCTGACACCTACTCCAATGCTTCTGCTGACAGACCCTTACCAACATCATCTTTGTCGTTCCTTCGCCAGATCTATGGACTCCTCATATGGTCTCTGTGCTCTGCCCTATCGCCTCCTCTCCCATTAATGGTGGCACTCGGTGGGAAGTTCTCATGGCTTCCTTCGACTCCTCTAAAGTCATCATTGATGTCTACCTAAATGGCACTGTCATGGTCAAAGGCCCTCAGGCCAATCTCCTCCTCTTTGATAGGCGCTTCCCTCGCCTCATCAATTTCCTCTCATCTCCTGCTGTTCCCTCCTCTCCCCCCTTGGCTACCTTGCCCTCTCTCTCCTCCTCCTCCTCTGCCCCTCCTAGGGCTCTTTCTCCTCTGCAGGGCGTACCTCTAATCTGTACCCCTTCCCGGAAGGTCTTTAAGGCTGGCAACCTTCTTCATATTGCCACTCTCACTCTCGCTCTGCCGTCAAACACTCCTCTGATATCTGCCACCTCCTTGAAGAACTAGACCTTGATGTCCTTGGTCTTACTGAGACATGGTTCACGACCAGCTCTGTCACGAGCTTTGATACTCTCCTCCCTGATAGCTACAAGATCCTCTCAGCACCCAGATCCTCCCGGTCTGGTGGGGGGTAGCCCTGATCTTTCCTGAGTGGATTCCTGCCTCTATCATTCCCACTCAGACCTACTCCTCTTTTGAATGCCTTGTCTGTAGGCTTTCTCTCTTGCCTACCCATTCTCTTACTGTGGTTACCATCTACCGGCCTCCTGGTCAAATCACCTCTCCTCCTCCCTCCTGGCCTCTACCACTCAACTCCTCCTCCTCGTTGACCTAAATATACATTTATACTCTCCTTGCTCCTCCTCTGTACTCTTCCATGACCTCTGCGACTCCCTCTCCCTGTCCATCCTCCCCTCTGGTCCGACTCACTCTGCAGAGCACACACTCAATGTCTTGATCTCCTCTGACCCCCCCCTCTCCATCCCTCTGACCACTTTTCTCTCCTGGAGCAATCACTCCCTCCTCTCATCTCATCTCTCCCTCTCTTCCCCCCAAGCTAAACCAAGTCTACCCCAACACTGCCCCCTACCTTCTAGGACATCCAGCCCATGAAGCGTGTGTCAGCTGGGGCTTTTGCCGCCACTTTCTCCCCCCCCTCCACCTTTGGCTGTCTCACATACTGACACAGCCCTGTCTCTGCTCTACTCTTCAATTTCTGATACGCTTGATGCTCTTGCCCCTGTCATGAGGATCCATTTGAAGTCCAAAGCCAAGTGCAATTCCTGGTATGACTCTGACCTAGCTACACTTAAACGTAAGTGTAGAGCAGCTGAGAGGAAATGGAGGACTTCCTGTTCATCCTCTCACAAACTGGCCTGTCGTCTGCTACAAAGGCAATACTGACTCTTTGTCCTCACCAAGAAGAGAGTCCACATTCAAGCTCGTGTCTCTGCGGCATCTAACAACTCGGCCGAACTCTTTAAAATCTGCAAGGAGCTGGCTAACCCTGCTGCAGTCTCTACCCCTTCTGTTGCCTCCCAGGCTCTTTGCAATGCCCTTGCCTCTCACTTCATTTTAAAAACCCAGGACATCCTGTCCACCCTCTCCACCCACACCCCTCCTCTTCCCTCTCCATTTGTGCTTGCTGACCCTCCTTTAGCCACCATCCCACCATCCTTCTCGTCCTTTCTTCTTTTCACCCCTGACGAGGTTGCTAGACAAGTCCGATCTATGAAAGCCTCTACAAAACAGGTTCATCCCTGTTCCTCTAAAACCACCAAGGACCACATTGACACCCTCGCTCTGGCCCTTGCTGATTTTTGCAACCACTCCTTTGCCTCTGGATCCTTCCCCTCCCCTCTGAAGTACTCCTTTGTGCAGTGCTTAATTTGTAAAAAAGTAAGTGTGAGTGCCCAAAAAATATTGGCCCCATAATGCTGCGCCAGTTCAGTGCTAGACGTACCTAGATCGGCCCACCACCAGCCCATCACACTGCTGCTGCTCGATGTCACATGTTTGGCGCTGCAGCAACTGCTGGCACAGGCTAGTAGTGGGATGGATGGGGAAGGGCACACATGGGTTGAGGAAGTATAATGCTTTAAAGTTGGAAAACACTTACTTGTTATGGTAGGTGTAGTGGTTCCAGCATTCCGGCAACCCCAGAGGCAAAAGAGTGCATTTGAACACACTTCTAAGTTCTAGACCACACTTGTTAGACGTCTGGATCATACATGCTGTCCTCAAAGTGATAATGCATTTGATAAAAATGTTGCAAACCTGTGGATGTTATTTTCTTTGTCAATTTTGTAGAATGACCCCCCACTGCCCGGCCCACCCCCTCCCACCGCCCTGTTTCCCAAATGGCTCTGAGTGGAGCTGCGTTGCAATCGTTGTCCCGGGACTCAGGATAGCTCAGCAGCAATGTGCTCCATTGGAAGCAAGACGACACGAAGCAACACAGGTTCGATCCCTGACTCCTCGCTTAGAAACCTCTGGGTATTAAGCGCGTTATAAATATGCAACAAAGACATGCTCCTCCTGTAACTGCGCCTCAATGCCCCTGGCTGTGTGAGCGCTTTAAAAATGCAAATAAATAAAAAAGCATTTTGTTTGAGTCACTGTTGCACTGTATTTGTCTCTACCCCTTCTGCCCCATCTGACAGTCTGTTAAAGTACACCAAGTATTGTTAATCGGTTACCTCAGGAAGAGCACCCTTCCCTCAGCCCGTTCCTCAGTCACCTCATCCAGGTGTTTTGTGTAATCAATTTACTCTCTTGCCCTTATCAGTCATCACATCTCATAAATTCATCCCCCTTCCTTCAAGCATGAGCATGGTGTTGGAAAAATTAATTTCTGCAAGACATTGTTGTGAAATCAACGGCCTGTGCTACTTCTGCTTTAGGGCCTCTTTCCACCTTAACACATTAAAAAACTAAATATGTTTTGTCACCCAATATTCAGGAGCCACAGGAGAATGCATATTCGGATATCTCCTTCCCACTGACATGTTTTTGACATAGTTCACTAAACTGCAGGGTGTAACAGACAACCACCTCTATCTGAGGATTCCTATCTGAGGATTGCATGTGCTCTCATTCGGAGCACATGCTCGGAGCATTTTGTACCCAGCTTAAGGGGCCACATCTGGTGTATAAACCACACATCAGGATAGAAAACATGCGCTGGAATTATGTTAAAAAAATGACAGCAAAAGACGTTTGAGAATTATACACGAATACTCAACTAGTGCTTTTATGTCTGACGACAGATTAGTGGGCACGTGCACCATGTTTACCCCCATCTAGTTTCCATGTGTGTATCTCGGCCTGAAATGGAATTTCAGAAATTCGTCTTTGCATGGGCTTTTCTCGCAAAGTGCAGCCAGTTCGGTTTCGGCCAATACGTGCACCGTTCCGGACCGGGTCCCCTCACTGAAGCTTGTTTGTGAACAAATGAGGCCGATAACATTAAAAGGGAAAATGGAAAACCCCCAAGCCAATAATCACAGTTCATGTTTCGCTTAGATGAATTCTATCCAGGGTCGGACTGGGGCATACAATTGTCTCGAGTCGGGCTCAGCACCAATGAAAAAGTGGCCAAAGTTGCAAACATCATTTAATTCCTTTATGTGACAAAAATCGGTGCGCGGCGTGGCGGCCCCACGGAAGGTAAGATTTTAAAAGAAAAAACAGATATTTGGGCAGCTGGGGCCCATCACTTTCAAAGTGATGGGCCACAGCCTCCACTCAAAATATGTTATTTCTTTTAAAACCTACCGTCCGTGGGGTGGAGCCCCAGCATCCGGCCCCACGGAAGGCCAGGTTTTCAAAGAAAAAAGTACTTTTGGGCACAATCCACGGGTGCAGCAGCCCCGGGTCACCGAAATTGGCCTGGGCCTGGCACTGACTGCAGTCAGCAGCACACTGCACACATGTCACACAGACAGAAGCCTGTGGGCAGTCACAACACCACCAGGGAACCTTGCCCCCGCACTGCCTCCGGGCCACCCCTTCCACTGGGGTCTGTATCTTTACCCACACAGCCCCCCTTTTTCTTCCTGCACTTATCAGACCTACCCTGTCTGCTGCCTTAAACCTAGCACTTGCAAATTGCTGGCTGCATTACCACTGTTTGTTGCCTTTATTATTTATTTATTGTTATTTATCTGTTTCTCCTCTGCTTCGCACTTTCCATTTCTCCCTCTTCCATGCACTTTTCCCTTCCCCCCTCTCCCATGCACTTGCGTGTTCTCAATGTCACTGGGCCTAGTAAGATCGCTGTTTTGTTCTCCCCTGTTCCCCTCCCTTGCCTTGTCATGCTCTGAAACACTTGTGTACGAGCGCGATAGAAATAAAATATCAATCAATATCAATATCGAGGTGGGGTTAAACTGAAGAAGGCTGTGGTTTGAAGCGTTACTCAACCGAAGTGCATCATGGAGTCATCAGGTATGATTCGGTGGTCGGAGTTCGATGCCGATCGAGCGGGAGACAGGATGACCAGGCAAGTCGGTTTGACGCAAGCACTCAAAGGATTTGATCTGGAGGGAACACCAGGGTCAGTTTGGTTGTTGCCTCGATTGGCAGTAAAGAGGTGGGCGGTTCAAATAGTGGTTTTGAGCGAAGCAAGTGCAGCAGCGCTTCTTTGTGCAAATCGAGGCAACAACCTGCTTCTGCTGGTGTGGTGCAGCAGTTAACTAGTTCGAGCAGGTGGCACACTGGTTCAAACATCGTAAAGTGTCAAATGCAGCCCTCGAGTGTCCTGTTGTTCAAATTGGGTTAAACACGCTTGAATCACGGCTTGCATTGGTTCGATGGAAAAATTGCAGGAATCCTAGCTGTCTTGGCTCTCAGGAGTTGGGAGTGCCACTCCAGAGTCTCAATGACAAGATTGGTTCTCTTCTCATTCTCCCAAATCCATAAGAAGCTGGCACACACCTTGAGGGGTCCTATAACAGTGTGAGTTCCTGGGCAGTATTTTGGCTGGCTGAGATGCAGGTCTTGTTTTAGCAGCAGTTCACATCCATTGGTCAATGGGGGATGGTTAGGGGACAGCGCTTGTGCCTTCCTTGGAACACCTGCCTTCACCTCACAACTGGAGGACTGTGCAAAGGCCTTCTCTCCCAACAGGGTCCAACAAAATCTTCTTGAAGGTTTCGAGACCAGAGATTCATAAAAGTATTGGGAGGCCCCCTTCTTTTAAAGGCAAAATCCTTCAGGTGATTGGTCTAAAGCTAGCCTGCTTTAGGAGTCCAATCCATGTTTTTGGAACAAGTTGTCTTTGCCTTCTGATATCACACACACACAGTGCTATGTCCTACAGGAAGTGGAGAGGACAGGAAGGAAAGATAGAAGCAGCTGTAAAGAGCTCCCTCTGTTAACACTAACCACACCCCTTCGTTATCAGTTGAATCTAAGGTCTTTTTATATGCAGCACCCTGATGTGAGATTACTCCTTTTGAGGATGGGCATGCCCTTTGATTCCTGTTCCTATTAGAGCTTCCTGTGGAGTGGCTGTCTCTTTGGAGAGGGTGTTATCTGCCCTCACCAAGGAACAAAGAGAAACCATCCCCAAGGCTACAGTCTTGCTAGCAGCAGAAATGACAGCCTGCCGGGAGAATGCAAAAAACCCTGCCACAGCTGAACTGAGTTCACAGAGCTGACATGCGTGATATCAAGTGGATATGGGTTTAATGACTATGAGAGATGCTGTCAGACCCTAAACTAGGTTATGGCTTATATTTACAGTTTAGTGTGCCACCAAGTTAGCCTTATATCTTGGCCTAGCAAATGATGAACTGGTCATCACCATCCAGAGGCAACGTGGATGCCCAAACATACTTCCTCTGCAAGTGGCAACAGGTGGCGATGTTGATGGACTTTTGAAGACATCCTCACAAATGGTGTTCAATTTGATTTCTAGTGCTGTTACGTAAATGGAATCAAAGGAATAATACATTTTCCACCAGCAGCGGTGCTTCTCACTGGTGGTGTGAACTTTACCACCAGTGGTGTGAACAATGCCAGGTGAAATGGAAATTTCGTGAGGTGATTTATTGACAATTTGTGATGATATTTTCACAATTTCTAATGGGTGATATACTGTGGATGTTAGAATTGCTGCATTTGTGGCAGTAGCAGCAATGATACAACATTTATGTAATGGGTCAAGTCATAGTACCATTGAAAAATAAGGAACCAGTTGAACTACTAAAGCGGAAACACATATTTAACATAAACTATTTTGATCATTTAACAAGTGAATTTGCTCTCTAAATATATGATCTATAATGACCCTATTCATTTTAGAGCTTATGAATGGTGCAGGGTCGTCTACCCTCTCACTTAACATACATAAGACACTTGTAGAACTGCTTAAGTATACATTAATTCTTTATTATACAGAATACTTTATTAACATTTTGGCATTCCATACAAAGGTCCATACAAACTCCCCCCTTCTTCTAACCCAACTCCATCTACATCCATAGCAAGCCACCCCTTAAAGCCAGAAATCTATCTTGCAACAATAACCCAGCCCCCTGTGAGAATGGTCCCCCTTCCCAATGCCAACTCTCACAGTCTGGTGACATTGTCTCTTGTCATGTCCCGCAGATCTTGTCATGTTTGGCCGGGAATCCCTTATACTTGTAAACTAGTTTCTCCAATTCCTTGAAGTTATTGAGACCCATCCTCCAGCTTAGCATCTTGGGAACATCCACCACCCCCATTTCTCCTGTTTCACCCCATCCTCCCAGGATAGCCATATTGTGTTTTTGTCCAGCTGCCACACTAGGCCATGTGTCATCTCCCCAAAAACCTAATCGCGGAGCTTCTGGAGTCGAGGGCATGCCTCTATCGTATGCATAAATGTGCTCTCCATCTTTTCTCTTACCTGCTCTCATAGTAGTTCGGCTGCAGCTGTGAGTGACATGGTGACTGTTCGGGGGCTCTCGGCCCTTTGAACTGCCCCCTCTCCACCTTACTAAAGAAAATCAGCAGAGCTGAAGCAGCGTACATTAATTGTTTCTTACCTGCTCTCCTGGTTGTTCGGCTGCAGCTGTGAGTGGCACAGTGACTGTTTGGGCACTCTTGCCATTTGAACCATCCACTCTCCACCTTACTAAAGAAAAGCAGAGTAGCTGAAGCGGCGTGTGTTAATTGCTTCTTACCTGCCCCCCTGGTTGTTCGGCTGCTACTGTGAGTGGTGCATGACTTGCCGGATGCTCTGTGCCCTTTCTACCACCCCCTCGCCACCTTACAAAAGAAAAGCATGGAACTGAAGCAGTGTGTGCTAATTGCTTCTTAACTGCTATCCTGGTTGTTTGGCTGCAGTTGTGAATGGTGCAGTGACTGGTGAGGCGCTCTCGCCCTTTGAACCGGCCCCTTCTCCACCTTACTAACGAAAAGCTGCAGAGCAAAAGTGTTGTGCACTGTCCATGCAAAGTGCACAAAGCACGTCGCCGTCTCGCTGTCTAACAGTATGGCGGATGCTGGATCGCTGATAGTGGTCCAAACAAAACCTAAAGATCAGGCATCGAATGAATTGCCCCGCCTGGAGTCTCACTCTTCTTCAGAGATAGCAGTAAGTGGCCCCTCTGTCCTTTTAACCACTAAGACACGCAGCATGCGGGCCAATGACTCATGTCAAACTAGACCAAGTAGGTCCTCCATGGATGTATCCAAGATGGAGAAAATTTAACCTAAAATTACAAATTACTGTTTGCCAATAACAGACTGCAGTGCTGGACGAGACAGTAACTTCTTTAGCATGGTTCGGAAGCAAAATAACTCAAGAACTGATTTCTTCTCTGGTTCCCATTCTTCTGACAGAAACCGCTTCTAGTAATCCAATGATTAATTCACCTGAGTTGGTCTCTAGTGAATGTGAGGTAGGCAATAACATTAACATTAATGTTTGTCATGAAATAGAATCTATCTTACCCAACCAGGTGATAGCTATGACATCTCCAGCTTTGCTGATTATCAACCTGGAAACTTTAGACCTAACCACTCATATGACCTAACCAAAATGGCTTCAGAGGATTTGAGAAATGCTAGTATTCCCCAGAATGTCCCCAATCCTGAAACCCTCATTTTCGACCCCCGTAATTATCTATGCTGAACTCCACGTTGAGAGAGGATGACTTGTCTGATTCATCAGTTTCGCTTGTAAACTTGACAGAGATAATAGATAATATTGTTACTTTATCACAATCTCAATTTCAAGTGTTTGATTATCTTCATAACTTCTTTAGTTAGATTATGTGAAGCTCATCACAAAACCTTGTTGTACCACACATTGTTATTAAACACCATTCTAGAGCAAACTGCCCCTACAAGACCCATCACTAATTTGGCATGAATTATGTCTGAATCCATCAACCTGGTAGAATCATAACAGACATGTCATCTACCAGTGGTGACTCAGAAGACTCCACCTGAGATGATGAAATCACGTAATGCCATCCTAGCTCTAGATGATTACAACACCCAAGACACTTCCACTAGCACAGTTCTTAAGTTCTTAATCCTTCATCAAAAAATTAAGATATTGTCCTGCTGGTACACTCCACAACAGGTAAAAGACATAAGAAAAATAGGAAACAAATGGCCATGAAGAGTATGAAACAGCAATCTGTTCCCCGTATGAATAGCTCTGAATCCAGGAAGCCCTCCACTAGTCGTCAACGAAGAAGGTCTTTTGCATATTATTGATAATATACCTAAAAAAAAAGAAAGCAAAACTGAACCCCCCTCCCTCCCCCCGTTGGTAACTAAACGCTTAAACAAATCCAACATGAAGGGAACTGGAATTAAAAATAAATTAAATAAAACAAACACACATGATATTCATTCTTATTTACCCTCAATTGATACTAACAAGCAGATGTCATCTGCTGTTGACATTTGTGAGAAACCTGAGGGTATCTTCACAAAAACTCCCCTTGGATCTTCTTCTCAGGTGGCCTGGGAAAGGCTGTCGCTCATTTACCCTGACCTTGGGGGTGGAGATTCAAGGGAGGATCACCTAGGTGGAGGGTCCTTGGGAATTGGGCAAAACATATCAGCAGGTGAGACATGGTATCTCCCCTTTTCCGATGAGAGCCAACCGCACCCTCCCTCTGCATGTGTAGGTTGTTGTAAACCATCTCCCCTAATTTTTCCTAATTTAAACCATTACAGTACTGGGACGAGGAAGAGGTGACTAAGAGTAGTGAACTCTAACGTGTCATTTCACCACTCTGATACTGAGATGAGGAAGATGCCTGAGGAGTGTTGGAAGGGTCAGGCATGTCCCAATAACTATGGTCAGGCAAGGGAAACTAAATGTTTACCCCTGCAACCTGTTAAATGGTTACAGGTGCATAAAAAGAGTCAGAAGCAGCAGAGAAGGGAACAAGTTGGCTGGAGAGCACAGCTTTCCGAGATCGTGTGAGCAGTGTACGGGCCGACAGCAAAGCAGCCAGGAAGATGCAGAGGGCATTGCAGGCCGTGAGAAAGTCTGGCGCTAAACAGAGCGCCTTGCCTCATGTTCCCCTTTGGAGTGGGGAACACCTATACACTGCTGACCGCTGCAGGAAAAACTGGAAAGTTGCTGGAGCTCCTCTGGAGTAAGAGAGGAGCGAGTGGGAACCCAGAAGCAAGATTAGAGTCCCTGGAAGAGCGGCCGCACACCGGTGAGTGACATGGAAGGTTCACTCAAGCCGGGGCGCTCCAGGGTCATGGTATGGGTTGGTGCGAATGCCGAACAACCAACAATACACTATAAAGAGGTCTGTAGACCAAAAAGTGGACTATTGACTACCGAGAGAATTGCTAAGCAAGTAATGTATTTTGAAAGCAAATGGGTCAGATGACCAAATACGAACTATTGAATACTGAACAAGTTGACAAGCAATGAATACGTTTTGAATGTTGAGTTAAAGAAAAGGATATGAGAATATTGCAAGAATGCAATTGAAAGCAAGGTGCTTTTGCAAAAGAGATGAATTTAAAGAAACAGCATTTGCAAACAAAGTGAAAAGAGCAGAACATAAAAGACTATCGGATAGTGTGAAAGCAAGGTGGTAACCAGGAGAAATACCACAGAGAAAGTGTATGAAAGTCACATGTTGATAAAGGCAAGAAGCCAGTAAAGTGAACCAGAAGCATAAGTGTACTTATCATACAGAGGCCGAAAGGAAACCTCTGTTGTCGAGGAAGTCCACAGAGAAAGAATGAACTTTTCTAAAGTGCCACAGGTTATCGGTTGCGTGACCTGTGATGCTTGGACCGTGTAGTCCGACAACTGCGCCTAGACCGAGAAACCCTTCCTTGGAATAAATTAAGAGAAGTCAATAGGCTGAGAGTGGTGGGCTTAAAGTGGTTCCAGGGTTGGAAAGAAAAGGCAAACTGAACAAGTTGATGAGACTGTGGATTTGAAGCGTAAATAGCTGTGTTGGAACTGTGTTGAACTTGGGGAAGGGAACCCTGAGGCCCTTTTGTCAGAACTTTGTTGAACTTGGGCAAGGGAACCCTGAGACCCTTTTGGTGGAACTGTGTTGAACTTGGGGAAGGGAACCGTGAGACCCTTTAGTTGGAACTGTATTGAACATGGGGACAGGAACCCTGACACCCTTTTGTTGGAACTGTCTTGAAGTTGGGGAAGGGAACCAGGAGCAAACCTGAAGCTGGAAGAAGCTCAGAACTTTAGTTTGAACACTGTTATTTTGGTTGCTGACATCCCAACACATTGTTTAGCTTTAGTTGTGAGGGCAAGTGTATGTTTTGGACACAGACAGACCTTTAAGTTGAACTTACTGTCTCAGACTATCCTTAGTTTATTTGGGTATGGAAATCCCACCGTAGAATAGGACAAGTTAGGCCTTACACCATCCTGACATTTGAATTAATAAAGAACTTATATTTGAACTTTGAATCTATCCCATGTCTTGCTTTATGATGCCTTCACCCAATCTAGACCAAGCTGTGAATATACAGTCATGCAATGACCCGGTTGATGTTGATGGGCTAGAGAGTTTATTTTCGTTACAGGACTCCGATCATGATCAACTACCTACTTGTAATAAGTCTGCCCAAACTCTTCAAAGTAAGTTTATTAATAACTGTACCCGCAACACTCAGACTAATGACAAATACGCTCCTGTCGTGCGTGGTCGTGCGTGGTCCTGACACCCCCTCATCACTCTATGTTAAATCTTCACTCTGATATTAACAAATGATATACTAATATGGCCAGAAACCATCCTAACTTTAATCAAAAGAAACTTAGGGTCGGCAGCCTTTTCTGTGATGCAAGAGAAATTATGCCCAATCGTAAAACATTCTTGCACTTCTGACATCAAATATTGCCATTCCCAGCCTTTACTGTTAGGTAAGAATTGATGTAGTAACACTTGTATACTTGGCATAAGGTAACTCACCTTTTGGTATAGGGCTGCACTACACAAGTTGGTAGTGTGACTGAGCAGCCAGGAGGGGTAAATGTGAGCTGTAGAGCTGTAGCATGAAAATCGCAAGGAAATTTGCAAATACAAGTAGCCAAGTAACACTTATACTCAAGGTTTCAGTTATAAATAGTTATTTATTTATTTAACATCAATTTATAAATAAGCTTTCTTTAAAAAGGGCAAGATAGGTAACCATCAAATATACTTTAAAATACTTTTCTAGAATCAGCAAATGGTTAGTAGATACTCTTTAGTGATGCTTTTTACAGACTTCCTAAACCCGGAGGTGACTTCATTCACAAGGACAGTAATGGCACTAGTACACTTTCCAAATTCTGAGGTTGCAGAAAGGAAGGGTTAAAGGGAGGGAAATAAGTTAAACAGGTTCTTAGGGCATGTGAGTATAAAAACCTTTCCTAGCAATAACATTCTTAAAGCAAGTAATCACCTCGGAGGGACAGAAAATATCAAAGTATGTCTGCAGGGAGCCAGGACAGCCAAAGTCAATTGGAGCACAGTCTATGGAGCTGAGGCCCATCGTAGTTAATAAAAGTCTTGCACAAAGTTAGAGAGTTTTGTAGAAATCACTTGCAGGGTAACAAGCTGTTACACTTGTGGAAAGCAGATTGAAATCAACTCTAACGAAAGTAGCCACTGCAAGCAACTGAGAAGAGCAAAGCTAAAGACAATGAGGTAAGTACCCCCAAGTTTAAACAGTACCTCTGGTTTGAAAAAGAGTGGTCCAGCTGGATTCTTTGCTGTTGCAGCGTTGCAGATACTGGGGTCCTGAGTCTCAGTCGTGGGGACAAGAGGGAGGACGTCTGGAGGACTCTTGTGGCAGCAATTTGTAGGTTGTCGGCAGCTACAGGCTCTTTTCAGATCAGCAGTACTTTGCAGTTTTATCGTGCGGTAATCAGCACCACCACCAATCTTGGATACTGGTTGGGCTTCCTTCACTCCTCGAGTCCTGCACTCTGGTGAGGGAACTAAAGCTCTGGTCGTCCTGCTTCTGGAGGGTCCTTAGGAGACTCCTGGAGCTTCTAGCGGGATTGCAAATGTTGCACTTGACCACGGATTTCTCGACCCCTGGCACTCGGTTCCTGCAGCAGCAAAGAAGTACAGCCAGTCGAGGAAGATGGTGCAGTGGAGTTTGTCTCAGGGTTAGTTGGTCCCACTAACCCAAGGGCAGAAGTCGTCCCTTCCAGAGCTTCTCTTGTCGATCAGAAAAAGGAGTTTCAGCACAGCAGCAGGGCTTCAACGGCAATTCAATGGTCCAGAAGGATACAGCATGCTTCGTTCACGGTTTCCTCATCCGGTGTTCTTCCCAGTGGTCGACTTTGCCTCCAATCCCAAAACCCTTGTCCGGTTAAGCTGGTTGCTCCCATTTATGCACAGCCTAGGCTGTCACTCAAACAGCAGGGTGGCGCCAGCCAGCCAATCAGGACGGGCTGTATTCAGGCACTCCTATAGACAAAGGACAGGGGAGTTTCGGGGACCTCCCTCACTTCCTGCCCTTCCAGACACACTGGAGCCAGAGGCAGGTTTCAGGACTGAAGCCTGCCAAAGGCAAAACAAACAAAAGTCTCAAACCTGGCTTGGCGTGCAGAGTAAAAGCCAAGAAAGTTCTCACAAACATAAAATGGTGAAAAAAGAAGGCCCAGGGATACGTTTTACAAAATGATCACCCATGGGTGCTATGCTGCAACTGAGCGTTCAGCCTACAGTAGAAATGCACAATGGTAGGAAAATGTAAAGCACTGCCAGCAGACATTTAAAGTAGTCAGGGTAACATAACTTCTCCAGCATGGGGTCTGGCATGGATTCACATGCTCATGAATATTCCCTGTCATCAGGCTGGGAATCCTCGGTAAAGAAAAAATCAGTTTCAGTTTCGTGCCAGTGACTGCCCTCTACCTAAGACCCTCCTCTGGCAGCCATCTTCAGATTTTTACTGCACGTTCAAGTGTTGGAAGTCCTCGTGCTATAGCTCTCGAGTTTTTACTGCTTTTTGCGTTTTTTCGAAGAGTTTACTCTTATATTTTCGGTCAATCGAGCCTCAAGCTCCACCGATTCTACTTCCAATCAAGGGGAACCAGTTTTGGAATTTTTCTACATCCCTCAAGGGCAAATTTTCAGCCAGTTTTCACTTCTTGGAGGATTCCGTAAGATCTTTGAGCCCTACCCTGCGTGGTCATGGCCCAGGACAAAGGAAACACAACGCCTGTTGGATCCAAGCTGTTCAGAAGCTGCCCTGGATGTGGATTACTGAATGTCTTCAAGGAAGATGAGCACTCCCAGTGCCTCTACTGCCTTCACAACGACAAATCGAACGTGGAGAAGGACTGTGAGTTTTTTAAGAACATGTTCGAATGGACAATGAAGGATCGTACATTCGAATCACCAACTGGGTGGAGGGGAAGAGCCCAGCAGCAGGTGAGAAGAAGAAGAAGTCAGAGCGGCCTTCTAAGACCTTTAAGGGCGCTTTGGCGACGGGGGCCCAACCAAAGGCAAAGCAACGCGAGTCCACAGGCACCAGGAGCGCCGATGTTTCGGGCTCCTTGGCTGCCAGGCAGGGCGCGATGTCACCGACGCCATCATCCATGAGCCAACGATCTGGCTCGGTGAAGAGGAAGTCGGAGAACCCGGGTAAGCTTCCGGAGAAGCCCCGGCCGATCCCGATGGCGACAGCCGAGGGGGAGCAAGGCAGCGACACTCCCCCTAAGGTGAAGGCCTCAGGTGCGCCCAAGGTCGCAGAGGCCCTAATTCACCCGGGGAAGACCTCGATCGAAAGGAGTCATGGCGGCCCTGGCAAAGCCTGTGGAGGCTACCCCAGTGGAGACGACTGCCGGGCCTAGAGTTTCCCTGCCATTCCGGAGGGAATCATCTTTTCAGCCTATCGAGAAGACCCAAGTGAAACCCCGGGAGGAGAAAGAAGGGCGGGGGCACGGTAGCCATAACGGTCACAGATACCACCTCCGAAGATGAGTTGGCTGGCGTCACAAAGATCCTGGACAAGAGGTTCGAGGAAGTCCGGTCCTACGGGAGGGATCCCGACGAGGCGGATGTAGAGAGCAATGGTGGAGCCGACGAGGAGCCGTGGGCTGTGGAGGAGACAGAGGACCCCACTCCCAGCCGTCGCTCCCATCGCAACCGATGCCTATGCCACAGGACTACTTAGGAGCAATCTTGATGGCTATCCAGACCCTGTGTACGGAGATAATGACATGGTTGCCCTTACCCCCAGCAGACGATTCAGCGGCGCCTGGACCGTCGGGAAGGCCACCGAACAAGCAGAGGTGAATCCATCCTCCCCCTACTTTCCAGCCTTCACCTCTTTCCCCTCCACTGAGGGATGAGACGGGAACGGAGACGGCAACGACGGGGACGGACAAAGATGGTGGTGACGACGGGACAGATCTCCCATCACCCCCTGCCCGGGCCTCCCCTCCCGATGAAATTGGCTCTTTTTACGCCATGATAGCCAGGGCATCAGAGCTTTTCCAGCTATGCCCCGTAGAGAAGAAGAAGGAAGGTTTCTTCTACCAACGCGGGAAGCTAAGAGGAAGGCAGTCCTCTCAGTATCGTTACTGGACGACATCTGGGACGAAGGACTGTCGCTGCTCAAGAACCCGCCTACAGCTCCTGCGAAGAGGGACCGGTATGAGAAGAAGTACCGGGTCCCAGATTCTGCCCTGAAGTGCCTTAGAGCTCAGCCGTCCCCGGATTCAGTGGTCTCCGCAGCAGCCAAGAAGAAATCGGCAGGGGCGACGGGATCAACTTCCACTTCCCGAATGGACAGCGAGGGAAAAAAGCTGGACACCATGGGACAACTAGTCATCTCCTCGGCAGCGACGACCATCGAAGCGGCCAATGCCCTCGCGATCGTGGCACGCTACGACAAGGAGCTGTGGTTCAAGATCGCTCCCTTCCTGGATTTCCTGCCAGACGACCAGAGGGCAGAGGCCCTTGAAATCCTTCAGGAAGGCAAAGTGGCATCACACCACAACATCACAGTGGCCACGGACATCGCTGACACTGGGTTTCAACAGATGGGCAACAGCATTTGCCTTCGCCAACGCGGTTGGCTCAAGGCCATCGACTTCCGTCAGGACGTTCAGACCAGGGTACTAGACATGCCCTTCGATGGGAACAACCTGTTCGGTAAGGCAGTGGATGAGTCACTGCAGGCCATCAAGACGGACACCGAGACGGCCCGGGCCTTGGGTTCTCTCCATCAACGGCGGCCGTCCTTTCGGACCCCCGGAGGCAAGTCTCAAGGTGCCTCCAAAGGATTTGGTGGCGGTTCCTTGTTGTACCACCAAGTGGCCCGCTCATCGTCGCAGGAGGCCTACAGTGGATGCAGTAAGGCCCGTAGGATGTCGTTGTCTCCAAGGAGGCCAAGGCGGCACGCCTCGGTGAAGGAAGATTGAACTGGCCGTGACGTCGGGCCCCCACCCAAGCACCGCGGTGGGAGGCCGGCTGGTGAAATTCGTCAGCGCGTGGGAGTCCATCTCCACCGACCGTTGGGTGCTGGATGCGCTGGCCCATGGGCACACTCTGGAATTCCAAAGAAAGTGTCACTGTTTACGACCCGTGGCCAGGAAGGAAAACCATGTGCCACAGATACTTCTGTAGGTACGAGCGATGCAGAAAAAGGGTGCGATAGAATCCGTCCCGAAGAGGCTCCGGGGCTCTGGAGTATACTCACGGTACTTCCTCGTCCGAAAGAAGACCGGCGGTTGGCGACTCATCCTGGACCTTCATCGTCTAAACAAATACATCAAGTCCCAGAAATTCCAGATGGTCACCCTTCAGCACGTGCTGGGACAGCTGGAGGAGGGTGACTTCCTATCATCGCTGGACTTGGAGGATGCCTACTTCCACATGCCCATACTCAAAGGACATCGAAAGTTCCTATGATTCGTGGTCCAAGGGCGACACTACCAGTTCAAGGCCCTGCCCTTCGGGTTGAAGTCGTGCCCAGGGTCTTCACCAAGTGGCTGGCACCGGTGGCGGCACGGCTGCGCCTGCAGGGGATCCACGTATACCCCTACCTGGACGATTGGCTCATCCGAGCAAAGTCCAGGGAACTCGCCGTTGATCACACAGCGAAGACCGTCCAACTGCTCACGGATCTGGGATACTCAATCAACTTTGCGAAATCCCACTTGGTACCGTCACAAGACGCCCTGTTCCTGGGAGCCAGACTCGACACAGTGGCGCGATTGGCTTCTCCGTCGGAGGAAAGGACGAAGGCCATCCTGGGCAAGGTACAACAGCTGTTGACCATGGACATGGCCAGGGTGAGGTCCATCTAGTCCCTACTCGGCATCTACCTCGTGCGCCTCTGCAGATTGCGGATGCGACCACTGCGGGAGTTCCTCGACGCCTGTTGGATGCAAGCAGCGGGCAGTTTTGAAGACAAGATCTCCCTCAACGAGACGCTCTGCCAAGCAATCCGGAGGTGGGGCAACCACACGCATCTAGCGGTGGGTATGGATTTCCAGACCCCGACACATCAGGAGATAGTGACGACGGACACCTCCCTCGAAGGTTGGGGAGCGCACACCGGAGATCTCCACGCAAGAGGCCTTTGGCTCCCAGAGGAGAGGTCACTACACATCAACGTCCTGGAGCTCCGAGCGTGTTCTGGGCCCTCAGGTCGTTCCTCCCATCCCTCAAGGGCAAGGTGGTGAGGGTCTTCACCGACAACACCACCATGATGTTCTACATCGGAAGCAAGAGGGCACCAGATCCCCAGCCCTCTCCAAGGAAGCTCCTGGCACACTTCCACCTGCCAGGAGTAAAGCACACCGTCGCCGACTCTTTCAGCAGGGAGCTGCGCACGTGCTACGAGTGGGAACTCCGGCAGGATCAAGTGGATCTGCTATTCCGACAATGGGGCACTCCCCAGATAGATCTATTCACGACGGAGACGAACACCAAGTGCCGGAGGTTCACCAGCAGGTTTTCCCAGCGGGGGAGCATGGGTGATGCATTCTCCTTCCCCTGGGATGGCCTGTTCCTGTCTGCGTTCCCACTGTTGCCGTGCTTCTGCGACTCATCAGTCAACTCAGACGGTCCCGGTGCAGGATGAACCTCGTCGCAACGGCGTGGCCGAGGCAGATATGGTTCCCAGACCTTCTGGACTTGTCAGCGTCCCCCCCAGTCAAACTGCCAACGGACGTGGATCTTTTCTCCAGGGAAGGAGGTGCCATCCTACATCACAACCCAGGATCGCTGAACCTGCACACCTGGCTCCTGCAGCACGAGAGTTTGGAGGCTATGATATCCCGCGGACTGCAAGGAGGCCCTTGCAAAGGACAGGGCGTCCTCGAATCTTAAGTGCTACGGGCACAAACGGAAGAGGTTCTCTGTCTGGTGCCGTGCACAGAAGATCAACCCTCTACAGATTATGGCCCCTCAAGTGCTGCTGTACTTGCTATCGCTGGCCAAGGTAGGGCTGGCACATGCCTCCATCAAGATCCATCTGGCGGCTATCTCCCGCTACACCAGAACTGTGGGGCGGTCGACGCTGTGGTCTCACCGCCTAGTGAGGAGCTCATGAAAGGACTGTTCCGCTCGTTCCCGCCGGTGAAGGCCTCGGCCTCGGCGTGGGAGCTCAAGGCTCAAGGTGGTGCTGACCAGACTCATGGGCCCGCCATTCGAGCCTCTGCATTCGGCACGGTTGAAATTCCTATCATGGAAAACAGCGTTTCTTGTGGCCATCACCTCTGCACGACGAGTGGAAGAGATCCAGGCCCTCTCCTGTAAACCTCCATACTTGACATTCCACGAAACGAGGGTAGTGCTGAGGACGCACCCCTCCTTCATGCCCAAGGTGCCGTCGGACTTCCATCTCAACGAGCCCTTGGTGTTACCTGTTTTCTTCCCGTCGCCTTCGTTGCCGGATGAGAGGACTTTGCACTCGCTTGATGTGGCTAGAGCGCTGAAGTTCTACGTGGACCGCACAAAGAGTTTTCGGAAGACATCACATCTGTTTGTGAATTTCGTACCTGTGAACTAGGGGACGGCCCTCTTGAAGGCTTTCATTTCCAGATGGCTCTCCGGCTGCATCATGCACTGTCACCAGTTGGCAAACCGACCGTTGCCCGGCTGTCTGAGAGCCCATTCGACCAGAGCGATCGGTGCTACTATGGCGTTCCTGTCTGATGTGCCCCTGCTGGACATATGCAGGGCTGCTACGTGGACGTCAACACACACCTTCACGAGATTCTACTGCGTCGACCAGGATTCCAGGGAGGAGTCTAGAGTCGGCCAGGCAGTGCTGCGCAACCTGTTCGCTTGAAGGTGAGCCTGGTGAGGTGGTAAGAGATGCTTAATGTTGAGTTGTTGAAATGCTTAATGTTGAGCCTTGCCACCTCCCGTGGTTGTGCATATGTGTACTGCTATGTGTTCTTGTATTCATGAGCATGTGAATCCATGCCAGACTCCATGCTGTAGAAGGAACAAGTTACTTACCTGTAACTGTTATTCTCCCACATGGATCTGGCATGGATTCACATGCGAACCCTCCCTCCAACCCCTCTGCGGCTCTTCTCTTGGTCCTACTGCCACTTTACGTGCGACCAAATCTGAAGATGGCTGCCAGAGGAGGGGCTTAGGTAGAGGGCAGTCATTGGCTGGGGGCAGTATGACCCAGAGACCAGTGATTGGTTATTAGTAGAAAGACAGTGTCAGGAGTAGGGTTGGCCTAAGGCCAAGTACTGTTGGAGTTGTGGGGCCAGGGACCATGAAGAAACCCATATCCAGAAGGGTATTGTACTTTAGAGGGCTGTTATGCCCTTTCTGCAGACAAAATGCGGCTACAAACTACAAATCCCAGCGTTTGGTTCGCCAGGACTACAATCCCCAGCATGCTTCGCGGGCTCGGGAGCCAATGGGAAGCCGCGCTGGGTGTGGCTCGCGAATGCCCATGCGCAAGCCCCGAGGCACGGGGCTTGTGCTCGAGACACCGAGGAGAGAGGACGTAAGCCCAGCAGCTCCCCGGAAACCATACGCGAGGGGCCCAGAGCCACTGGAACAACGATCCGGCCCCTCGCTGACACAAGATAAGTGCCGTTCAGCCCAAGCAGAGTCTGGGATCCTTAGGGGAAGCGCAGGGGGCATTGCCTGATCCCCCTCAGAGCCCCTGCGCATCACGTAAAAGCTAAGTGGGCGGGTTCACGGGAAAGTCACATTTGCGAAAGTGAAGGAAGGAAGTGTGCATGGTTTCACGTGCATTCGTCTCGTGGGGAAAACGCCGGAAGGGCGCATGAGATGGAGGAGCACTAGCTTGGGGCACCCGGTCTGAGGAAAGACCGCGTTTTGGCACCTGGTCTGAGGGAAGACCGTGTTTCTGGGCAAACTGTAAAACTTGGGGCTTGATAAGCCACGTGCGGCAGCGCACCCTAACATTCGTGGAATATATATATAAAAACGCTGAATGCGTTATGAGTGAGTTTGTGAGAGAGTGAGAGACCAACAGAACGTAAGACATACGCTAATGCTTGTCCTTTGTTTTCTTTTAGTTTGAACCTGATTTGAACCTGAATCTCGGACTGCAAGGACGTGGCACAGGACTTGACAGCCTTTGCAGGACAGGACTTCAAAGACTGAAGCAAAAGCTAAGTGTGCTAGTGCATGTGACTGTGTTCATGAAAATGTAAATGGGCTCATGTCAACAATTGTTTGTTGCTAATCCTAGTATGCTTAGTAGTGCTCAAAGGAGCACTTACATGTTTGTTCTAAGGGTAAGGTGAAGGAGAAAACACCTTTACATGTAAAGGTGTTACGGCAGTTCCATCAGCCAGTTTGAGGAAAGTGTGCAGACATTGTTTACCCTAAAATCCCCAGTCCCATCCATAACCTCTCCCCAACCCTCAATCCGGTTGTCCTAAAATCCCTCTACCTATCCACTCGTCGAGATCCTAACCCTCCTTCCCCGCTCTGGTTAAAGAGGTCTGTGTAAGCTCTGACTTACAGGCACTGAAACCTTTGAGGGGGTGGTTGGTACTGCGTCGCTCCTGCGCCTAGGACCTGAGCATCCTGACAGACAGTTCAAAATGAAAATGAAACTGAAACTGATTTTTTCTTTACTGAGGATTCCCAGCCTGACGACGGGGAATATTCATGAGCATGTGAATCCATGCCAGACCCATGTTGGAGAACAACAGTTACAGGTAAGTAACTTGTTCCAAATGTTACATGAGAATGTAGGATAATGGGCTACTAGGTAACCCCCAGCACTCCACATAAAATGGGATGTGCTGGACCTAGAAAGAGAAAAGGTAAGTAAAGTCAATTTAACTTTACTATTGGGAACAGTAGTTCACACAAGAAAAGGTATTTAAACCTTAGGAGAAATCCAAAGAATTGCTCTGTGACACTGCACTGAAGGAAGGTGTTGTGGGTCACCATACAAAAAGTGGATGGCTATGAGTTTGTCAGACTCCAAAAACAGAGGAAACATAATATCCAAATCAGGTAAAAACACATGAGAGAGTGAGAAAAACGTCTCACTCACTCCAAGGCTCAAATTAAAAAAGTCCTATAGGACAGCAAAAGAGCTGGGGTCTCTAAGGTGGGAGGAATTAACTACTAAAATGAAAATTCTCCCTAGCACTTCAGATATTGAGCCAGTTGAAATCCTTGAAAATACCTGCTTCGCCACCATTCTTGTTCATCTTTACTCTGAATCTGTGTCAGACTTCATTATGTCCTTTGAAGAGAAATTCCGTCTTCTTGGATATGAATGCTTTTTTGAGCATTATGACAAAACCTCAGAAAAACTAATATATAGGCCAGTGACAAACTCCTTTCTTCCCTCAATTGAAACATCTTAATCTTATCTTGAAAACAAGTTATCCACTAATAAAACCCTTAACAGAACACCCTCATCCTGGCAAACTCTTGGTAAGATCAAGGTTGAAACAAATCAAAGAGGGATTAGAAACGTCCACTTGAATGCCGCTCGTGATACTATGCATATCTGTAATAATGAGTATGTTCTGCTTCTTGAACCGGAAAGTTGGGTCTTTCTTGTAATATTATTCCTGCACAACAGACGGGATTTAGAAAAGGTATGAGTATTTTGACCAAATAGACTTATATTAATATCTGTTGTTGAAGCAGCCTGGCACACAAAAGGACAAACTACTGTAGAGTAACCTCTCTACGCTCACACCAGAAAAAATACAACCCACTAGGGAAAAAGGCTGTGCACACCTCTTGCAAGGTGAACAAGGTTAAATCTTACAAGTATACAAGGATGTGCCAACAAAGGACTCTGCTGACACGGAGCCCTCTGACAAAAACAGCATGAATAATACCATTTAAAGGTACACAGCGTCACATGTGAATAGGTTACAAATCCAATTCGCTGGTTGGTGTGACCCTATACACATATAGCCTGCTCCATACGGGATGGCAGGCGATTGGTCCCAACATCTTCTGAGCATCTTCTTCTACGTGGGGATCATTGTGTGCCATCATCCACTACAAAGACAGTAATTGGCAATAATTTGCCATATTTCACAACTCTACAGTGTGCATGGTACCAGGGACATTAGCGAAGCGGATACTTTCTCAGAACTACGTGTACCCCCCGCTCCTTTCCCAAACACGTTGGCGCCTCCACATCTTTTCCACCCACAGCGTTAATTAGTTACCTTCTACCCTAGCACCTCATAGCACAAATCACACAAACTGATGGTGTGGGGCAGCCAGTCTCTGTTCTCTGATCTTCCTGATCAATTGGTCACTTTAAGTTTTATGGCTAAGGGTCTTAGGCTGATCAGTGTACTTAAATGTTTATGTCTGAAACTTGGGGCTCTCAGGTTGCTATAATTTAAGGATCTGGACTGCCGAGGGTCTAAAACCCTCACCTCTCGTCTTGTGGGGTGGCTCTTTGAAGATTCATTCAGGCCTCTCTTGGCCTTGCTGGTTACATTCTTTCTGGGTTGCATGCACTACTGATAAGATACAATACAGGACTGTGTGTGTGTGCGGAGCTGCCAGGGCTGCGAGTGAAGGATGCATGCACACCCTTCCAACCCTCTGGATTAACTGTAAGCATACTACCATACCATATTCCATGGCAGTAGGCCTCAATTTAAAAATGGCATCTACCTTCTAAAATGGGCTTTCACTACACATATAGGCCCTCATTACAACCCAGGCGGTAAGTGTTTAACGGCGCCGTAAAGAGCGTCGGCGCCATTAAACACTTACCGCCTGATTACAAGGTCCCTTAGCGGGATGGTGACTTTAACGCCTGCTTTTTGCAGGCGTTAAAAACCAACCCGCTAAGGGACATTGGCGATAATTACGGCAACCGTAATTTACGGTGTCGTAATTATCGCCTTCCCCATTCCCATTATGCCCTATGGGGCAAAAATGGGAATGGGGAAGGGGCCATTGGTGAATGGGGAATTACCGCCCCACTCACCTTGTAATGAGGCTGTAATTCCGCCATCCACCATGGCGGAATCGTAACCTTAGCGGCATGGACCATGGTGCTAATAGCACCATGGTCCTCTGCCAAGGTTGTAATGAGGGCCATAGTACTAAGGTTACCATTTGCTATGTTTCTGCTGCAACGCTTCCTTCTACAATCGCCTTGTCCTGAATCGCCACTGGGCCTGGGACTTTCGCCCCTGCCTCCTGACACTACATATGCGGCATTAGTTGATTATAGTGCCACATTCGATTCCGTCCCACGAGAGTGCGTATGGCACAAATGCAAACTCCTGAATTAGGGAATTCTAACAGGCCTACTGAATATGTTCATAGCTTTATATTCCAAGACTAGTGTTAGAGTGAGCACATCTCTCTCTGGGCAAATCACTGATCCCAACCCTATTGCTCGAAGCCAGTGGCTTGGCTACGCGAATGACTTGGTGGTCATGGATAGCACTCCTAAGGGCTTGCAATCCCTATTAAATAAACAAAGTCAATACTCCAAAATCATGCCCTGAAAATCAACATCAACAAAACAAAGATGATAATATTTATCCCAAGCAAACTTAAGCCCAACATTAAATTCAATTGGCACTTAGGATCTCACCCCATTGAGATAGCATGCCAGTATGACTACCTAGTTGTCTCCCTTGATGATCGATTCACCTGGCAACCCTAAACTCGGGAAAAGAGAAGCAAAGATTTCTGAACAGCTTGATACCATAAAACACTTAGCTAGGAGTTATGGTGATATTCTCTTCAGTCTATTTTAAAAGTTTATAAAGCTAAAATTCCTTCCACCTTACTCTATGGCTCTGAAGTATTGGGCACTAGGCTTGAATTTAGGATCTTCAAATTAGAAAATCACTGCCTCAAAAATATTGTGAATTGTGCCAAGAATATTTCCATCGTATACATTGTATGAAAACTACACTGGAATTTCATAAATTAAATTTATATTGGAAAGCAATTAATGCTCCACCAGATTCCCTTTTGCACTGTATTAATCAATTCTCTTTTAATCATCGGCCTATATTTTTTCATAGAACAAGCTTATCAATCCTGCTGAGAGAACATGATAATTGGTTCACATGACATAGTCCTGTTGCTTCCAACATTCTATTTCCTCGCTTTAAGGCCATCACAAAAAAACGTAAATATGATTTAGACATGGATCAGATATCATTAATCTAGCATCTAAATCAAATAGTGCTAAATACTTAGCTCACTATTTGGCTGTCCTCATATTCCAAGATACTCTTGAGTATCCACACATTGGAATACACATACCTACATGAGAATTAATTTTAACTTGGGCAACTCTTTGGAAATACTGGGAGGGCATAGACAAATATGTCGTGAGCAGCGATTCTGTCGATTGTGTGCAGATAAGACAATGGAAACCATTGAACACTTATTATTCTGGGAGTGCTTGACCACCTTGAGAAGAATGGCATTGCTTTCTTGTAGAAACTAGCTTGAAAATCATGACAACACTTTATTATTGTGGATGAAATATTTTCACTTGAATGATGTTGGATTAATTTATCATATGACTACATTTTGGCCCTCAATTGAACAGATTGTAGATGTAATTGATTCTTAATATGTGTTACTATTTAAAACATTGGCTACCTAATTGCCATGTTCTTTCTGGAGAGGGGCACCTACTACCTTTTTTTGAAAATGTTTTGCAAGGAACTGGGAGTTGGTCACCCTGAGTTACCTGGGGGCAACCAGACGTGGATTCCCTGCTCACTGTGCTCAGAGAGGCACAGCTCCACCTCACTGATGAGGCCCAACAAGTCTGAAACACGTGTATGCGGTTGCTGTTGGTACTCTTGTTCAGAAGGGAATTGCCATAGCATTTCGGTGCTGGACTGCCCATGTGGGTGGGACAAAGACTGATATACAAATGTATATTTCCCATCTGTGAAATGTACAGTGAGCAAAAAGCATGTGCTGCAAACTCTCATCTCAGAACAGGCTATCATGCCATGTTCTTTCCTGGAGAGGAGCGCCTGCTACCTTTTTTGAAATGAAAGACCGAGTTGGCCTTGGAGGGATTCCAACCTTTGACCTGCAGATCACACACAGATTTCAGCAGCAAGTGTGCAACCAGCTGATCTATTTTACCGGTCATATACCTACATTTAGGTAGACACTAACAGGGTAATTCATAGAATTTCGCAGAAAAGTGTCGCAAGTGTCTGCGCCAGGTTCGTGCGCTAAAACCGATTTCCGCGCACAGCGTATTCATGGATTTTAGGCTCCCAAACCAGCCGTGGCGCAGAGTATCGCAGCGAACCTGCAGCAGCGCCAGTAACGCCCCCAAGAACGCCCTCGCGCAAGGAAAAGCCATCAAAATCGCTAAATCATCGCAAAGGGCAGCGCTAACCCTGGACCAGTCCACAGGGCTGCCAAACAAGGAACGCAAAGCGGGTAACGTGCATAACAGGGGTACGCCTGAAGTTATACACGCGATTAGCCAGGGTACGTGTATTACAGGGGTACGCGTGAAGTTTTACACGCGATTAGCCAGGGCACGTGTATCACAGGGGTACGCAGGAATTATCACACGCGATTTGGCTGGGTACGTGTATTACAGGGGTGCGTGGGAATTATCACACGCGATTTGGCTGGGTAGGTGTATTACAGGGGTACACGGGAAGTTCTACACGCGATTCGGCTGGGTACGTGTATTACAGGGGTGCGCGGGAATTCTCACATGCGATTTGGCCAGGTACGTGTATTACAGGGGTGTGCGGGAATTATCAGACGCGATTTGGCTGGGTACGTGTATTACAGGGGTACGTGGGAATTATCACACGCGATTTGGCTGGGTACGTGTATTACAGGGGTACACGGGAAGTTCTACACGCGATTCGGCTGGGTACGTGTATTACAGGGGTGCGCGGGAATTCTCACATGCGATTTGGCCAGGTACGTGTATTACAGGGGTGTGCAGGAATTATCACATGCAATTAGGCTGGGTGGGTCCTCACAGGTGTTCCCTGTACACCCTCCACGGCCCCTGCAGGCAGCCTACAAAACAGGGGACTACCCTGCACACCTGCTCATGTCCCCCTGCACCCCCACCCCCCAGCAGTGCAGGGGCAGCCTCCACCAGGCCCCCACCCATGTCTCCCACCACCCCCACCCCCCAGCAGTGCAGGGGCAGCCTCCACCAGGCCCCCACCCATGTCTCCCACCACCCCCACCCCCCAGCAGTGCAGGGCCAGCCTCCACCAGGCCCCCACTCATGTCCCCTATCACCCCCACCCCCCTGCCACCATGGGCAGCCCCCACCAGGCCCCCACTCATGTCTCCCACCACCCCCACCCCCCAGCAGTGCAGGGGCAGCCTCCACCAGGCCCCCACTCATGTCTCCCACCACCCCCACCCCCCAGCAGTGCAGGGGCAGCCTCCACCAGGCCCCCACTCATGTCTCCCACCACCCCCACACCCCAGCAGTGCAGGGGCAGCCTCCACCAGGCCCCCACTCATGTCTCCCACCACCCCCACCCCCCAGCAGTGCAGGGGCAGCCTCCACCAGGCCCCCACTCATGTCTCCCACCACCCCCAACCCCCTGCCACCATGGGCAGCCCCCACTCATGTCTCCCACCATCCCCACCCCCCAGCAGTGCAGGGTCAACCTCCACCAGGCCCCCACTCATGTCCCCTATCACCCCCACCCCCCGCCACCAGGGGCACCCTCCACCAGGCCCCCATCCATGTCTCCCACCACCCCCACCCCCCAGCAGTGCAGGGGCAGCCTCCACCAGGCCCCCACTCATGTCTCCCACCACCCCCACCCCCCAGCAGTGCAGGGGCAGCCTCCACCAGGCAGCCACTCATGTCTCCCACCACCCCCACACCCCAGCAGTGCAGTGGCACCCTCCACCAGGCACCCACCCATGTCTCCCACCACCCCCACCCCCTGCCACCATGGGCAGCCCCCACCAGGCCCCCACTCATGTCTCCCACCACCCCCACCCCCATGCCACCATGGGCAGCCCCCACCAGGCCCCCACTCATGTCTCCCACCACCCCCACCCTCCAGCAGTGCAGGGGCAGCCTCCACCAGGCCCCCACTCATGTCTCCCACCACCCCCATCCCCCAGCAGTGCAGGGGCACCCTCCACCAGGCCCCCACTCATGTCCCCTATCACCCCCACCCCCCCGCCACCAGGGGCACCCTCCACCAGGCCCCCATCCATGTCTCCCACCACCCCCACCCCCAGCAGTGCAGGGGCAGCCTCCACCAGGCCCCCACTCATGTCTCCCACCACCCCCACCCCCCAGCCACCAGGGTCACCCTCCACCAGGCCCCCACTCATGTCTCCCACCACCCCCACACCCCAGCAGTGCAGGGGCACCCTCCACCAGGCCCCCACTCATGTCTCCCACCACCCCCACACCTCCAGCAGTGCAGGGGCAGCCTCCACCAGGCCCCCACTCATGTCTCCCACCACCCCCACCCCCCTGCCACCATGGGCAGCCCCCACCAGGCCCCCACTCATGTCTCCCACCACCCCCACCCCCCAGCAGTGCAGGGGCACCCTCCACCAGGCACCCACCCATGTCTCCCACCACCCCCACCCCCCAGCAGTGCAGGGGCAGCCTCCACCAGGCCCCCACCAATGTCTCCCACCACCCCCACCCCCCAGCAGTGCAGGGGCAGCCTCCACCAGGCCCCCACTCATGTCCCCTATCACCCCCACCCCCCCGCCACCAGGGTCACCCTCCACCAGGCCCCCACTCATGTCTCCCACCACCCCCACCCCCCTGCCACCATGTGCAGCCCCCACCAGGTCCTCACAATCCCCAATCATGTGCGTAATGGTCAGCCTCCACAGCCAAAAAGCCCTACCAAGTAACCCATTCACCCACATGGAAATGAAAACACATGTTACACCCCCAATGTTCATGAAGCAAATGAACCCATGTCCGTCACACACATATTTTCCAATTGAATGGGAAAACACACAACATGACATGCATGAAAGCAATGAGATGAAACCACACAGTGAACAATGGAAAAAAAATGTATTGGACAAAAATACGAATGCTAAAGAAAGAAAACTAACTACAATGTAAATGTGAAAAAATAAGCTGCATGTCCGCATAAAAACACAAAAGTAGAAAATCAAATCCAAAACTTTTTGTCCAAAGTGAAATGTAAAAACTCTCCATGCAACAAAGAACTATGTACAAAAATAACAAGGGTCCATCATCACAACTGAACTAAGGAAACCTCCTAAAAAACCTACCTAAATATCAACTATATACAAAAAGTGGAGCAGTGTCCGTCGACTCCAAATCATAAGAAAAAACAAAGGAAACCTAAAACTAAAGAACTATATACAAAGGCGGCGGGCAAGTCCAGCGGCTCACTCCGTGGTGTTCCGGGCCAGGGCATCATCGAACTCCTGTTCGATGTCCCGGAGGCGGTCCAGTTCCATGGCCCCGAGGGTCCGCAGGGACGACGCCGTGTCCTCCTCCAACCCCCTGCGGATTGCCTCGAGGCACTCGGCCCGCCTCAGGGCCCTCCGCATAGAGTTCTCCGCCCTGACCATTGTGAGACGCGCCTCTTCCGCCCGCCGCCGCTCCGCACCTATGGCGTGGCCCAACCGCTGCCACACGGAAGACACTCTCTGTCCTGGGTCCTCCTGCCTTCCGGCCGATGCCTGCCCCTCCGATGTCGAAGGCCCCGAGCCTTCATGGCTCCCACCTTGTTGCTGCTGCTGCTCTGCCTCTGCCCGTGCACTGCCTCCTGCTGCCTGCACATCCTCCGCCGGCTGGGGTGCAGTTGTTGATGTGGCCACCCCTGCTGGACGTCCGACTCCCGACTGTGGCAGGGATGCCTCCTCCACCAGCCTGGCCGCACTGTCAGAGGCAGCTCCACAGGGCACCCAGGTGACTGATGGGTGGGAAGATGGCACAGAGGACGACTGGCGCGTAGGGGGTCCAGTTGAGGAGGGGGTCGGAACAAGCCCCATCAGACGGAGGAATCCGGTCTGGGTGACCTGTCCCAGCAGGCTGACGTGGTCAACGAGCCATTCGAGATGACGTGCAGTCTCTCCATGAAAAGACTGCAGGTCACCTCGCATGGCCCGTTGACGCAACGCCACACCAGCCAGGACAGGCTCAACCCGGACCTGGATAGCCACGTCCGCAGGCAGAGGAAGGCCAGTTGACGTCAGCTCATCCCCTGCCTGGAAACGGGTCTGGACGTAGGCATCCCTGCTGGTGCAAAATGATGCAGGGACAGGATCGGGGACAGGATTGCACACAGGCACCTCCGCGGCGGCCTGTGCTGCCTCCTGTCCCTGGTCCTGGACTGCACCACTAGCACCAGTGGGATCCCCACCTCCAGACCCCGTCTCTGGTGCTTGCACGGCCTCCTCCTCCACCAGACCCCCCACCAACCTGGATGACTCCGTGCCATCTTCCCCTGTTGGGCCCTGTGGGGTCCCAGCTGCCCCTTCTGCTGCCGAGGAGTCCAACTCCAACCTACGCCTCTTGGACCTCCCCCCGGCAGCTGCGGCCTGGGACGCGGCACCGGACTCCTCACTCCCCGACGAGATGACAACACGGGAGGGGAGCCGGGCCTTGCGTCTCCGGCTGGCGGTCGGATCCCCGCCGCTGTGCTCCACAGCACCTTCTCCGCCCTCTTCATCAGTTGACGCTGCAGACAGGGAGAAACAAAACACAGGCATCAGGGCACTGTACAATGGACACATACACACATGACAGTTGCACATGAGTGGCATTGGCAAACCTCAGACATGTCATCACAATCCCCAACACACATGTCATTGCAACTCGCACACATGAGCCATACCACAGCCATATCGCAACTGCCACAACCATCCATACACATACAACAGCATGAGCAGCCAAAGGTGACCCAGACATCACATGCAACACAGGAAGTGCACCACACATGTACACACACCACCACACTTGCATGCATGTGTACACCTCTGCCAAGTGTCGCACTGTTCAGACGGGCATCCATGTCACATCTGCCAATCAGGCTTACACATACCGCAGTCACATGCATCCATGTTGCATCACTGTTGCACCCTTGTCAAATACACACACATGCACATGTACACAGTGCTCATACATGCAGCCCAAAACAACATACATGCGTGACATCACGGACATGTCTACTTACATACACATACATACAAACATGTGTGCACGCACAACTGCATTTGCCATGCAAGCCTACACACAAAAGCACCATCCATGTCTCACACATTACAGCCCTCGCATGTGTCAGCCCCACGGCCATGTACACCCCCACCCATACTCGACCCCATACAAACAGATGTGCAACCTGCACAATACCGAATAATCACCACACGCACTGCTCACAATCAGGATGCATGTACACTCACCGCTCGACTCCAGACGGGTCTGCTTCTCCAGGACCTGGACGTGGAGCGCTGGGGATATGCGTTCCAGGACCCCCATCTGTTCTTCCGACAAGTGGCCCCGGCGCCCCTTGGCATCCGCTGCCTTCAAGAGGCGCCGGGCCTTGTTCAGGGTCCTGGGCCTGAAGTCCTCCCAGCGCTTCCTGACATGTTGTAAGTCCCGGACTGCCACCCCCTCCGCGTTGATGGCAGTCACGATGTCAGTCCAGATCCGAGTCCGTCCTTCCTTGTCGGCGCGGGAACTTCCGAAGAGGGCATCATACTGCCCCAGGACTTGCTCCACCAGGACACCAACTTCGGTGGCACTGAAGCTGGTGCCCCTCTGCCTCTCTGGCCGGGGGTTGTCAGTGGTCCCAGATGGTGTTTGCCCCGACATGACAACCCCAGAGGCAGGAGTGGGTGGGCAACTGGGTCCTGGGGCTGGGCTGTGGAGCGATGGAATCCCAGTCGGGAGTCTTCGGTTCCAGCAGGGGTGGTCACAGCAACAGCACCCCTGGCTGATGTGCAGGCAGCAAATGGCAGTGCACGTGGGCAGCAGGCAGTCAGGCAGCAGCAGATGGTAGGTGGGAGCGTGCTCGGGGCTCTGGGGGGCAGTAGTTCGGCCTTCTGGGCAGGAGCGTGGTCTTCCGTGTGCTTACGCGTGGCCAGCTTGGTACGGAGTGATTTGGCACGTGAAAATCCTGCACGTCAGCGTGAAAATCGAGGAAAGGCCATTAGCGCGTAAGCGCGTCAGCACGCATACGCGATTCTATTGGACCAAAGGCCCTCAGCGCGTAAGCGCGTCTGTGACGTGACCCGCACGGGTGTTTCCCACACAGCACGTGATGACAGAGCACACGTGGAAAGACTGCACGTCAGAGTCTCATCGTGTGTGATTGGTGGAAATGGCCCTACACGCAGAAGTGACAAAGCGTGTAATTGGTGGAAATGGCTCTACACGCAGAAGTGACAAAGCGTGTAATTGGTGGAAATGTCCCTACACGCAGAAGTGACAAAGCGTGTAATTGGTGGAAATGGCCCTAGCGCGTACACGCCGCGTAAGTGACGCTGGACGTGTGGCCCTGTATAAAAGGTATGTGTAGAACACGTTTTCCTTGTACGTGCTTTTCGTGGAGAGCGAGTGGGTGAATTCTGTACTTCTTGTCGTTTCACACGCGATTTACTTCACGGCGTTTCAAGTTCGTATTCCCTGTTACCTCTGACAGCTTTTTCTCTTTTTTCGCTTTTACTGGTTTACCTGGGCCTGTTCCCTCAAACAGTGTTCCCTTCTACTGTTGTCCTGTCTCCTCAGACAGCGTACAAATCTTCTTTTGGCGGGGGTGTTGCCAACCAAACGTGCTCCTTTTACACGCTCGTTTACCAGGCAGACGGTGAGTCACGCACGTATCTAACATCTGTGCTTGCCCCGTGTGTAGCCTACCCCTTCAGAGGTCATTCTAGGCTGCGTGTGACACGCATACGTTCATTCTTGTGTTACTGGGTGCCACAGCGTAGTGCAGGTTTTTCTTTCTGCACACGTGGTCTAGGAGGGGTTGCGTGCACGTCATCTCCCTTTTTTGGGGCTCCTGTGCGTAGCGTGACCCGTCATTTTTCCCCAGGGGTTACAATCAGCCTTGCAAGAGCACTAGGGTACAATTACCATCTGGTACCCAACCCCTTTGACCCCCTATTGCCCAGGACAATAGTTTCCAGCCACTCCCATACGCACATTTACATCAGTGCCATGGCTGGGAGGCGAGGATTCCGTAAGGGTGGCAAAGGTGGAAGAGCCACAAGTGGTGGCCGTGGTGGATCCGGTAGGGGACGTGGTCGTTACTTGCAGGGTGAGCCTGTCCCCCCATGTGTGGAGGACCAGTCAAGGGCACCCATAATCCCCCCCCCGTCCCGTTGAGGCTGATGTGGCTGACACCATCCATGCTCAGCCCTTGTTGGACCAGCCCATTGTGGCACCAGATCTGGCTGACTCCATGGCTGACTTCCAGGTCAGCAGGCCTATGACACGTGCGCTGGTGCACGTTGATGTCACCATGCCACGTGCATCTGGGCCAGCAAGGTCATCTGCTGCACCAAGGAGGCAGGGCGGAGATGCTGCAGGGGCAGCTGCGGCTCCATCCACCCCAGCCCTCACACACCCAGCCAGGACAGTGTCGGTCCTAGTCCATGCTGCTGACATTCCCCCTGACACCATCACACTAGAGCCAATGCCTGCACCAACTCCCATGCTGAGTGTGCAATCCCACACTCCTGATACAGAGTCCACCAGGGCTCCTGCCCCTAGTGTCCAGAGCGGCGCAGGACACTCAGGATCACCACCACCTTCCAAGCGGAAGAGGAAGAGTGCTCGTCCGGCACAGGCTGATGCCCCAGACACGGCTACACAGTCCGGCCCATCCAGGAAGCCCAGCTTCACGGATGACGAACTGAATGCACTTGTCGAGTATGTGTCCGGACATGACAACGAGATGGTCATTGTAGCAGGATCCAAGACCACACCTGCACAACGCCAGGCACACTGGCAGACCGTTGCGGACATCGTAAGTGCCCTTGGAATCGTGAGGCGCACAGCCAATGATTGCTATAAGCGCTGGAATGACCTAAAGCGCAGGGCAAAGAGTAAGCTGGCCTCAAGTCATGCCGCAACTCTAGTGACTGGAGGTGGGTCTCCAGTAGTAGACATGGAACTCACTCCACATGGGTGCAGTCGATGGCACCTAGCACTTTGGGGAATCGTGCCACACCGTAAAAATCCAGGGCGGCAGCATGCCTTTCTACAGGTGTTCTGGGCAGGTATATGTGCCTGCGGACTGATGGGCGTGCAGTCATGATGTTCAAGACCTGGTGTAGGCAGCGTGACTGGGTGGCCTGTGACACCCCACCCACTATGGCACTTGTCCGCTGAAATGATCCAGTGGCTAAGAAGTGCAGTACATTGAGGACCTTCTCCAGGGGGCTGAGTGCTTGGGAGCACAGGGTGGGTGATGTGAGGTCATCCTCCCACTCACTCACCAGGTCCAGTATATGTGTGGTGGAAACCTGTACCTCCCATACACCTGGTCATCAGGCATCCCGAAAAGGCTGGTTCTGGGTGTGAATATTCTGGCCCTGACTATCCTCCTCCTCCTCCTTTGGTAGCCCACTGCCACTGCTGCTAGGAACGGTATGTTCATCCTGGCGTCTGAGCTTGTTATTGTTAAAGTGCGCAAATTTATGCTTTGCGCGTGTTCTAGGCGAGCGTGTGACCCGCGCACCCCTGGAATCCAGTTCCCAGTCCAATAGCGTGTGGAAATTCACACGCACCACGGGATACAGGTTCGCTGACGTACTTGCGTGTGTAAGTGCCCGCGCACCCATGAAATACACGTACATAGGCCAATCGCGTGTACGCGCACTTTTGTCCAATTACACGCGATGACACTCTGACGTGCAGTATTTCCACGTGTGCCCCGTCATCACGTGCTGAGTGGGGAACACCCGTGCGGGTCACGCACAGACGCGCTTACGCGCTGAGGGACTCTGGTCCAATAGAATCGCGTATGCGTGCTGACGCGCTTACGCGCTAAGGGCCTTTCCTCGGATTTCACGCTGACGTGCAGGATTTTCACGTGCCAAATCACTCCGTATCAAGCTGGCCACGCGAAAACACACGGAAGACCACGCTCCTGCCCAGAAGGCCGAGTTACTGCCCCCCAGTGCCCCGAGCAGCCTCCCACGTGCCATCTGCTGCTGCCTGCCTGCCTGCCTGCTGCCACCGTGCCCTGCCATTTGGTGCCTGCACATCAGCCATCTGCAGGGGTCCAGTTGCTGTGTCCACCCCTGCTGGAACTGAAGACTCCCGACTGGGATTACATCGCTCCACAGCCCAGCCCCAGGACCCAGTTGCCCACCCACACCTGCCTCTGGGGTTGCCATGTCGGGCACTTCCACATCTGGCACCAGTGGCAACCCCAGGCCAGAGGGGCAGAGGGGCACCAGCTTCACTGCCACCGAAGTTGGTGTCCTGGTGGAGCATGTCCTGGGGCAGTATGATGCCCTCTTTGGATCGTCCCGCGCCAGCAAGGAAGGACGGGAGAGGATCTGGGCCGACTGTGTGGTTGCCATCAACGCGGAGGGGGTGGCAACCCGCGACGTCCTGAAGATCAAGAAGCGCTGGGAGGACTTGAGGTCCAGGACCCTTGTGAAGGCCCGGCGCCTCGTGGAGGGGGGCCGGGGCCGCATGAGTTCCATCCAGATGAGGGTCCTGGAACGCGTACGCCCAGCGCTCCACGCCCAGATCCTTGAGAGGGAGGCCCGTCTGGAGTTGATCGGTAAGTGTCCAAGCATTACTGTGTGAGACAGGGCATGTTGCGGTGTGCTGGTTCTATGATACTTGCCTGTATGTGTGCCATAGGCCATGTATGCATGTATGTGTGCATGGACATCATGGTAATACATGTGCGACCAGTGATGTGTGACCCACATGGTTGTTGCATGTGTTCAAATGCCGCATGGGGAGCCCTATGCAGATTTTGAACATGAGAGCATGCCAGTCTCTGTACCTGGACATGGGTGGGGGTGAGGGATGGGTGCTGATGCCAGGTACATATATGGTAGCCATGTCTGTGTGCCTGACCTGCGTGTCTGTGACTTGTGCATGCCATGGATGCATGACACATGTGTGTGACAATGCACAGATTCAGTGAAGCAGCCAAATTACCCTTGTATCCGCTGTGTTTGGTGTGTTTGGGGCAAGATGGATGTGACTGAGGTGAAGTGTGTGCATGTGATAGGCATGAGCCATGATGCATGTGAGTTACATATCATTGAATGTTTCAAGATTCCATTGGACATGCATGGAAATGTCCATGGCATGCACCATGCCTGTTACTGTGTGTGTTTTGCCTGGACTGACCCATGTGTTGTGGAGGGACATGATGGAAGTGTACATTGACAGTGGTGCTCATCTGCTATTGCTTCCTGTCTAGGGGACCATTGTACAGTGCCCTGATGCTTGTGTTCTTTGTCTCCCTCTACGCAGCGGCTAGTGAAGAAGAGGGCGGAGACGGCTCTGTGGAGCAAGGCGGTGGGGATGCCCCCACGGCTGCAGCGGAAGGGGTGGGTGAGCCCCCACAGGGGCCTGCTACGGTGGGAGACGGTGAGGAGCCATCCAGGTTGGTGGTTTGCACAGAGGAGGAGGAGGCCGCCACTGGGGCACACATGGGGCCTGGTGGGGGCATCCCTGCTGGTGCAAGTGGTGCAGTCCAGGGCCAGGGGCAGGAGGCAGCACAGGTCACCGTGGAGGGGCCTGTGCATGTCGCTGTCCCTGACCCTGTGAGTGCACCACCATGCACCAGTAGGGATGCCCCGTCCCAGGCCCGTCCGCAGGTAGAGGGGATGTCCATGTCACCTGACTCCCCTCCACCTGCGGACATGGGAACCCCTGGCCGTGTGGAGAAGGTCCTGATTGGGGTCACGATGCGCACGGCTGTGATTCGTGATGCCGTGCGTGCTTCCCGGGAGGACGACGCACGTCATCACGAAGTGCACCGTGCCGACGTGGCCCAATTGGGATCGGCCATGTTCGGGGGTTTTCTGCATGTGTTGTCCAATCTGGCGGCCCTCTCCTCCTCTGTGCAGGCTATACACCAGTCGTTCTCCTTGCCGTCTTCCGGCCCAGATGCCACCAGGGCCCCCTGTGGACCTGCCCCGACCAATGCAGCCAGCTCGGTGGGGATCCCATCCCTGCCACAGTTGGGAGTCGGAGGTCCAGCAGGGGTGGACAACACAGCAACTGGACCTCAGCAGGTGGAAGATGTGACAGCATCATCAGGCAGGGCACGTGCACAACGGCGTCGGTGGTTTCCATCAGCCTGGATGCCGTCGTGCTGGCAGAGGCAGTGGCGTCGGAGGCAGCAGCAGGCTCGACGTGGGAGGCATCATGGCTCGGGGCCTTCAAGATCAGAGGGGCAGGCATCGGCCGGAGGGCAGGGCAACCCTGGGATGGTGGTGTCTTCCGTGTGGGAGCAGTTGGTCCAGCGCATAGGTGCGGTGCGGCAGCGGGCGGAAGAGGAGCGGCTCACCATGGTCAGGGCGGAGTTCTCCATGCGTCGGGCGTTGAGGCGGGCTGAGTGCCTCAAGGAAGCTCGCAGGGAGTTTGAGCTGGACATGGGGTTATCCCTGCGAGACCTCGGGGCCAGGACAGAGTCCCGCCTCCAGGACATCGACATGGAGTTCGATGATGCCCTGGCCAGCAACATCACCGAGTGAGCCGCAGGACTTGCCCGCTGCCTTTGTATATAGTTATTTAGTTAGTTAGTGTTAGGTTTCCTTTATTAATTTTTGTTTTTTTGGACCGCTCGGACAATGGCCACTTTTTTGTATATATTATTTTCATTAGGTAGTAGTAAGTTTCATTTGTGGTGTTGGGCTCATGGACCCTGGAATTTACGTGTATATAGTTTGCTTTTTGAAGAAACATTTTTTTCATTAATTATTGTGTTCACCATGAGGAAATGGTTTTTCATTATTTTACTTCCACATGATTTTGCTTTGGACAACATTTGTTTTTGGATTACTTTGTTTTTTTTATTTTTACATTTGTTCTCGGACATGGACCATTTATTTTGTTATCCCCATTGTTGTATGTTTGATTTTTTTACTTATTTTTCATCTTTAATCCATGTTCTTTTTAACTTTCACTTGTGGTATTTTCTCATTGGTTTCATACATGTCATGATATGGGTTTTGACATTGACTTGCACCCATTGTGTATGTGTGTGTGACGGACATGTGTTCATTTACAGACTTGCCATTGGGGTTGTATCATGTTATTGCATTCACTATGTGGGTGGATGCAATCCTTGCCTGAGTGTTTGTGCTGGGTATGCTGCCCATTACTGCCATGATTGAGTATCGTCAGGACCTGGGGCAGGGGGACATGAGTGGGTGCCTGGTGGAGGCTGCCCCTGCACTGCTGGGGGGGTGGGGGTGGTGGGAGACATGAGTGGGGGCCTGGTGGAGGGTGACCCTGCACTGCTGGGGTGTGGGGGTGGTGGGAGACATGAGTGGGGGCCTGGTGGAGGGTGCCCCTGGTGGCTGGGGGGTGGGGGTGGTGGGTGACATGAGTGGGGGCCTGGTGGAGGCTGCCCCTGCACTGCTGGGGTGTGGGGGTGGTGGGAGACATGAGTGGGGGCCTGGTGGAAGGTGACCCTGCACTGCTGGGGTGTGGGGGTGGTGGGAGACATGAGTGGGGGCCTGGTGGAGGGAGCCCCTGGTGGCTGGAGGGTGGGGGTGGTGGGTGACATGAGTGGGGGCCTGGTGGAGGCTGCCCCTGCACTGCTGGGGTGTGGGGGTGGTGGGAGACATGAGTGGGGGCCTGGTGGAGGGTGCCCCTGGTGGCTGGTGTGTGGGGGTGGTGGGAGACATGAGTGGGGGCCTGGTGGAGGGTGCCCCTGGTGGCTGGAGGGTGGGGGTGGTGGGTGACATGAGTGGGGGCCTGGTGGAGGCTGCCCCTGCACTGCTGGGGTGTGGGGTGGTTGGAGACATGAGTGTGGGCCTGGTGGAGGGTGCCCCTGGTGGCTGGGGGTGTGGGGGTGGTGGTAGGCATGAGTGGGGGCCTGGTGGATGGTGCCCCTGCACTGCTGGGGTGTGGGGGTGGTGGGAGACATGAGTGGGGGCCTGGTGGAGGGTGCCCCTGCACTGCTGGGGTGTGGGGGTGGTGGGAGACATGAGTGGGTGCCTGGTGGAGGGTGCCCCTGGTGGCTGGGGTGTGGGGGTGGTGGGAGACATGGGTGGGGGCCTGGTGGAGGCTGCCCCTGGTGGCTGGGGGGTGGGGGTGGTGGTAGACATGAGTGGGGGCCTGGTGGAGGGTGCCCCTGCACTGCTGGGGTGTGGGGTGGTGGGAGACATGAGTGGGGGCCTGGTGGAGGGTGCCCCTGCACTGCTGGGGTGTGGGGGTGGTGGGAGACATGAGTGGGGGCCTGGTGGAGGGTGACCCTGGTGGCTGGGGGGTGGGGATGGTGGGAGACATGGGTGGGGGCCTGGTGGAGGGTGACCCTGGTGGCTGGGGGGTGGGGGTGGTGGGTGACATGAGTGGGGGCCTGGTGGAGGGTGACCCTGGTGGCTGGGGGGTGGGGGTGGTGGGAGACATGAGTTGGACATGGGTGTGGGCCTGCTGGCAGGTGCCCCACAGTGCTGGGGGGTGGGGGTGGTGGGGGACATGAGTTGGACATGGGTGGGGGCCTGCTGGCAGGTGCCCCACAGTGCTGGGGGGTGGGGGTGCAAGGGGACATGAGTTGGTGTTCATTAGTTCAAGGAGACATGTGCCTTTGCTGGGGGGCATGCCCATGTTGGGTGGGCTGCCTGCGGGACATGACCAGGGATGCAGGGTAGTCCCCTGTGGTGTGGGCTGCCTGCAGGGGCCGTGGAGGGTGTACAGGGTACACCTGGGAGGACCCACACTGTCAAATCACATGTGGGACTCCCCGGCACCCCTGAAATACACGTACCGTGCAGAAATCGCGTGTAAAACTTCCCGCGCACCCCTGAAATACACGCGCCCAGGCTATTCACGTGTGGAACTTTCCGCGCACCCCTGAAATACACGCGCCCAGGCTATTCGTGTGTAAAACTTCCCGTGCACCCCTGAAATACACGCGCCCAGGCTATTCGCGTGTGGAACTTCCCGCGCACCCCTGAAATACACGCGCCCAGGCTATTCGCGTGTGGAACTTCCCGCGCACCCCTGAAATACACGCGCCCAGGCTATTCGCGTGTGGAACTTCCCGCGCACCCCTGAAATACACGCACCCAGGCTATTCGCGTGTGGAACTCCCCGCGCACCCCTGAAATACACGCGTCCAGGCTATTCGCGTGTGGAACTTCCCGCGCACCCCTGAAATACGCGCACCCAGGCTATTCGCGTGTGGAACTTCCCGCGCACCCCTGAAATACACGCGCACAGGCTATTCGCGTGTGGAACTTCCCGCGCACCGCTGAAATACACGCGCACAGGCTATTCGCGTGTGGAACTTCCCGCGCACCCCTGAAATACACGCACCCAGGCTATTTGCGTGTGGAACTCCCCGCGCACCCCTGAAATACACGTGCCCAGGCTATTCGCGTGTGGAACTTCCCGCGCACCCCTGAAATACACGCGCCCAGGCTATTCGCGTGTGGAACTTCCCGCGCACCCCTCAAATACACGCGCCCAGGCTATTCGCGTGTGGAACTTCCCTCGCACCCCTGGAATACACGTAGCCCGCTCCCCCAGGCCCGATCGCATGAGGAACTTCACGCGAACCCCTGAAATACACGTAGCCCGCTCCCCCAGGCCCGATCGCGTGTGAAACTTCACGCGAACCCCTGAAATACACGCACCCAGGCTATTCGCGTGTGGAACTCCCCGCGCACCCCTCAAATACACGCGCCCAGGCTATTCGCGTGTGGAACTTCCCGCGCACCCCTGGAATACACGTAGCCCGCTCCCCCAGGCCCGATCGCGTGAGGAACTTCACGCGAACCCCTGTAATACACGTAGCCCGCTCCCCCAGGCCCGATCGCGTGTGAAACTTCACGCGAACCCCTGAAATACACGTAGCCCGCTCCCCCAGGCCCCATCGCGTGAGGAACTTCACGCGAACCCCTGTAATACACGTAGCCCGCTCCCCCAGGCCCGATCGCGTGTGAAACTTCACGCGAACCCCTGAAATACACGCACCCAGGCTTTTCGCGTGTGGAACTCCCCACGCACCCCTGAAATACACGCGCCCAGGCTATTCGCGTGTGGAACTTCCCGCGCACCCCTGGAATACACGTAGCCCGCTCCCCCAGGCCCGATCGCGTGAGGAACTTCACGCGAACCCCTGTAATACACGTAGCCCGCTCCCCCAGGCCCGATCGCGTGTGAAACTTCACGCGAACCCCTGAAATACACGTAGCCCGCTCCCCCAGGCCCCATCGCGTGAGGAACTTCACGCGAACCCCTGTAATACACGTAGCCCGCTCCCCCAGGCCCGATCGCGTGTGAAACTTCACGCGAACCCCTGAAATACACGCACCCAGGCTTTTCGCGTGTGGAACTCCCCACGCACCCCTGAAATACACGCGCCCAGGCTATTCGCGTGTGGAACTTCCCGCGCACCCCTGGAATACACGTAGCCCGCTCCCCCAGGCCCGATCGCGTGTGAAACTTCACGCGAACCCCTGAAATACACGTAGCATGCTCCCCCAGGCCCGATTGCGTGAGGAACTTCACGCGAACCCCTGTAATACACGTAGCCCGCTCCCCCAGGCCCGATCGCGTGTGAAACTTCACGCGAACCCCTGAAATACACGTAGCACGCTCCCCCAGGCCCGATCGCGTGAGAAACTTCACGCGAACCCCTGAAATACACGTAGCCCGCTCCCCCAGGCCTGATCGCGTGAATAACTTCACGCGCACCCCTGTGATGCACGTACCCTGCAAATCGCGTGTGAGACTTCCCGCGCACCCCGGTATACACGCACACGTATTTTTTGTCAGCGGGTGTCCGTGTTTGTGGGTACCCCTTTGCACGTCATTTTTCCTGGAGGGCCACAGTATGGGACATTCATCATGGCAGTATATAGGTGCTATTTGTTGGCGCACCTTTTGGCGCACATTTCTTACAGCCGCAGAGACGCTACCGCCTGCTTTCTTGTGGCGGTCGTGTTTGTGCCTGTGCGCTGGTTTGAGCGTGCGCTTTTTTCCCCTATTCTATTCCATGAATACGTGTTGTAGGCGAGCGTGTGGGCGTTCCGCGCACTTGTGCCCTGTACTTCCCCCGTGACGCCCACGTTTTGGCAAGTTGTTCCCCATTCCGAGTGTTACGCCCGTGTTCCGCCTACTTTTGTTGCGTGCGCCGCGCTATGTGCGAATTTCGCTGTGGCCTGTGCGATTTTCACTGTGACCTGGCGCACGCTGTTAGATGGCCTGTGCGCCAACGTGCGCCGCGCACTTTTTTATCGCACATCTGCTGGTTTTCTCGCGCACGGCCTTCCATGAATCGACGTGCGCTGCTTTTCGTGCGATTTTCGCACTTGCACTGCGATTTTCGCTATTCCACTGCGATTCGCACGTTTTTGCCCACTTGCGCCGCGCTAATTATTCCATGAATCGGCCTGTTAATATACACAATACCTGCCACAATGTACCTGCAACTTACTTACCATTGTATCCAGACATTATGCATCAGACCTACCTCTCTAGCTATGCAGATGCCTTGTGTGCACCCATGCTGCCCTGCTGCTCAAATTGTGTGCATCATTCCCCACCATATGATGATATGATATGATATGGCTTTTATAACACGTCTATACACAAGTGTTTCAAGGCGCGACAAGGCAAGGCAGGGGAAACAGAGGGAAGACAGAGACAGCGATCCTACAAGGCCAGGTGACATTGAGATTGCGCAAGTGCAGGGCAGGGGGGGATGGGAAAAGTGCTGGGGGGAAAGGGGAGGGGGCATTGCAGTACATAGGATAACAGTAAAATAAATAAATAAAGACAATAAATGATGATTTGTTCTATTTGGAAATTTGCAAGGAACAATGCTGGGTATTCATTGGAGGGAATCATATCTCTGTACGAACAAAGTTGTATTCCTTCAATCCTTTATGGATTGAAAGCCCTGGCCATGGAAGATCTATCGTGGTTAGACGTTTTAGAGGGCTGTTTTTGGAAGCAAATGTTGAGACTTAAGCCATTTGCAACAATACAGTACATACGACTTGAATTTGGCTTCACTTTTCTTAAAGGAGAATTGCTGAGAAGACGTGGGTTGTTATACATCAAAACCCACACCAATCCCAGATGTCAATTGCTCAGCATCCTGGCTGTGCCGGTCTATGGTAAAGAAAGTTTTGGTCTGTTGGTGAATGCCCTATTTAATGATATAGGATGGTTTCCTGACTTTACTAATGGAACATCATACCTTATATTGAAGAGGGTTTTCTACAAAAAGGTAGGACAGTGGGATTGGTGGGCAAATTCCAGGCATGTGGAGTCCTTACAGAGTTATGCCTGTATGACAAATGTTATGCATAAGTATCTGTACCCTCAAGTCTAACTTAGACAATGCCCTAATAGGGGTATGCAGGCATTTAGTCTAAGGCTGAGGATAAATCAGTTACAGATACTAACAGTAATGGGTCCACAGTTGGGCCTTCCAAAAAAAGACAGATATTGTCGGTTGTGTCATAAAAAGTTATACCCAGAGACAGCCAAACATGTTCTTACCGAATGTGGGTCATTGGCCCAGAATATATGAAGTGGTTGGGACCATTTGTTTATAATTTGGATTACATTAAGAGTGATTATTTCGGGTCCTATTGTGACAACGCGGTTAGCCAAAAAAGTTCATATTGCCATCTATCACCTGTGGTTAACTATTAAAAAACGTTTAAATAGTGTAAAGTGCATTAATGTATTGTCTGATTGAAATTGCTGGTAATGTACTTAGTGGTTTTTAATGCCCTGGCAAATGCATGATGGTTTTATTTTATCATACATTGTATATTGTATTTGTTTTAACTGCATAATGGATTCGATATACTGTGTTTTATTGCTATTGTGTTTTTAGTGTTTTCTTTGTAAAGTTTGATTGAAACTAAGCAAATAAATAAATAAATAATAAAATAAATACAGACAATAAATAAGTGCAGCCAGCTTGTGGCAAGTGCAAGGGTAAGTGCAGACATCATGTGTCAAGTGCTAGTGGGGGCTGTAGGGATACAGAAAACAGTCACTGAGTGCAAGGGTTGCCAGGGGGGCAGTGCAGGTGTGCAAAAGGCGGGGTGGGGGACCTGGGCCCGAGAACAGAGGGTAGCCAGGTAACCAGTGCAGCTTCATATTCAGCCAGTAGATTAGCAGGGGAGAGGAGGAGAGAAAGCAGAAGCAAACGGGAAGGTCTTGAGGTGCTTCCAGAACCGGTGATGGTTCTCCTCAAGTTTCAGGGAGGCAGGGAGGTTGTCCCAGAGGGAGGCCCCAGCCGAAGAAAGGGATCTACCACCAACTCGTTGCTTGGAGAAGCGACTGACCCTGAGGGAGGTGGAGGAAGAAGAGCGAAGAGCTCGAGAAGAAAGATATTTAGGAAGAGAATTGAAGGTATTGAAGTCCCAGGCTCGAGAAGGCCTTGTGGACAATGCAGAGGGTTTTGAACGTAATCCTCACCGCCACTGGGAGCCAGTGCAGATTTCAGTCCTGGAGAGATACGATCCCTGGACTTGAGGCCAAGGACAAGTCTTGCAGTCCTGTTTTGGATGAGTTGCAGAGGGCGGAGAGTGGAGCGAGTAGATTTAGAAAGAGGCTGTTGCAGTAGTCCAGCCTAGAGAGAACCAGAGCTCTGGAGACAGTGGGCCTCATTCCGAGTACGGCGCTAACCAATGGCGCTATTAACGCCTTGGTTGACGCCGTACCCGGACCGGCAGCGCCTTGGTGGATGGCGGAATTACCGCCCCATTCCAAGGTTGGCGGGGCGGTAATTCCCCATTCACCAAGGCTCTTCCCCATACCCAAATGAGCCCCCATAGGGCTCAATGGGAATGGGGAAGATGCAAATAACGGTGACCGTTCATTACGGTCACCGTTATTGGCTTGGAGGCCCCTTTGCGCCCTCGACTTTAACACCTGCTCAAAGCAGGCGTTAAGGGCGGGGGCGCAAAGGGAACTCGGAGTATGGCGGTAAGGGATCACCGCCACCGGTCTCGTTACCGGTGGCCGCTATCCCTTAACGCCATACTCGGAATGAGGCCCAGTGAACTTCTGGGGGAAGGAGAGGAAAGGAAAGGAAGAATACCTCTGATGAGGTGGAGATGGTAGTGTGACTTCTTAGAGATGTCAGAGATTTGAGGAGAGAAAGAAAGTGTGGATTCGAAAGATGGCACCGAGGTTTTTAGCCTCACAGGTGGGAGCAGGAAGAGGGCCAAGAGAGGCGGCCAGAGAGTGACAGGAAAGGAGGGATCAGGTGTGCCAATGAGGAGAACCTTGGTCTTACTTGCATTACGGCAGAGATCATTGGTGGCACACCACTCCTGGATGGCGGACAGACAGTCAGAGATGAGAGAAGGAATAGAGGTGGCTGAAGGGAGCCTGCAAATGAGTTGCGTGTCATCCGCATAGCACTGATTGTTGGGGCAGAGAGCAGCAATGCGGTGGGCAAGCAGTGCCAGGTACTGGTTGAACAGCCAGGGAGAGAGGTTAGACCCTGGGGAACACCACACGTAGAGATAGAGATAGAAGAGAGGAAGGACCCCAGTTGGACCTGGGAGGGTCGTTCGGAGTGGAAGGAGGTCAGCCAAGCCAGGTCCTGATCGGTGATGTCCAGGTTATCATAGAGAAAGTTGAGCAGGATGGCATGTTAGACCGTGCCAAAGGCAGAAGAGAGATCAAGTAAGATGAGGACACAGGGAGTGTTGTAATCGAGGTTGGAGAGCAGGTCTTCACGGATGTTCAGGAGAGCAGTTTCTTTGCTTCTGTCAGCTCTGAAGCCAGACTGATGGTCGTGGAGACAACCAACAGATTCAGAGTCAGGAGTTTGCCCAGGAAAGTTGTGATGGAGATGGGCCGATAGTTAGCCGGGCCGTAAGGGTCAGCAGAGGGTTTCTTAAGAAGAGGGTGTACAAGGAAGTGCTTCAGGGGGAGGGGAAGACTCCAGTGGCGAAGGAGTGGTTGCAGAAATCAGCCAGAGTAGGAGCCATGGTGTCAATGTGGTCCTTGATGGTTTTGGAAGATCAGGGGTGAACCTGTTTTGACGAGACTTTCATAAATCGGACTTGTCTAGAAACCTTGTCTGAGGAGAACAGTGGAAAGGCAGAGAAGGAGGGAGGAGAGGTGGCCGAAGAAGGGCCAGAGGAGGAGCAGGGAGTAGAGGGAGGAGGTGGAGGAGAGGAAGAGAGAGAGGACAGGATGTCCTGAGTTTTGGAGATGAAATGAGAAGCCATGGCCATGCAGAGGGCCTGGGAGGGGACAGGAGAGGTAGAGACTGCGGCAGGATTGGTCAGCTTCTTGCAGATTGTAAAGAGTTCGGCCGAGTTGTTAGATGTTGCAGAGACGCAGGCTTGGATTTGGGCTCTCTTCTTGGTGCGGACAGAGAACAGAAACAAAACGAACACCCCACACACCATATGTGAACCCTCCCTACCCCTTTGTACACCCCCCTTGTGTGGACGATAGATGCCACTTTACACAATAGTTCTGTGCATCGTCCCCATACCTCTGCACAGACAGTGCTCTCCATCAGATCCACCCTGCATGCATGCACTTTGTGTGTGCCATGCCTAACACCATGAAACCATGTTTATTTGACATCATGTGTGTATTTTGTATAGAGCTCATCACCGCTCGGAAGCCGCTTTAAAGCCCCTAAAATGTTATCAGGAAGAGAATAAGAGGGGCAGAATATAAGAAAAGTTTGGGTCCTTATGTAGCACTTCAGGCTGGATTCTTACCATTTCTAAGCGCTATGCTATCAGGTTTGCTTTACAGTCCAGCCTAATTTTACTTAACGCTGCCCTGCTGCTTCATCACTTCACTTGGGAAAATAAAACTCCTGCTTTCCCTCGCCTCGCTTCTGATTTTGGGGGGGGGGGGATAATTGGCATTATACCCCTCCTGCTTAAAATTGTGGGGCGGATTTGTCCCTCCTGTTCCTTCCATGTCCTACGCCCATGTGGAGAGCTCTATCTCCTACTTGATCAATTTCACTACGGGGATTTGATAGTGTGTAGATGGCATTATGTAGCGGAGTAGTGGGAATGCTTTCCTCTTAACCTTAGTCTGCCAATAATGGACGCATTTGTGTCTTGAAGCACCTTTTCGAAGTGACGCAACCACCCAATGCTGAAGACTAATCACAGGGCCTGTTTAGGAACAACAAATAAGCACTGAGAAATACTGCCCAAAATATCATTAAAAAATTGCAGAATGACGACTGGGAATATCTCAAAGGCCCTATAACCTACCGATGTTGCCAGAACATGCTGAGCATGAGTCAGACACCAGCTTTACTCCACTCTTGTTGGTTTATCCACATTCACGCGATGCTTGCTACCTCCGTGGCTTTGTTGGCCTGTGAACAGATGTTGTTATTATGGCAATGCAATGGTGCTCGTTTTATTTTGACCTAGGAAGCCGGCTCAGCACTGTTGTGTATGGCATTGGTAGCTGCCAGAGCTAGATGGGCGCTTTAACAAACTGAGCTAACTTCTTAACTAAATGTGTAACTTGTGAAGTACGATATTTTAAGTCTGAATAACGGAAACTGTTTTTGATTAATCAACATAAAAAACAGTTCTTTAACACCTAAATATTACATTTTATTACCCACTTGCATTGAAATTGTGAATGTGTTTGTGATATCGATGTAACCAATCCCTGCTTCATTTCCAAACAAGTGACTTAATCACGGTTTGAAAGGTGCCCTTTGTAATTTTGGAAAGTTAAGTAACAACATACACGATGAGCACTCACATCACCCATTGCGTATTAGTGGTATGCACCAAGGTATTTTTTTTTTTAAATGGCAAAAGGTTTCACATTGTCTTTCCTCTATCTGCATATCATTGTATCAAAGCACATACATTTGCTTATTCCCATTAATTCAAGCACAGTTCTGCTAGTGTTTTTCTTTGACTTTACAGCTCCTTAATGGGATCATATGTGTCCTATTCTGTTGACATCAGAATTGTTCATTATTCCACGTCCATGGTGTAATTTTTCCAATCCAATTTTTCCACATTCATGGGCTTCTGGGATATCATCCTTTAGCTGCTGAATGGGATTAGAAGTGAGTCCACACTTTGCTTTATTGTTAGCTTTGGCTCTTAGGTGGCACTGAAACCGCTTCCTATAAGCTGGAACTGTGGTCATGGGAAGTGAAGATAGGAGAGGGATTAAATGTTAGGAGGGACATACAGCCTGTGGGTGCTGTTCGGTTATTTTGACCATCAACCACCCTTGGTCATCCTAGTCTTTCTGGCCATTCCCATCCATTGTTTACCTTCTCACTCAAATCAAGTCCCACTTGGGATCTCTTTGTGCTACCTCTATCATGCAGTAACATCAGACTTTGGTGGATATCCTGCCAGTGATATGTGCTGGTTGTTGTAGCCTTGTGAGCTGCCAGTCCTGGGATGACAAAGCTATGTTTAAAATAGCACTGTCCTATTATCAGAAGCCGGCCATACCTACTTTCTTTGAATTCGACGAGACTTGAAGAGGTACGCCTTACGACGGTCAATAGCTACCATACCCTCAGTCCAGGAAAACGAATCAGAGAACACAGTGGCCTCTGTGGAGCCATCCTAATGGGGGAACCACACATTTGGAGAAAAAGTCCTTCTCCAAACAGTGCTCCAGGAGCAGTAAAAGCAGTCAAGGTCCACAGAGCAGATGGGTCACAGTCCAGGGCAGGTACCCAGGCAGAAATGGAAACGGTTCCAGCAGAACACAGGATGAAGGAAGTTTGAAGTAGAATGGAGTCATGGAAGAAAGAAGCAAGAGAAAAACAGGGACAAACAAGAAAGGAGACGGGGGCATGGAGGAAACTGGAGAAAACAGGGACAAGTGATCATAGAGGAAAACAGCATCCACAGCGGTAGAGCAGGAAACCCACAGCATTGCGACACGTCGAGACTGGCGCGTGTGGTAGCCCGCCTCCGGTCACTGACAGGATCAGGATCACCCGACACGGAGGGTTCAGCTGCGGGCACGCAGTGAACCTGCTGCAGGGATCACCCCGCTCAGCCCGGATAACCGGGCAGATCACTTCTGCTGGGGGAACACAGCACTTGGTGGTCTCGTGCAGGGGGAACCCAGGCCGGACCAACCCACAAAGGCCCCACACCAATAACGCCACACAGACACGAGTTGCTGCTTCCTGGGGCTCTGCTGCTCTCCTGTGTGCGTCCCAGCAGAGCCCCTTTTAGAGAGGCGTCATGATGATGTCATGACGCTCTCTCGCATAAAACACTAGACCCACACAAAGTGGTCCACCTTCCCGCACCTCCTTCAGATGTGTCCCTTCGCAGGGCAGTCCTGCGGTGTGGAAGATCCCACCCGCACTGATGGCATATGGTGGCACCGGGATCTCTCCTTGGCCCATCCCCTCTCCTCGTTGGCCTCGCTCCTTGCCACTTGCCGACAGCGGACACCTTCTTCCAACTGGATCTGTTGCATGTGGGCCTCCAGCTTGAGATGATGTCTGGATGAATCCATGATTGAGGGCCGCACCTCCGCCAGCTCCTGGGAACGGCCGAGTGCCAGTATGCGATCGAGGGTTAGCGCTGGGTCCCTTAGAACTTGTTTGCACAGCTTCAACAAGCTGCAGCCGTAGATGATCTGCACCCTGATCTCTTCCTCCTCGAAATTGCCCAGTGCACAGGACAGAACAATGCCCCACAGTTTTCCATGAAATGCGTTGAGACTCTCCCCATCCTCCTGTCTTGCGCACCTCATCCTGAATTGTTCGTAGTGCCTGTTGACAATGGGTCTGAAATATTCATTCAGGGCTGCGATAGCTGCACCATAGGACTGGTCCACGGGCTGTAGGGTCCTGAACAGCCTCTGGACGGCCAGTCCGGCAGAGTACAGGAGGGTTGGGCGTTTTGCTCTGTCCTTGATCCCCACCGACTCAAAGTACAGCTCCAGGTTCTCTACCCAGGCTGTCTACCGGGGTCCTAAACTGGCTGGCGCACCTACCACGTCAAACTGAGGTAACAGCGCCAGCTGCCACCTTTGTCGACCCACCACCACAGTTTCATCGTCCGACATGATGAGTACTTTGTGCAGTGCAGGATATGACTAACTGCCGGTTGGCCTTAGGTTATCTGCCCCCTTGTGGACGCCTTTGAGGGTGCACAAGCACTCCTGGTGGAGCCGCTACCCTCGGGGCAGATGCAGAGCACCGGAGGGGTTATTGACGCACTTTTACCCCACCCTCCAGAAGATGGCCTTCTCCCACCGTATCACTTCACTGTTGTAGAAGGGAGAAGAAAACAAACGTTGTTCTCACCTTCCCTTCCTTTCCTGTTGGCCCGTTGTGGCAAGGGAGAGAATAGGACAAAATGTTATTATTTTTTTCCTTCCTCTCCTCTCCTGCTGTTCATGGGCTGCCCCTTGTGCCCTGTCCGCCGGGGCCGCTGCCTTGTGTGTTCAAATCGTTTTGCCGCTGCAGCCCGGATCCACAGGCCACGCCCCTTTCCTTTGTCTCTGGGGTGCAATCATGAGGCCACGCCCCCTCCGGGCCGCACCAACTGCCAGTACGGGAGTACATACAAATGTCACTTTTTGTCTTATCTTGATTTCACCCCTGGAAGCCCGGGTCTTGATGGGGGGGAGAAAAATCTGCTTCCCCCACTTTGGGAGGTATGTGTGGGTGATGTGGGTGATTCATCATCGCAGGCCCGGCCTCCAGGCTTCGCCCCCTTCCTTTGTTCAGGCTGGGCACTCTTTACTCACGCAGCCAATGCTGTCGCAGATCCGGGTCACCTACGAGTACTGGCGGCCCCTGCTCCCACGGCCGCCCTCCAGGCACCAGGTGACCCGGGCAAGCACAGCTGCTCAAAGTCTCTGGGCCGCCTATGGCACGGCAAGCTCCTCCTGCTTCCATCGCGGCCGACACCGCGTATCACTGCACACACTGTGCTTCCAGCAGCCCACACACTGCAACGGTGCGCAGGGCCCGGACCTCCCTCGTCGCCAATGTGGTGGCCCACTTCCGGTCACTGGGGTGGGCCACTGACAGGGTCAGTATCACCTGACACGGAGGGTTCAGCTGCAGGCACGCAGCTAACCTGCTGCAGGGATCACCCTGTTCAGCCGGATCACCGAGCAGATCGCTTCCGCTGGGGGCATCCAGCTCTTGGTGGCCTCGGCCAGGGGGTACCCAGGCCAGGCAAATCCACACAGGAAACGATCACGTGGCAAAGGCCCCACACCAATAACGCCACACAGGCACGAGTTGCTGCTTCCTGGGGCTCTGCTGCTCTGCCGTGTGCGTGCCAGCAGAGCCCCTTTTATTAGAGAGACGTCATGACGATGTCATGACGCTCTCTCGCACAAAACACTAGACCCACACATAACAGCACGAATGCTGAGATAAAGGAACCCGGAAGTGACATGTCGGCGTCTGACGAAAACACCAGATCATTGCAACAGCTTTCTTCTAATGCATGTGATGTCGGCGGTGTCCATATGCAAATGAGCATAATTATGCCCTTCCTCACAGCAATGCCATGGGCAAAACAGGGACGCGCCCCTCACACCTGTAAGACAATCACAATTGATTCATATGAAACAAAAACCAGGCTTTTCAGCTAATTTGCATACCTGTTGTACATTAATGTGTGTCTCTGATCTGGTGGTGAACCTCCAGTGATGGCTTCTAGGTTACTCTGTGAATGTGTGATTTTCTTTAGCTGGAATTGCCTATTGTACTATCACATTGCAGATAGAAGGGACTGTCAGTTGATTTTTTCAAACCCTCCATAATATTGATCGTGTTATTTCAAAGCAGTCTTTTGATAGTTAATGGTTTAATTGTAGCTCCCAATGTTCTTTAAGTGTAATTAAAATGTCTTAACCAGGTGTGCCTTTGGCCACTTGACTTATAAGCAGTGTGTGCATCCATGCATCTGAAGTCCTGTTTACAACAGGCATTAGCAAAGCCAGATGTTTTGTTTTCTTTATAGGCATTTGTTAGGCACTGCTCCCACATCCTAGGGTACTGGCATCATTTTCCAGCTTGTTACCGTATTATGGCTAGGTAGTACCATTACGGCAGTGGCTGTCAAATGCCCATCACATGCCTACATAGAAGCCCAAACTGTTGTCTTTGTCAATGCTTGTTATATACGAGCTCTCTTCTTAGTAACCTAAAATAGGTTATCATGTAGTAATGGGGGCCTCTCAATAACCAAGCTGCTGGCAATGTCAGTTTCATTCTGTAGAGTTTATTTCGGATATGCGTAGTCACATTGATTCTGTGCTGCACTTTTGCTGATGCGCCTTGCATAGCGGTGTACCTGTTCGGCGTAAAACGCCTCCTATGTTGCTTCCACCTGTTCAATTTACCATTTCCAGTACGTTCCTAGTTTGAGTCTTCCAGTAAGACCACCGTTTGACAGTCTCAGGAAGCTCACACTTTGACACAATCAATAAGCCCCCGTTTCACATTCCCAGTAAACCTGACATTCCCAGAATGCTGCTAGTTTGACATTCCCAATAAACTCACTTTGATACTCCAGACACATGTTTCGTGGAATAGCCGCGTCGGTAGACCTTTTCCTGCACTATAGAATGACATCCAGAGTTCAAAGGAAAGAGCCTTCTTGTCTCATGTATCTGTATGTATGTTTGCATGACGCATGGGTATTGATCCAGAATATATGGAGAGCTTAGGCTGTCACTAAGGCCTCGTGGTGCTGGCGGAACAAGAAAGAAAACAATAGTACTTCCTATAACGAGAGGACTGCAAGTCATACAGAGATGTTTCCTAATGTTTTTGAAGGTCTTCAGTTTGCAGAAGTCCATCGAAAGAGTGTCCCAGAGCTGAGTGGCCTGGACTACCACAGCCACCGGCATCCCTCTCACCTAAATGTAGGACCTACGTAAAGGTTGGGATAATACGAGCAAAGACACTTATTCGGTAAAAAGAGATGCAATTGTTGCTGCACAAACCAGGTGCCGATGTCACCATGGGCTTTGTGAGTGGCACACGCTCTGTAGCGGAAGCCAGCACTGGCACCTCAGAGCTGGTTTCTCTCATGATGACCCATTACCAACCTAGCGGCCATGTTCTGCACCAGCTGCAGCTGTCTGATGTCCCATTTAGTGAGGCCCACAGATATTGCATTGTAGGAGTCCAGTTGCGGATAGCCTCCTTACGAGTTTGGCAGTAAATGAGTGGTAAATCTGGACGATTGACCGCCAAACCAGTTTACCTTTACTGCCACTCGGTACTATGGCGTTACCATGGGTTACAAGTGGTGGTAGGGCAGCGCAGATCCCCATTTTTGGAGTTCATAAGTCTCTATGGGTTTTTCGGCAGATTCGTCGTGAGCAGTTATGTAGTGCAGGAAGTCTGCTGATTGCAAGTGGGGATAAACCCCACTTTACCTCCAAACTCGGCAGTGTGATTAAAAGGCGCTCTGATTCCATTACCGTCAAAAAATGTGGCAGTAATGAAAATGCCACCACTTTTATACTGCATCATTGTTATAGGGAAAGGCACTAAAAATAGTACGAAAACTTCCTGAGTATCCAAAGCTGGAATAAACAAGTCATGGGCACTCTGAGATAATTGATCATCACCCAGAATGCTGGGATTCTTCACCTCCTAAAGTGCGGTTCTGAGCAAGGCCCCAAAGATGGGGGAGGGCAGATGCACTTATTCTGGAGACTGTCTTGCTGGGATTAAACTCAAGTTTGTTTTTATTCATTCAGCTACACACCTTTACCATGCATGTATGAAAGCAGAGTTCACTGTATCCAAGCCCCCCTTAAAATGGAGGACCTGGGAATCATCTGGATGGGAGTAGAAGTGCATCACATGATCCCTTCAAACGAGGGCCAGATATAATTTGAAAAGGAGAAAGAGAAATAAAGAGTGAGAAAGAGAGGGAGAGAGAGAGAGCGAGTCAGCTAGAGAGAGGGAGAGAGAGAGAAAGAGAGAGACACACAGAGGGAGAGAGACAGCGACAGAGGTAACCAGAGATAGACAGAGAGAGAGACAGAGACAGAAGGAGTGACAGAGTGAAGGAGAGATAGAAGGAGAGAGTGAGCCAGATAAAGAGAGAGACAGAGGGGGAAGGAGACAGAGATTGATAGAGAGAGGGAAAGAGCAAGAAAGAGTAAGCGAGAGAGAGAGGCAGTCAGAGAGAGAGAGAAAGAGATGGAGATGGAGATGGAGAGAGACAAAGGGATAGGGAGAGAAAGAGAGAGAGATAAAGAGTGAGAGACAGAAATATGGAGAGCTACAGCAAGAGAGACGTAGAGGGTCACATATGTGATGCGCTTCACTTGAATTGTGTTTGAGAAGGCTTGAAGAAACAGGAAAGTGATTTGATGTTATTTGAGTGCCAATAGCAGTACCCCATGTCGTGTAGCAGCTTGAAGCGAGTTCAGTAAGTTTGAGCCAGCTTCAAAGTGTCTTAAGGGGTGAAACAGGGTTCTGAGCTGCTTCTGGGTTTCTGAGTTGCCCAGTCCAGTGCCTCAAGGGACAAGAAGATTGGCTTGCACTTGCAGGGGTCCTTCACTTCCAGTACGCAGAATCCTAACCATTTTTAGAGAAGGTGGGGGAGTGCAAGTGGTACTGCCAAGTGGTACTGCCATGTTAGTGTAACCAATCAACTTCCGGGGCACCAGTGGTCCAGGGATGAGTATCAGTTTCTAAACCATCAATCAGCCCTACACCTCTAGTACACCAGAAGGCATCCGAACAGATTGGAAACACAAGCAAATGATAAACCTGCTTGGTCAAGTTTGGTAGCATGGACAGAACTGCAAGCTTATCTCAGAAAGGATGTGGATTGTAGGTTAGTTGCAACACAGCGAAGATACAATTATTACCGAATGATAAAAAGGCACTGTCCAGTCAAGGTTTTATCAAAAATATCTACTTTATTATAATCACAACAGGCAGTCCTAGCAAAACTACAATATACAACCAGCACGGTAAAGGAATGCACAGGACAGGCAGTTTCAAAGAAGGAAAAGGGACGCACTCTGGATACTGAAAGGACGGAAGTCGCTATAGTAAACAATCACAACAGTTCAAGGTTATTTGGTTTAAGCACAAAGGGAGCAATGGGTCATAAAATGTCTCTAGTGGCCTTCAGAGAAGGACCATGGGGACAGAACCACAATGTAACTGGTGCTTGTATGTGTTTTAGGGGCTCAACAGGGTCAAGTCAGTTTCAGGGTGCTTTGCAGCTTCTGCAACAGAGATTAAGACGGAAGACAGCTGCAGGTTTCAGGCGGCAGCCAGTTCGGCGAGTGAAGCTGGATGGACGGCTGCAGACTGGCGTACACAGTGGCTATAGGTCAGGAATTGTTGTCTCAGTGCTGGTCGGCAGTTCTGAAGCACTGGTCAAGGCGTCTCGGATGTCTTTAACAACTGCGACGTAACAACAGTCCTTTGTCCAGTCGGTTGCAGCTCGAGGGGCTCGACTGGCTCGAAAATGTCCTTTAAAGCGGACATCGGTGGATGCTTGTTGATGCACTTCTCCTAGCTTCTTCACTGACCTTGTGTCGTCCTTTATGCTTTAAGGCAGACGGCCCAAAGCTGAGGAGGGTGTTGTAGGCAGCTGACTTGTCCTTGCTTTAGTTCAGAGCCAACTCTGGTACTTCCCACGTAGGACACTTGCTACATGAGCCTAGCAGGGCACACTGTGTGCTGGCTGTGTACCAGTTCTTGAGCTGCTGGAGGGTTCTCTGGATTTGGTATCTCCCTCCGTTCCCTGGGAGATGTTTAGGGGAGAGATCTTGCTTCCCTCTTGAAGGTCCTGGCCTTCCTTTACTGGCGTAAGATGTAAGGCAGACTGTACCTTCTGCCAGGGTCCAGTGAGGAGTTCTTTCTACTCCTTGTGAAGTCTTCAGATGATCTGCCGAAAGAGGTGCTTTTTCACTTATTTGAAGTCAAATGGACCACAGGGATAAGCCTACCTAATGAACCAATCCTGGATCTGCACGAACAATCTCCTGTATGCATGAGGTCATAACCAGAAGGTTTTGCAACAGAAACTTTAAAGGGGTGAAAACATGTAATACTATGTCCCACCCATTTCCCTGTCTCTTGTGGATCAAAGGATCTTTCTGTTTAATGGAGCTCTCTGTGGTTCCTGATTAAAGCGGCAGGTCTCCCTTGGAGCTGCAACTATACCAGACTTTCTGGCTCCTGCAAACCACATAATCATACCTTATGAATGGGGTCCCCCTGCGAGGTTGACTACTGTAAACGCACAGTCCCAGACATGCCATTTCACTGTCAATCGAGAGGCAAGAGCTGGCTTCAGGTTGACACAGTGCATATGAAAGGCTGTTCAGGTTTCCTGTATCCTTTCTGAGCCTCTTCAGCCAGGCCCCATGTGGGCCTGTTTGAAACACACTCTATTAGTATGTTAATTATGTTAATCATTGCCACCAGCTTCAGGGCCTAGCAAAAGGGCAGTCCGGATCCATGGGCCTTTGTTAGTTAATCGGGCTGGCCATGGCAGGGGGAAGGTTTGCTCCTCCATTTCTGGTGATGCATCGTGTACTCCTCCTGTCATATACCAAATAAATATGACAGGGGGACTGCGCCTGTAGGCTCTGTCCACCCAGAGTACAACGGTCTATGCAATGTCGTGCAGTGAGCATAGGAAAATGCATGTGGATTAGCCCCACACCTTTTCCAGAGGTTAATCTACGATCATTCAATTTCATTACAAAATTTCAAAAATAGCCCAGGCGAGCGCATACTTACCGTGCGGATGGTCGGATTCCTCACAATTAGTGTGACAGTGTGGTGGGTGTGGGTAGGTGAGATAGTGTGAGGAGTGACCATGAAGTGAATGTGAATCAGTGAATGGAGGGTGAATGAGTAAAAGGTGGGTTGAGTTGTAGTGGTGTGGAGCTGGAAGTAATTTTGTTTTAATCTTACTATGTAATAAAAGGCCAGATGTATGTCTGTTCGAAGCCGCCCTGCCGCTTTACCTGTTATCACTGCTAGAGGGAGCTGTTGCCTTACACATACAACAGTAAGACTTCAAGTTCATCTTCCAGGCAAGCAAAATGTGTAAACACTTTTTTCAAAATGTGAAATCAACAGTAACATACATTAGCTGCAGAAAAGGCCCACAACAGGGATACCACTTTAATAGCATACTTCAAGTTGTATGCACTTAGAAAATATATACATTCAAAAAACATATAAACAGAAATTCATTTGATTATGCACAAAATAAATTACTTTTTTTCTTTTCAATGTACTCATGTATTATGTCATTATTTATTGTAATATTTCTTGGTATGTATTATTATATTTATAATATTCTTGTAACTTTTAAACTTTATTTGATTTCAATTCACTTTATTTTATGATCGCATGTCTACTTTGAATCATGCTGCACGTTAATTGTATTACTCTGGAATCCCTCACAATATATATTTGAGTCCAAAACCCCTAAGTGAAATCCAAGACAATGAGGAACAGATACAACAATTGGCCGTATGTACTATGTTGAACTTTCAAGGGACCCTGTGAGATTTTTTGTGAGGTTATTACTCCTCCACGTAAAAGGAGCAAGATCAATTAGAATGATTTTTTCTAGTAACATAAGTTACGTTAAAATACACAACATAATATAGTTATACTCTGAAAGTTTCTTCCTTTTAGCACATTAGCCTGTGTACATTGTCTTTTCCACTAGTTTAAATATACTGTGGTACAGTTCCAAAACAACTGCTCACATATATAATATACATAATGAATATTACACCACAATTTTAAAATAACAAATTCAAATTTCCACATTTCATGTACAAAATACAGTAATTCACAGCTCAATTACAAAAAAGTAATTTCACAAAAATATATATCTTAAAATTCCACATAGAGAAAACATCCAGGATGTTATAATAAAGTCAATCTCAATGTTGTGTCTAATTTTTCATAATTCAATAGTTTATCACTTAGGATGCCAAATTAGTATGGCCATTACTATATCACAACTGCCCCAATTATCTCACTTTTAATCTTACAGCAATCTTCTGCCAAACTCTATATAAGGTGATCTGTAGTGAGACATTTCCACTGTTCATGCAATACTGCCAGAGCTCATCAGTATAAATCGCATCATGATTATGCACAAATGTAGATACAGCCTATATAAAGGGCCCATCTCACTACAAGCAGTTAGCACATGTTGCATTGACTCTATGCACGTAGTAGATTGGCAAAATTAACAGGTATGAGCGTCCTGAGAAATTTGGAATTGGGTACCAATTGTCATCAGGATAGGTAAATGGTTTATCCTCATTAGCAGGATAAATCTTCTGATGGCCGATGAAGGGCAAATAGAAAAATAACTTTGAGGGCTGAAGTAGGTTTATTGCGCATTCCCATAATTTGAATATCTTTTGAGTGCTGCAAGATTTTTATAATTACTTATCCAGTCCCACAGATCTAATGTGCGCTCAAAATCATTTTCTTTTTTTTAAATCAGTTTTTATTAACATTTTATCAAGACAAAAACAGGGGCCCAGCGGCCAACACTATGGGGCAAAATTGCCCATAACTTTTCAATTAACAATAATCCCTGTCAACCCACCAACCCAACCCCACAACCCCCCCCCCCTCAAATGGAGAGATCCTGGGAAGGACGGACCAGGGAAATATGCCCATGGACTGATCTTGTGAGGCAATAGCTGGGCCTGACTACTCACTGCTATTTCCATTGTGCTCCGCATATGACCGCGGAATCATGATAAACTATCTGATGGGGCCAGGTCCGAGGAACTATTCCAAGCCCAGACTAACCAACTTTGTCACCAAAGACGTCAAAAAACTGGGACCACTTCGTCTCCACTGACTGGCTGCTACCCCTGATGGCCATCGTAAATTTTCCATCAAATATATTTCTTTTGCACTTCCCACCCATTCCCGCTGTGATGGGAGCGCCAATCGCTTCCAGTGCCTAGCCCGACAGGCTCTTGCTGCTAACAATAAAAAATGTGCTAGGTAGGGGAGCTTCATCCAATGTTCGTCAATTCTCTCCAAACCAAAGAGCACTAGGATCGGATCCAAACTATATGACCCCCCCGCATCTCGTATCCACCCCAAAATCTCCATCCAATAGACTTGTACTTTACAACACGACCACCACATATGCCAATAATTGGCTTTCTCCCCGCACCCATGCCAGCAGTGAGGGTCCACTGCCGGAAACTTACTTGCGAGCGAGACCGGGTCGTGCTGCCACCTGTATAAGAGTTTTATGGCATGCATTTTGTAATGGCATGCTATTGAAGTCTTGGAGGCCCTGCCACAGATCCGAGCCCAGAGCCCATCCCCCATGTTTAAGCCCAGATCCCTGCCCCATTTCGACTTAAGGCTTCTAGTCGCCTCCTCTCTTGCTTTCAACAGTGCCCGGTAGAGTGCCGAGATGAGACCCCTGGTATCAGTGTGGGTATCCAAGGCCTTTTCCATTGGGGTGAGGTCTCTTTGAATCAAAGCTTTCAGCCTAGCACATGTGAGACTCTCCTTGAGTTCGAGATAAAGCAATGGGGAAAGGGTGCTAAAGACCAAGGCCTCCTCTAGCTCCTGAATGCCTATAAACCTATTGTCGCGGAACAATTGGCCCACCCTGCCCAACCCCGCCTCGAACCAGGCTTGATATTGACTCACTTCAGGAATATCGTCTCTCACTAGTGGGGACCAGCTATGGCTCATTGGTGAGGGCCAGGTCATAATCTGTCCCGACCTACCCCCCTCCCCCAGGGCCTCCCACATGGTCTTCAAATAGAGGTGCTCTCTAATACGCTTCGGCAGTCTGGGGAAATGGACCCAGAGACACTCCCCAGCCATAACCCGGCTTTGATGGACATTTTCAAGGTATACCCATTGCTTGTCTTTATCTTCTATGAGATGAGGGACCAAGGCTCTGAGCTGCGTGGCCCTATAGTATGCCTGCAAGTCCGGGAGGCCCCCCCCCCTTTTTCCTTTGGGAGTGTTAGAATTTAGTATCCCACTCTGGGTTTCTTACCCTGCCATATGAACCTCCCTATGCAGCGTTTGGCTTCTTTTAGATACGCTACTGGAGATTCAATGGGGAGCATCTGGAAAAGGTAGAGCACTCTGGGGAGAAAGTTCATCTTGCCTGCATTGAGTCTACCCATCCATGATATTTGGCCTTTGCCCCAGGTTTCAATTTCTGAAAATAGCTTGTCGAACAAGGGCAGATAATTGGCTAGTCCTATAAACCTATTGAGCGGTACTATATTGACTCCCAGATACTTTAGCCCCTCTGTTTGGATGCGGAGGCCCAACGATTCCAATTTCTCCAGGTTCCTTGCTGAGTCGGGGGTGAAGGGAAAAATCACTGACTTTCTTACATTAACCTTAAAACCTGAAAATGCGCCAAATCTTCTGATTACCTGGAGGGCCACAGGAACAGACTGTGCCGGGTGACGCAGGTGGAGCAGTACATCAACCGCGTAAAGACCAATTTTAAATGTCCTGTCCCCCACCTCTACCTCTCACCTCTACGGCTCTCCTAAGATCCTCCGCCAACAACTCCATGGTCAAGGCGAAGAGGAGCGGGGGTAGGGACAACCTTGTCTCGTCCTCCGTTGGAGTCAGAATGGACGGAAAAGACGTCCATTGACCGTGACCCTGGCTGATGGGTCCATATAGAGGGCCTTAATGGCCTGCCGGATTCCCAGCCCCACTCCAAATTTCTCAAGAACCCTATGCAGGATGTCCCAGGCCACCCGATCGAAGGCCTTCTCGGCGTCGATGGCTACCAATACTGGGTTGCCCTCACCCTTCGCCGACTCCCGCATAAGATGCAGGGTCTTCCGTATTGTGCCGGCCCCCTGCCTCCCTTTTATAAAGCCCACCTGGTACGAGTGAATAAGCTTCAGCATCCAGCCTAGAGGCGATAATCCTAGTAAACAGTTTAGCATCTACATTTAAAAGGGAGATGGATCTATAGGATCTGCGGTCAGCGGGTCCCTCCCTCCTTTTGGAATTACAGTGATCAGCGCTTTAGCAACTGAGGGTGGGGCCTTCCCCGCCACCATTCAAAATCAATTTTTAATCGAAAATATGTGTGGTACCAATCAGGGGTCTATTACATTTTTTCAAATAACCTAATAACGGTTGAGCGGAAGACAGCCATCTTCCTATCAGCAGGAGTTCTCAGAACACATCCCATAAGACTTAAGAGGGGACATTTGCGTTGTTTCATAGTTTTATTATAAAGTGCCCCCTGTTTCTTGAGGGCAAGTCCTCCAAGGGACCTCAACCCCATTTCTAGTCTAATGATCTCAATGGGTACTATCTGGGGTAAATTTAATATACTCTGCCAAAAGTTCTCTTGTACAGTATTTAGCCAATGATAATCCTCAAGTACCAGAGCCTTCATGCCATATAGTATGGCCGGGCAGAAAAAGTGCTTGCAAAATGGATTATACCCACCAAGCCATAAAAGGCCAAACCTCTGGCAATTTTTATTGATCAATGCCGTACTTTTAGTAGCTTTGGAGCTTTTATCAGCAATTAGCTCTTCATTTGTTTTCTTTTGACTGATCACCACCCCAAGATATTTGTACTCAAGTACCAGCTCTATTGTGCCCCCCAGGATATTTATTTGAATCCTCCTTCAGTTCTTACCCCATAGCACATATATTACATTTTGTTCTACATTTAATGTAAAGTTGTTCTCCTTGCATTAAGCACAGGTCATTCACAGTTCTTTGTAGCTCAACATAGGTATAATCCATTTTAACAATATCATCCATGTAAGATATTCATACAACGTGGGTACCACCAATCTTAGGAGGGCAGTTATGTACCCTGTCAGCCTAGAGGGCAGATCAGTGATGGACAAGTTAAATGGAAGTGGGTTGAGCACACATCCCTGCTTCACACCTTAATTTGTCAATGCATGGTCCGTGCCCCCCACCACTACTCAACCTCACCTGTGTCTGTGTTTGATCATGCATTTGCTTCAACACCTGTAATAGCCAACTTGACTGCCAGTAGCAGCTAATTTCTGCCACAACTTAACTCTGTCAAAAGAGTCAAATGCTGCTTTCAGGACCACCTATAGAACATATAATGATTAACCCATTTTACCTCTAGCTGAGCTTATCAGAGTATCAAGCAGCATGATGTTATGGACTGTCGCAGAGCCCTCCCGAAAACCAGTCTGAAATGTATCAAGTAATAAAGCAGAATCACCCCAATCTTGGAGTTCTTTCAAAACAAAGGATGCAAATATTTTACTAGTAACATCGAGCATGGAAAGTAATCGATAATTCGATAGCATAGTCCTTAAACCCTACTTGTACACAGGAAGTATGGCCTGTCTCCAGGAAATAGGGATAACCCTTTCTTTGCACACTATGAAACACAGAAAGTAAGATCTGGCCCATGTTTTAGGAACTTGTTATAACACAATATTGGCTAAGCCATTGGGTCTGTGGGCACGAAATCTCTTAAACTTCTTAATTGCAATCTCAATACTATCCTTAACCAAGGATAAATTGAAACTGGCACACTTTTCACTGCACTTCTGAATACCTTACACACTGCCGATATAATAGGAATCAGTAATAACATTCTCCCAACTGATTTTATCAATGGGGTTGATAGAATGTTTTGCATGGGTTCCCTTATAGCTGCCTAGTATCTCCCAGATACGTTTTATATCACGGCCCGCTAAAACCTTCAACTTTTTTTGCCATTGCCCATTTTTAAATGTATATTTCCTGCTTTGTAATCCAATGAGTGTATTTGTTCTTCATTTTCCTAATGGCAATTGTGGTCTCCCAGCTGTCCCTGTTTCTCCTCATATGCTTTCCTATTTCCTTTCTGACAGCCCACATAGCTTTAAACAGGTCCACATCAAAGGGATCCCTATTATCCTGACCATCCTTGATGATATAGAGAATACTACTAGTTGCAAATGCTCGTGTGAGCTGGGCTATCCAGCTCTCAATTTCATTTGCTGACATTTTCTCTATCATGGGAATCCATTATTTACCTTTACTGGCTAGAAACTTGCTCTTTTTATTCAGATTACCAGCAGCCCAACTAATCTGATTTCCACCATTATTTTACTAGGCCTTCTGCTGAACACATATTTTCCAACAGGGTGTTGATCCAAACAAACATGCAAACACACTGCTACATGATCGCTATAATTATTTGACTCCAGGTTTTTGTAAAATCATTAGCATTTTACTACAGCTATAGAAATAATCTATAGTGGTCTTCTTGTCCCTACAGTGGCACGTAGCACCACCGGCATGTCACCTCAAGTACAGCCATTCAACATAAACAATTCCCATTTAGCGAAAAAATGAAACCACATCCTGCTTTTCTGCATGGACAGTGCACTCCTTTCGATTAACGTATGGATTATCGTCAACATCGTTCAAATCTTTACAATATGCATTTAAATCTCCCCCAAGGAGAACCATGTCTGCATCAGCATTACTGAACCATTCAACCATTATCTTGGTTATACTGTCACAGATCCCCTCGGTGTAACATCCACTAGGGGGTTGGGGGGACTTACACATTTAATAGTAACAACCTTATTTTAATGCAGTCGATTTCAAAACTTATTTTCACTGGAAGCAAATATTTCTCATGAAGCAGATAATGGGACCATCTTAGCTTTAAGGAAATTGGAGACTCCCATCAATAGACCTTTGAACAGGTTATCCACTTGACCTTTTTGTGCATAGGTTTGGAAAGTCTGAATTCCGTCAACTGAAACACATAAGGTCAGCCAACATTCTTGTGTCATAAATATCTTGCTTTTTCTTAAGAGGTCTGGGGAGCCAGTTAGGTCCATATAATGTTTGTAACCTTGGGCATTCCAGGACATAATATAGCTCATTCATGAGCGAGCACTAAGCTTGCTTGGAAGAAAACCAGAGAGCTTTTTCCATTTGTTCCTATCATATCTGATAGGTCTTGCAGTTCTGAAACTTCATTCATCATACTTAGTCATCATTTGCAACTCTTCCAACTGCTCCACGGTGGATTCAGAGTTCCGTTTTATCTCCTTGGTTCCTTCATTGTGGAGGTCAAAACCTAATCTCAAGAAGTTACCCTCATGAGCTTTTATCGTCTCTGCAATTTCAACTGAGCAACAATGAACTTGTGAGGCTCTACTTTTTGACCTTTCAGCAATTCAACATACTAAAATGCACAAGACTCAAGAACTCTTAGAAGAGGAATACATTGTAGCAAATTTAAGAAGACTGACCTATTAACTAACTTCTCCCTTCTTTCTGAGAATGGACTAGTCACAGTTCATACTTTAGATGCTTTTATGCTTTTATGTCACTGGGTCTCACTCCTTTATGATCTTCATTATGAGTACCAAATGTAAATGTCTTCCCTACGGCTGCAATGCTCATTGGTCGATCGGCAGTTTCTGCCATCATTATTTTACTGGTATCAGTTTCTGTTCCAAATGCTTCTGTTGCCAATTTTATAATTATTGGTTTGTGACCTGATTCTTGATCCCTCATTATCCAGCTGGTTAGCGTACCTGAACTCTTAGCGGCCCTCTTCTTCCTGCTTGCTTTCTTCCTGGCCTTTTTTGAGCCTTGTATAATTGTAGGACACTTTTGATTTTCAGAATTGGTCAAGATTATTCCAGGCCCAGATTGGCCTCTTTTAGATTTTGCTATATTTTGTGATTTGATCTTACGCCTTATGTAAACTTGTTAAGTAGATTTCAGAGGAATCATCCCCCACCTCCGACGCCTCCATATTAACTATTTCATCAGGATGCACCTCAAAAACTGAAATCACAATAGCCACTACATCAGCAGGTTCTACCTGTGCGGCTACAACCCGTGATGTTGGGTTGGGCACCTTGAGTCCGGTCACTTGCATTAGTGCATGTCTCAATACATTGGGCCTCATTACGACCCGGGCGGTAAGGGATTACCGGTACCGGTAAGGGCACTGGTGCCGGTAATCCCTTACCGCCCAATTCCGAGGGCCCTTTGCGGGTCCTCCCTTAACGGCTGGTTTTACCAGCCGTTAAGGACGGGACCCGCAAAGGGACCTTGGAGGTAATTACAGTTCCATTGAGCCCTATAGGGGCAAAAATGGGAAAGGGGAAGGGCCAATGGTCAATGGGGAATTACCGGCTGCCAACCTTGGAATGGGGCGGTAATTCTGCCATTCACCATGGCGGAATCGGTAAGGTACCGGCGTCAACCATGGCGCTAAGAGCGCCATGGTTAACGCCTGGGTCGTAATGAGGCCCATTGTATAATCTCACTTTGATGTCGTACTTCTTCCTGTGTCCTTCCACAGCATTTGAATACAATTGTAACAGCAAACTGAATAATGAAGATTCCACTTTGTAATTCATGAATATTATAATTTGTGGCACTGTTAACGTCTTTCTCAGTGCTTTCAGCAAAGAGCTCAGGTGTAGCAGTTAAGCTATTGCTCATTCCATGCTGGGAAGCTGCTATTTGCTCCTTTGGTTGCAAGACAAATACCTGTTTCAATTTGCTTTCTAGGCTCTAATTGCGCAGCTATTTAAGTTTGAAGCAAATTACACAAATTGAACAACAAATTGTTGTCAATATCAATGTAATTCACATTAGTCTCAGCTGTGACATGAGCACTGCTTTCCACAAGCTGTACATTCTCTTTTAGAGGTGCCTCCAGCCGGAAATATGTTGTAATTTTTACATCCACTTTGTGAGAAACCAGAAGGTATCTCTCAATCTAGTCCTGGGGGATCTGTCATCCAGGTGGCCAGGACATGGCCATCGTTATTGGTCCTCAAGAAGTGGAACGGGAACACTGAAAGGTGAGATGCAGTATTCCGCTTCCTTTAACCCCTCCTCCTTATTCTACTACATATGACAAACAACCTCTCTACACCCCCCTTTTTGTTTTTCAACCACCACCAAACAAACATGTACAGTACCGCATAAATTCCCAATTGTTCGATGACCGCTTACCCAACCCCCGCTCCCTATCCTTTCCCACACCCACCTCCCTCCCCCACAACCTTCCCTTGGTGGTATATTTAGAAATCTACTCAATTTTACTCTCGAAGATTGTCCAACACTGTCTTTCTGGATTACGAGAAAAGCATTGATCCTAAAAGTCCATCGAGTCCCCTTCGGTATGCAAGATCCCCCCCTACAGGGTTAAAGCACTGAAACATTCTTGAACATGGCCGGCTTATGGAATTGATTATCTCTCTCGGCTGTGAATTCATGAAATGGCAGCCATACTTTCACATAGTTCTGATATTTGTTCATTGCTAAAGCGCAAACTTTTTCCATAGCCATAATGTTCGACATTGGAACCCCCCACATCGCAAATATCGGTCCCTGTTTCTCTTTCCAATTATGGGCGAGTGTGATTCTAGCTGCCGTCAACAAATGGGTAACCAGCATTGCTATCGCTCCCGTTGCCCTGTATACACCATCCGCTACTGCCCCCAAGACAGCCACATTAGGACACATTGGTAACTGAATATCTGTGATCTCCTTAGTGTGGCCTAATATTTCTTTCTAAAACTTTCCAGCTTTGGAGCATGTCCGCCACATGTATCCCATATACCCCACTTGTCCACATCCGCTCCAGCACTCACTTAGGAATTCTGAGTTTGCCCTGTGCGGTCTCAGTGGTGTCATGTACCTTCTCAAATACATCTTGTAGGCAGATTCTTTACTAACATTAGGCCCTGTTACCTGACATGTCCCAACGCGAAGGTAATGCACAGTCAAGCAATTGACCTAAACCAATCAGACCTGACAATCCCCTTTCCCTTGCCCACATGGATAAAGGGTGGAGCAAAAGAGTGCAATGCGAGCAAGGCAAACCACACAAAGAGAGACCTAACTCAGCACCTCAGTTCAAGAGGAGGAGAAAGACGGCGCGAGGTGAGAGGATACCAAGGGGAGAAGTGACCTTGCCCTTATCGACATAGACCCATGAAACCTCCAGAGAAGGAATTGTAAGACTGCGAACAATAGCCAGCATGTGTTGCAGCAGATGTCAATGGTACCCAGGCGCCTCCTCTGCTGACAGTCAAAGTGGTCATACAGGGGACTTGTAAAATCTTTTGTAGAGTCGAAAGCCTTTGACCGACAGATGATTGTGAAACTAAGGGAAGCAAATCCTGCATCGTAAAGCTGACAAGAGCGAACCTGAATGATGGATGCCGATAAAAGGGGCAAAGTCTGCAGTCCCGATTAACAGTTTGTTGACAAGTGTGAACCCGGCAGAGGGATGTCCACAGAATAAACTTATCATCAGAGCTTATTCTGGTCACACTTCCACTAGCCTGCCAGTGTTGCACTGGAAAGAACATACAGCACACTTTAAAGAAAATGAATGGGAAACATTGTTTCCCTGTGGTACTCTCCACAAGGAAGGTAGTAATGATAGGCAAAAAGGGTTTTAATGGAGGACATAAGTCCCTTTCACCACTAGCCCTAGGGACAAACCAGTGCCCTACAAATGATGTGAGTCAAAAGTGTGGGGTGAGGCTTTAAAATACCCCACTACCCAAAATGTCATGTTAGGATCCAAAACATTCAGCAGACATGCTGGGTATCCATCCCCTTGAAGTAGATAGTACAGTTGTAAACCTAATTTTCAAAAAAACTTTCCTAATTAGAGACCTTCCTTTTTTGACAAAGCGGCTCATGTTCTAGATTATCTGAGGTCTTTCCCTTCAACTCGTTGTGTACACATTCTCTTTGGTACACAGGATTATATTTCAAGCTAACCTTGGCATTCCTTTCTCCTGTGAGGAGGTAATTATTCATCCCCTCGGGGTCGCCGAGTCAGTATTATTTAGGGCTAAATATGTTTGCTTTTTGGGTTGTCTGGTTTCCTTTGATGGCTTCTTGTTTGGCAACCTGGGGCATATGATTATTGCAGATGCATGGTGTGGTTGCATAAAACCTGCTCGTATTAGAGTTTTTGTTTGCATATCCCAGATTTGCCTTCCTCTCGTGGTTTTCTGATTGTCTTCTGGGAGTGTAACTCCCTTTTAGAGCAAAGATAAAGGATTTCCGTCTGCCAGAGTTTTTCATCAAGACTCCTTCTGGTTCCTCCCTCTCTTTCGCCTACCATTTTGAATGGCGGTTAGGGTCCATTCAGATCCCTACTTTTGGGCAGGAGTCTTGTCTTCTCTGCCCCATGTCCTACACCTCCTCGCTTTTGTGTGCAAGCAGTTTCTTTGTCATTGTATTGACTTCAAGAAGTTTGCTTTTGTGTGCCATGACATAGTGAGGATGGGGCGAGGAAGATGGACACAGAGGTATTTTATTCTTATTGTGAATTGGTTTATCATTGGAAACCGTACACATATGTTACAAAAATAGAAAAATAACAGTGCAAATACCAATCGTTTCTACATATTTCATCTAGTTGTGTATTACACTAATCTTACAATCATAATAATATCAAGCAGAACATATCTAAGTAGTACAGACCACTTCTAATTGCCAAAAGTGCTTAGTGTCTTAACAACCGCAGTATCATTGCAGTCTAAGTATAACAATGTATTTTTACCATCTAATCTCAATCAGATTGTTTCAGTATAGAAATTTCACAACAGCTTTTGACAACATAACCTCAATTCCACTTGATAAACACCTCCAGAATTCCTGGGTTGAAAGCCATAGATCATTATTTACAAATGTATCAAAATGTAGCAATCTCAAATTTTGCAAAGTTGGATAATGAATTAACAGATGTTTTAAATAGTGTATGCAGTCATTTTTTTTTTTTTTTACAAAGGACTCACTATTATTTTTTTGATTGATTATGGTTAAATAACCTTTACAAAATGTCCACATCAAACAAACGAAACCAAATTATCCAAATGTAACAATGTTAAAAGTGAAGATAAACATATATAAAATGTAAAATAAACCAATCAATTAAACTTGTATTTTTTTAAAAACTTACATTGTGAAATGATCACTCATTCATACTTCAATTAATAAAAATGACTTTTATTAAAAGAAAAAAGAAAAAGAAAAAAAACACAGGAAGTGTTATTTCAAATTATGAAGCTGTAGTCTCCAATGCCCTATTAATAATGAAAATGGTGTTCTTTCAAATTCAAAGAGTTGAAAAAGGAGGCTACAGCAAGAGTTTCCGAAGTGTTACACCTGCTCAAACACTGATGCCATATTTGATGCTCATTAGCCCATTGATGGTTACGGTAAATTTTTGCCAAGTAACATTCTACTTTTGTATTCAGTTCCTTGCAATAGGAGAATATGTCTTGTTGACTCAACAGAATTATGTAGATGACAAAATCTACAGACGAAATCCTTGGGGTCAATTAGGCTGCCTTGTGCAAGAATTTCGTTTGTATTCAATAAGTTCAATGCACCTGCATAAAGGTTCACCTATGATGTTTGTCAGGGAACTTAACAAGGTATGGAGCAATGACGCCTCGTTTTTTATATTCTTTACTTAAATATACAATGGAATTTCTCCACATTTTCAATCCAATCAAAGTCCAATAATTTGTGTTTTACTTTGTTTGGGTTTTATATTAGGATCTCGGTATCCACATTGATTTGATTAAGAATTTCTGCACAATGCGGTCCAATTGACTTCACAGCATTGGGTTTTTTCCCAGCACAAGTTGACCGCATAAGTAAAGCAAATTCATGTACAGGGTATCCCCAGAAGATAGGAGTATTTTTCTATATAAAGAAAGTAGATTCGACTCCACCCCAGCGGCAATAGAGGACAGACCTAGTTCAAATCTTATGGCCGCGAATGGCACACTGTTGGGCACTCCCATTACCTGTCTCCAGAACTTAACTTCCCATAGCTCTATGCATTTCAGATTAGAATTGTAAGACAATTCCTGGCCATAGATCAACTTCAGACCAGCCTTGCCAAGATAGAATTTTAAGGCAGTTAATATTGTGTATGTGCCGTATTTTTTATCTATTACCAATGCTTGTGATACAAGCCTTGTTGCCCTCTGCTATAACGTAGCTTTCACATTCATAATACCAGGGCACACAACAATTCACACAGTCACTATTCTTAGATTGCAAATATTGAATGTCACCAGTCAGAATCACATTTAACCCAAAGCGTGAAAATTACCTTCTCCTATATGCATAGGACATTTTCTTAAATAAGTTGGTAATGATCCAATAGACTTATCAATTAGTGACACACGTTTCTATAACATGTATGTTTGTATCCTTTCCATTGTGTCACGCCAATCTTTCCGTAGGAGAGCTTTTTTGATTTGCAACGGGTTGGTGCTTAGGGTTTCAGCTGTTTGCTTTATCGTATGCAGTATAGTTTCACTTTGAGTCATAACATTTGAAAAGGGACCTGGCTTTCCCCTAAGCATACTTTCTTTCATATCTATATAGATATAATTTTTAGAGCAAGTTAAAATAGCTTCGTAGAAACGTAACATTTTGCATTTTAACCAAACATTCATCAAAATGAGTCCAAGTTCATAGCGAATGGTTACCATTGCTATACAATTGGAGGGAACTAGTGTTTTTTCTCTCCAAATAACACTATCAGTTTTTTTCTAGGTCCCTCTGCCTTGCCAGATGACTTATTTCATGACCATACAGCAATGCTGGAATCGCTTTGACCTTATAGAAATTAATGAGGGGAATCACAGAGAATCTACCACATTTTATTTTGATTCATCTCATTTGCATAGCCAGTCTAATTGCTTTTTCCTTCATTATTTCCATAATTACTCCTTTCTTAAGACCTGCATCCAGGATGAACCTGAAGTAAACTATGTGTGTATCCGGCACAAGCAGCGTCCGCCCTACTCTCCAGTTATTGCCATATCAGTTGTTTGTACTTTTAGAGAATCGTATGATTTTGTCTTTTTGGGACTTATCACCAAGACATTGTTCACAGCATAATTATTTGTGGTACTAACCAAATCCTGCAAACCCACTTGCATATAGTCAAGGAGGATTACGTCATCTGCATACGCCATCCAATAAAGTAAAAGATCATGTAGTTGCGGTGGTGCAAAGGATGCTTCTGCAAGACATTCCCCCAGGTCAGAGAGATATAGATTTAACGGGCGGGTAACCAGGACACATCCCTGGCACAGCCCTCTATAAGTGAGCAATGTGTTTGTTAATCCACCCTGCCTGTCCAACCATATCTGCAAATATGTGGGGATAAACTAGTATTGCCAAGAGTGTATTTGGGATATTCCATGCATTAAACTTTCTCCATAAATGGTCTCTATTTGCGGTGTCAAATGCCTGTGAAAAATCCACACATGCAGCGTATATAGGTAGTGAACCAGCGATCCAGGCTTTCGGTTGGAGACCATTCATAATTAAATCATTTAAAGTAGTTTCAAGCCCCCCCCACTAAATCCTGTTTCATATTTCTCCTTGATGTTGCAGCCCATTGCTCCAATTCCCTAAAGATTAAAGATGTAAAGATCTTACTCTGCATCTATAAGGGCAATGGGTCGATAGTTAGCCGGGATTAAATGATCACCCTTCTTATGTATAGGGATAATAGTTGATAGCTTCCAGGATTATGGAGTGGTCTTTGTGGCAACAATCTCCTGATATAGTGCATAGAGGGTGCTTGCAGAGAAATCGACATCATTTTAAAAAACGTATTTGCTCAGACTATTGGCACCCGGGGCTGTAGAGTTTGATGCTTTAAAAAAAAAATATGCGACTTCTAAGAAAATTTTCCAATTTCCAAACCGCAGTAGGTTTAGGACCATTATTTCTGGACACTGTTATTTCTGGATACTTATAACGTTCTGAAAAGTAGCTACCTCATCCTTCCCCTGAAGCCGGATTGCATTGAAATTCACCCTCCCTATAAGACATCCCATTAATTGTGCCCCAAAAATTGTGCACATTTTTAGTTGTAATAATCCTAAACATTGGTTCCCCATCCTTCTACAGTAGCCTGTGGTGGTAGGTTTTATGCCAATGTTTGTACTGCTGTCCCACTTTGCGAGATTTCTCAACCATCTCTGCCAATGAGGCTCATGCTTTTTTATTTGCTTCAGACTTGATCTTAAGGAGCGTTTTTCCCTTGTACCACCGTGTGAAAATTGTGATTTGTTTGTTTTGAATCATTCACCAATTTAGTTTTCTATATGATAAAAGTTGTAAAATGATGAGAAGTTAATTCATACTTCTTTTCTTCCAATGTTGTATGATCAATTAGTACATGTCCAGGGAGGGGTGGCAACCTCCTAGCCAATGGGGAGGCTCGGAACAGGGTTTTTGCCACACAGGGAAAGACCCCACTTTGAGCATTCTCAGAGCTGGAGGCTGCCATCTTCCCTCACCAGGAATCAGGTACGTGCATTCCCTGCGCCTCCAGGAACCCCTGCATCCCCTTCCTCCACCCACCCCACTTTTCCTCATATTTAAGCCCTCCCCCATCCACTCCCCACTTACCTTGTGCTGCATTGTCCCTCACTTGCGCCTTCTCGACGCATCTCAGCCTCACAAATCGCTGCCATGGAAAGGGAGAAGGGACTACGGGTAGCTCTCTTCTCCCCGATCCATGGCTGCCCTCTTTTTATGTTGTTTTTTTCTCGAGTCGAGAAACGGTTTACATGCCGTTTCTCAACTCGAGAAAAAGATACTATTAGTACCCTGGTACAATGTTGCGGGTTTCTAATAGCAATAGAACCTTTGGAGGGGAAGGGGGGCATTACCAGTCTTGTTATGCTATGGGCTTACATTAAAGACCTTGCTTCATTGTGGCCTGTAACTGATGCCCCAGGGCATTACCAGACCGGTAAGGACCACCCTCCTTGGGTTCTATTGCTCAAATAGACATCTACTTTGTCTTGGATTATGGATTTTTCAATGCAATCCAGTTTCTTTTTGGGTAGGCTACCAAATTCATTATATCCTTGTTAATGTTGTTATTAATTACTATTTAAAAAAGTTACAGTTAAAAAATCATGGTCATTCAATTTTTTTTCCTGGGTCTTGAATTCATCACACTAATCAAACAGTAGTGGTGTTAAAATACATAATCAATACACAATACCAAGTTATTACTATGCCAAGTTGTCTTGTCTGGAATGTCACCCTTAACATTACCATTTGTCATTTGCATAGCCCAAACATCAAAATAATTGATCTTTTTTTTTTACCAAATGCAAACTTTCCTGTATTACAATTCTGCATCCCAGCTGAACCTAAATATTTCTCTTCCGATGCTGCCTTGCAATTAGAATTAAAATCGCCTGCTACTATATCTCTACATCCGGATCCTCCATATACAGGTACATAATTTGGGCTATGGTAATAGTACAGCTGTCTATCTTTGAAATCGAGGGGTTCCAATGGATACTCAAAATTAATATCGGATTGTGAGTGGTTCTCTCTCCAAACAATACCTCCACAGCCAGAATACCATACAGTGTGTTCAGAACTAGTTCAAATGTATTAAGATTTTTCTTTGTATTGGCCGTGATTAAGACCCCAGATGGCATGCCACCCTTGGAGGGTGTGGCAAGTTCTTGGGCTACGACCTATTCATCTAGGACCAGCGGCGTCTGAAGCCACACTTCTTGTAGTAGTAAAATGTTATACCCATTGAGCTTGTGGCATAAACCCCTCAAATTCCATGACAGTAACCTCCATATTATTCATGTGGCATTTTTCGTGAAAGACCTGTTCCCTTAGTACGTATGGAAATCGGCCTTACTCCAATACCCTCATTACAACCCCGGCGCTAAACCATGGCGCTATTAGCACCATGGTTGGTGCCGGTGTTGTAACGAGTCCACCATGGTGGAATGGGGAAATACTGCCCCATTCCAAGGTTGGCAGGGCGGTAATTCCCCATGCCGCCATGGCCCTTCCCCATTCCCATTTTTGCCCCATAGGGCTCAATGGGACTGGGGAAGGCGCTAATTACGGCACCGCAAATTACGGTGCCGTAATTAGCTCCTAGGTCCCTTTGCTGGTTGGTTTTTTAATGCCTGCTAAAAGCAGGCGTTAAAGTGCAACCCGCAAGGGGACCTCGTAATCAGGCGTTAAGGGTTTAATGGCGCAGACACCTTTTATGGCGCCGTTAACCCCTTAACGCCTGGGTTGTAATGAGGCCCCAAGTCCTCCTCTTCCTCCGACCACTCTTCCCTCACTGATGAAGGAGTCTTTGGGCCTCATTATGACCCAGGCAGTAAGGGGTTAACGGCGCCATAAAAGGTGTCGGCGCTGTTAAACCCTTACCACCTAATTAAGAGGACCCTTTGCGGGTCCCGACCTTAACGGCTCGTTTAACCAGCCGTTAAGGAAGGAACCCGCAAAGGGACTTTCGAGGTAATTATGGTACCGCAATTTGCGGTACCGTAATTACCGCCTTCCCCATTCCCATTGAGCCCTATGGGTGCAAAAATGGGAATGGGGAAGGGCCAATGGTGAATGGGGAATTACCACCCCGCCAACCTTGGAATGGGGCGGTAATTCCGCCATTCACCATGGCGGAGTTGGTAAAATACCGGCGTCAACCATGGCACGCCAGGGTCGTAATGAGGCCCTTTAATTCACAATAACGCACACTTTGGTATGGACAGGGCATTATTGAGCAGCAAGGCCCTCTTGTGGGGTAATGTGATGGGAAGCTTTTTGTCCACAGTGTAAGGGTATCTTCCACCTCCCCCTGTGTGTCCTCGCTCAACGTGTTCAGTTAGTTTGGAACAAGCAACAGTGTTAGCACTAAATGTTGAGCCTGTAATAAGTGCTATGCTGTAAAGCCTCTTCCCCCTGCAACCATCGAATACCTTCCTGCCAATGTACAGCGCTCTGAGGCCTCCCAGAGCTAGGTTTGTGCTCAATAAATACACAGAATAAAATAAATATAACATATTTTAGGCACATGGTTTTGTCTGTTGGGGAATGTCGACATTCTTCTGATGTCGAAGAAGGGGGCGGAGGAGTAGGACTTGTAGTATCAAATCGTTCCACATATAGTCAGGGCATTTTGCTTACTGGTCCTGAAGAGGGCTAAACGCAGTATAGGAACGTGACTGTGCAACAACGCGGAGAACCCGGGGCATTATATCCCCTGAAGCCACTGGGCATCATTCCCTAGCTTATCTAGGCGACGCATTTAAATTGTATTAACATAATTAACCGCTAGGTGGTAGTCTCCTCCTTTGCACTGGTCCAAGTCTAGTTATTTTGTTTCTTCTTTTTCTGAGCATGTCACATATTTTTCCAGTACCTGTTTCCTGTGAGAGGAATGAAAAACATTTAGCATACCACCGAAGAATGTGAAAACCTCGTTATCTAACCCACAGGCTATGAGCTCATGCCTTCACTGTTTTCTTATATGTAATCATCATAACCTGGTTGAAATGCATTCGTCTTGGCTCAGACTGCATGGCTCCCTTGTTTCTGAGTTCGGCGCAGCGCCACAGAGGGAGGCAAATAAAGCATCAGTGACAGGAAAGAGCTTGATGCATAACCGCTGAAGTCACATCTTAAGTACAAATCATGATGCTTCGGCTGATATTGAGGCAAAAAGATTCATCTTAATAAAAAGTCAAGCGGAAGCTCAGGTGTGCGCCGTTGTGAAGCCCCGCGGGGCTAATCGGGGATCAAAGCGACAACGCCACCATTAGGTGACACATATTTCCATCAATTAATATTTTTGTTTAATATTGCCAGTAATCTGTCAGATTGAAACTTGCAAACACCCAATTGATTTACAAATAAATTGTTGATAGTAACTCATACACAGTTTTAGTTTTCTTTTTACTTTGGATGAGTAAGTGAGGAGTAGGGCTGAGTTCTGTGTAACTTGTAATTTATCCTTGTGGGTCATTGGGAGGGTGCAATGTCTTCCACCAGCGGGAACGTTGGCGCGAAAAAAAGGCCCAATACAAACACGTGACTCTAGACAGAAATAAACATGAAGTACACGTGCACACAAGCTAATGGATGCGCAGCCATTAGTTGGTACGTTTTGTACATATACAACATAATAATAATAATAATGCCAGTATTGCCCCTGTAAGAACACACTCATGATCGCTTTACCCCAACATGCCGGCAGTTGTCCCTGTAAGGACACCCCAGTGATGACTTTGCTTCCACATGTCGTCATTTGCCCGGTAAGGACACATCTGCGATAGCTTTTCACCAAAATGCCAGCATTTGACAGTTGAAGAACACGTGTGATGGCTTTATTGCAAAATGTTAGTGTTTGCACTTATGCAGACACAGCTGTGATTGCTTTGCCTTAACATGCCAGTGTTTGCACCTTTATCGACACATCTATGAGGGCTTTGCCCCAACATTCTTGCATTTTCTCATGTAAGAACGAGAATAATTTGACCACACATGCCAGGATTTTCCCCCTGTAAGAATACACCACCAATGGCTTTGCCCGAACATGTTAGTACTTGCCGCTGTTAGTTCACAGCTGCAATGGCTTTGCCGCAACATGACGGTATTTGTCCTGCAGGAATGTAGCTCTGATGGCTTTGTCCCAACATGTTCCTGTTTGCCCCTGCTGTTAGGCCTGCCGTATGCACTGCTCATGCATACACCGAAATAACGACACGGAGCCTGGGGTCCTGTCAACTTTCTTTATTCTCTCTCTCACACTTTCTGCCTTCCCCTCCTCTGCCCCTCCCATTCCGTCTTTCTCCCGCTCCCTTCGCCTTGGTCCTCTTAAAGGGGCCATGTCCCTTTTTCCTATACAACACCTCCCCAATGCTTAACACGAAAGCCCAATTACATCTGTTCAATGAGTCTCATTGGCTTCTTTATTGTCCGAGGGGGTCTCCCTGGTGATTCGCGGCTCTCGCCAGTCGATTCCACTGGGGGCTCTGTTTCTTCTTCTTCGCTGTGGTCCTCAGTGGGCGTTCCTTGTGTCTCGGGTTCCTCTAAATACAGTTTCTTGAAGAATGAGGAGTTTCGGGTAATGTCTCCTAGGTCCCCAGTTGCTGTGACCATGGGTCCCTTGATGGCCGTGATTATGCGCGGTTCAGGACTGTACCGGGTGTCTGTTTTCTTGCGCTGCTTTTGTCGCACGAGGACAGTTTGTCCGACCTCTAGCTGTTGTTCTTTCGCTCTCCTTCTCGTGTCGGCCCATTGCTTTGCTTTCCTCTTCTTTTCGGCGTCCCGCTCTCTGATGGCTAGGTCTTCCTCGGGTGTATAATCTTCCCATCGGGGAATGCGTGTTCTGGGTTGGTATCTCACCATGAGCTCGGCTGGTGGTTTTCCTGTCGCGTCATGTTGGGTATTCCGATAGCCCCGGAGCATGCTGCAGATGGCCTTCGGATGTGGCGTCTGCTCTGCCACTGCCTTTTGTCTTGTCAGTTTGATTGTAGCCATAAATCGTTCCACCATTCCGTTGGCTTGGGGCCACAGCGGGGTGATCTTTTGGTGGTGGAATCCCAGGTGGCTTGCAAAGTTTGCGAATTCCCTTCCTTGGAATGGAGATCCGTTGTCGGTTTTGACAACATTGGGGATGCCCCATTCGCTGAACAGTTCATCCACTATGGGTGCGGTTTCCTCGAAAGATGTCGACATCGTTTGTTTGACAAAGGGGAATCTTGAATACTCATCTATTATTACTAGTAGATAGCCCCCTTCTTCTAGGGGTCCGTAGAAGTCCATTGCGACTCTTTGCCACGGTCTTGTCGGGAGCGTTGTTAGCTGCAGAGGGTTTGGGTTCGGTCCTTGCGCTGCTAGTTGGCAGGATCTGCAGTGCTTAAGCATGTCTTCTACTATCACATCCATGAATGGGAACCAGACGTAGTTCCGGAGGAATCGTTTGGTGTTCTCTATGCCCCTGTGGCCTTCATGAGCTAGGGTTGCTAGGGTCTTTCTCAGGTCTCTGGGTGCTACTAGTCTCTTCCCCCGTAACAGGAGTCCTTGGTCGGTTGCTATGAGTTCTTCGTGTATCTTGGATAGCCGGTCGAGTTCTTTCTGGTCTACCTCCTCCATTTCTGTTTTTCTTGTACGGTGCTCTCTCCATTTGTTGGAGCGGGTGAGGGAGATCGCGGCTCTGATTGTCGGGTCTGCTTTGCTCCTTTCCTCAAATGTTGTTAAGGAGATGGTGGGTGGCGTGGCTTTTGCTGACAGGTATGAGATGTATTCAGTGGCTTCATGTTCTAGTGTGTCCTTTTCGTCCCTTATGGGATGCCTGGATAAGTAGTCCCCTGGATTGGCACCTCCCCCTGGTTTGTGGATGATGGAGTAATCGTACTCTTGTAGTCTTATCCCCCACCGTTCAATGCGGGGCGGCATTTTCGTCCTGGGGTTTCCAAAGATTGACAGCAGGGCTTGGTGGTCCGTGACCAGAGTGAAGTTTCGACCAATGATGAAATGGTGGTACTTTTCGCATGCCCATACAGCGGCTAGGCTCTCTCTCTCCGCTTGAGAGTACGCTTTTTCAGTGTGTGACAGGGCACGGCTGGCATATGCGACTATTGCGTGATGAGTACTGTCCGAGGGGTCGGTCTGGGCTAGGATGGCTCCTAGTCCCACCGGGCTCGCATCGACCGTAATAATGGTATGCCAGTCTGGGCGAAAGTATGCCAGTTGACGGTTGTTGGAGAGGCCTTCCTTGATTGCCATGAACGCTTCCTGGCAAGGTGCGTCCCAGGTGAATGGTGTATTTTTCTTTAGGAGGTTGCGGAGCGGGTCAGTTGTTGAGGCATAGTTCGGGAGGTAGCGCGCGCAGTATCCTGCCATTCCCAACAGGGAGCATAGCTCAGCAGCGGTCATAGGCGCTCTGAGTTCGGTTATTGCTTTTATTTTGTCCGGGTCGGCTGTTTTGCCCTTGTTCGAGAAAGTGTGTCCGAAGAATTTTAAGCTTGTTTTGTTAATGTCGCACTTGGGTTCATTGAGGGTCAGTCCCGCGTCCTGTAGGATGGAGCAGACAGTTCTAAGGGCTTTGTTGTGCTGGTCCTGATCTCTCCCAAATATCAAGATGTCGTCACTATAGTTTAGTGCATTCATTTCCGATGCTCTGAGCCGTCTCTTGAAAGATCTCTGCGGCTGATGATATGCCAAAATTTAACCTTTTGTATCGGAATAGCCCATCGTGCATTGCAAATGTAGTGATGGGCCGTGACTCTGGATCCAGGACAAGTTGACGATATCCTTGGTTGAGGTCAAGCTTCGAGAAGAATCTGGCTTGGTTGAGCCTGATCAGCATGTCTTCTAAGCTCGAGCCCGGGTGCCTTTCCCTTTGGATGGCGGTGTTTGGGATGCGCATGTCAACGCATATGCGAAGACGGCCGTTATCTTTGGGGACGATGACTATTGGCGATACCCACGGTGTTGGACCATCTGCTTTCTCTATGATATCATTGGAGAGAAGAAGTTGTATTTCCTTTGATACTTGTTCTTGAAGGTGGAAACCCACTTTACACGGGTGTTGTGGGACCGGTCTGACGTTGTTGTCAATGTGCAGCTTGATGCATGAGTCTTTTAACATGTCCACCCCTTCGAATAGCCTGGGGAATTGGCGTTTGAGGTCTTCTTTCAATAGGGGCTTGTCTGTTATTGATCTGATGAGTTCGTGGGGCAGTGGTAGCCCTTCTATTTCTTCTGACGGGTCGTAGTGTAGGTCAATTAGTGCGAGGGCCTTAGCTGTTCGGTAGCTGAGGAGGCAGCGGCCGACGGATGGGCTCCTCACGACGTGTATCGTGGCTGGTATTGTGATGTTTCTGTGCCGTAGGTTGCATTGGAATTTTCCTTTAGACGACATGGGTTGTGTCGCTCCCCATTGAAAAATGTGTGTTCTGGATTCTTGTAGGGGGTATGACGACGCTATGTTGCGGTAGATGTCTTCATTCATGACATTTACTGTCGCTCCCGTGTCAATGATGAATCTGTTTCTGATGTTGCCCAGTTGGACCGTTACTCTGGGGGCCGACGTGTCTTCATCTTCACCACTGAGGAGACATACGTACTCTGTCGTAGCCATCTTGCAGGTATTGAGTGTGGTCATTCTCTCCTGGGTGATGCTGGGGGGGGAAGTTTAGGTATGGGTCTCTGTCTTGCTCATATAAACTTGTGGTCTCTCCCCTGTGGGTCACTTCATACTCCACGTTTTGCATGATGTTACTCCTGTGTGTGTCATATAGTTCATGATCTTTTTTGTCTGGCTCGATCTGGAGACCTTCGAGGGCTCTTATAGTGTTTGGCCGTTGATACCCACTCGCGGAGGTTGGCGTGTTTCTGTCCGTCTGGCGCAGTTGGTCTGTGTGGGCTTCCATCGTGCGAGCGACGGGTCTCGGGCATGATGATCCTCCTTCCGGTAGTAGTTCTTTACACATCACCTGGAAGTGATTTTCCATGCCGCATCTCATGCAACGTTGGCCGATGGCCGGGCAGGGACCTCTGTGTGGGTATTCAAAACCACATCGATAACATTGGCGGTCACTTTGCGTCTGTTGCGACGGGTACCTCGTGTTCATCCGTGTTTGTTGTGCTGTGTTCCGGGCATAGGGATGTATTGCTGCTATTACCTCACCCTTCTTGGGGTTTTCGATGGCCGCTGATTGGATGTCCACTCTCTCGTAGACTCTGGCTAGGTCTAATATCTCCTTCAGGGATAAGGGCTTCTTTAGGAGGTGTTTCCGGAACATCGACGATACACAGCCTTCCATTATACGCAGCCTGATGGCTTCCTCATCATTAAAGTTGGCGAAGTCACACTTCGATATTTTCCTCTGAAGGCGAATGACAAATTCTCCCATTGACTCGGGGGGTAGTTGACTGCATTGGTTGAACGTATATCTCTCGTAGTCGCGATTGGGTGAGATGACAATTTTGTCATTGATGGCTTGTCGTAATTTTGCATATGTGGAACGGTCCTGTAGCGGGATCGTGCGTATGATGTTCTTAATTTCTCTGCCAGCTACATTTGCGAAGATGCTTAGTATGTTGGGTGGTTGTTGCGTTCCTATGGCACCTACAAAATCCTCAAATTCTTCCATCCACTCTTCCCATCGTTGGCCCTGGTCATGGTGTGGGTTTAGAGTGAACGGTGCGGGTCTCCTCATTAGGCTGGCGTATGAGGATGGTACCTCTAGTGGTGCAGGCTGTGCATTGGGGTCTGCGGCGTCTGAAGCCGACATGATGGTGTCACTAAAGTTCCTTTTATTGGTTGGTAGCACTTGGGTGCATGTGGTGGTTACTTACGGCGTTATGGTCCTTTTTGTACCGTTTCCACTTGGGTGCAGGTTTCCTTTTCCTGCGTGGTGTGGTGATCGTCCTTTCTTCTATTAGTTTTCTTTCTTTTTTTTTTCTTTTTTTTTGAAGATGTCACGTGGGAAGACACAGGATTGTTTTGTGGGATCCTCTTTGTGTAAGTTGCGGTTTCTGCGTATCGACTGTAAAATGTCACATGGGGAGGCACAGGGTTCTTTCGCGGGAGCCCCTTTGTATGAATTACGGTTGCCGCGTGTTAACTACAGATGTCACGTGGGAAGACACGGGGTTCTTTTGTGGGGCTTCCCTGTGTAGGTTGCGGTTTCCGCGTGTCACCTGTAAATGTCACATGGGGAGACACAGGGTTCTTCTTCTCCCGTGGTATGTGAGTGTCATGTGTGGGGGGGCCTTCCCCGAGGTGCGGTCTGTCCCGACTGCTTTAGCCTGTCACCGTCGGGAGACGCGAGGCTCCTTTCCCCCACTCCTTACTTCACGTGGTCGTCACGGTGCCAGTCTCCACGTCAGACTGGGTTCTTCACTCCCGGGCGCACGGGCCCGCTCTGGTCCTCCGACGCTCTTCTTCTCCCCCGGGCGCACGGGCCCGCTCTGGTCCTCTGACACTCTTCTTCTCTCCCGGGCGCACGGGCCCGCTCTGGTCCTCCGGCGCTCTTCCCTTTCTTCTTCGGTCCTCCGGCGTCGCCCCTTCCAGGTGCGCAGACTTCTTCTGTGCAGGCGCACGGGCCGCCGGTCGATGGCGGGCGCACGGGCCACACCTTCTCGAGGCACACGGGTCTTCAGTCAGCTACGGGCACACGGGCCCTCCGTACGGCCCTCTCCTTCTCGGGGCGCACAGGCCTCTGGCTGCAGGGCACACGGGCCGCTGCAGGACTGCTGGGCACACGGGCCCTTCTCACGCAGGTCTCACCTTCTCGAGGTGCTTGCAGGGCACACGGGCCACTGCTGGGCTCCGGGTGTACGGGCCGCCTCCAACTGCCGGGCACACGGGCCCTCCACGCACAGGCCTCACCTCGCACGGGCCTAAACTGCCGGGCACACGGGCCCTCCTCAATTGCTGGGCTCACCGCCCTCCAGTTGCTGCTGCCGGCACGCGAGTTTCCGCATCGGCTTCGTCGCCAGTGTTAGGCCTGCCGTATGCACTGCTCATGCATACACCGAAATAACGACACGGAGCCTGGGGTCCTGTCAACTTTCTTTATTCTCTCTCTCACACTTTCTGCCTTCCCCTCCTCTGCCCCTCCCATTCCGTCTTTCTCCCGCTCCCTTCGCCTTGGTCCTCTTAAAGGGGCCATGCCCCTTTTCCCTATACAACACCTGCAAGGACATACCTTTGACAGCTTTACTCCAACCTGTTCGCATTTGCCACTGCAAGGACATGCCTGTGATGACTGTGCCTCAACATGCCAGCATTTGCTTTTTAAGGACACACCTGTGATGGCTTTACTCTAACATTATTATTTATTAATTTATTTTAGCATTTATGGCAGCACACTGAACCCTCGGGTATCTAGGTGCTAGTTACATTGAGAAAGGAAGCTGTATACGAAAAGTAATGTCACAAAATGTCGCACAATGGATGTGCCCATGTCGAGGATGGTACCGAGAAAGGGTCGACTTAGGTAAAGAGTCAGGTTTTAAAGTTTTTTCTGAAGGCCCAGTAGGACAGTTCTCTTCTAAGTGCTGGGGGAGGGGGTTATTCCAAAGCTTGGCAGCTGTGATAGGGAAGCTTAAACCTCCAGCAGTCTTTCGATTGAAGCTCGGTACTTTGAGGTAGTGGCAGTTCCTTGATCCCAGTTGGTGAGGTGGGATGTATTTCTCGATGCGTTCGGAGCGGTATACCGGGGCAGTGTTGGTGAGGCACCGATGGGTTTTGGAGATAGTTTTGAACTTAGTAGCCCATGTTAGAGCATACCTCTGATAGCTTTGCCCCAACATGTCAGTATATCAATTGAAAGAACACATCAGTATTGCCTTTGCCCCAGCATGCCAGTCTTTGCTTCTGTAACAACACAGCTTTGATTGCTTTGCCGCAACCTGCCAGTTCATGCCACTGTAAGAGGACACTACTAATGGATTTGCCCCAGTATGCTAGTATTTGCCCCTCTCAGAACACAGCTGTGATTGTTGCACCCAAACATACCAGTATTTATTTATTTATTGTGCATTTTTAAGGTGCTTATACAACAAGGAATTGTGTTTCAAAGCACCCACAGGGCAAGCGGGGAGGGAACATGGGAACAACAGTCAGATAGTTATAAAACTGATGAACAGGAAAGAGGCGGTCCTACTAGGCCTTGGGAGCATTCAGAACATGCAAGTGCAGAGAGAGAGGGGGGAATCGAAGGGGGTAGGTGCTAGGAGATTCCACAGAGGGGGAGGTGCCAGGAAGTCAAATAGTTGCAGGCAACAGGTAAGTGCTTGGCAGAGATCACTTGGTAAGGAGAGGCCACCTGCCAATACAATAAGTGCAGGCCTGTGAGGCAACACAGGCCAGTGGGTGCCCAAAGGCAAATGATGGGAGAGGGAGGAGCCTGAAGGCGATTAGGCAGAAGGCCAGGACCCGGAAGGACACATAACGGCAAAGGCTACTAATCTCAGCGACTGTGGGGTTTAGCACAGGAGGAGGAAGGAGGCGGTGAAGAGGAAAGTCTGGAGGAGCTTCCGGAATTCGAGGAGATCTGGCTCAAGATGGAGAGGGAGGGGGAGGCTGTTCCAGAGGAGGGAGTCAGCCAACGAAAGAGAACGGTCATCAGCTTGCTGCTTAGAGAAACGCTTGATGCACAGAGTTGGAGCCGGAGGATCGTAAAGATCTGGAGGGAGAGTATTTAGTGAGAGCAAGTTGTAGATAGCATGGCCCCGGCTCCAGACAGCCTTATGGATGATGCAGAGGGATTTGAATTTGATCCTTGCAGCAACGGGAGCTAGTGGAGAGATTTTAGGGCTGGAGAGATACGGTCCCTGGGCTTGAGGCCAAGGATACATTTCGCAGCCCTATTCTGGATAAGTTGGAGTTGGCAGAGAGAGGAAGAAGGGTGATTAAGGAAGATACTGTTGCAGTAGTCCAGCCTAACGAGAATCAGAGGTCTAGAGACATTGAGCTTCTGGGGAAAAGTGAGCCTCTGTAAGACCAGACATGTGGTTGCTTAGCCCCAACATGGCAGTTTCTGGCCCTGTATGAACACACCAGGGATGGCTTTGCCCAAAAGGGACTCTATTTCCCCCTGTAAGACCACATCTGTGTCGCTGTTGTCTCAAAATGCCAGTATTCGTCCTGTACAGAGACTTATTTCATTGCCAATACTGCAGTATATACACTTTGTGAAATGACACCCCGTGACAACACCCCCACACACCCCTCCACACACTCTTAAAAGGGCAGTGGGCATGCAGTCTTGCGGGCTGTCCTTGGGGGCATTAGAGTTGCGAGGAGTGATTGGGTGGGCGTGAGGGAAGAGGAAAATCGGGGGAAGGTTGCCAATGAGGGGTAATGAATGAGTGAATGGCCACCTCCAAATAGTGGAGTTAAGTGTAATGAAGGGCAAGTACACGTAGGGTACTGGTAAAATTCACTCTGGAAGGGCAAATGCTGTGGCACCTGTGGAGGAGGGGACACAGAGAGGGGGGTCAATGTAGAAATGAAAGGGAAGAATGGCATGGGGTAGAGCAGGCAGTAGAGCAGCATGTGTGGAGGCGTCAGCAGCAGTATTGGCACATGGGTCGCCACCTTGAAGAGAAGATCTCAATGGGCGGTAACTCAGAGGTTTCCGTGCAAAAAGGAGGTAAACATAGGTAAAGGACTGTATGGGGGTAGTAAGAGCAAGCCAAAGCCAATTAGAGATGTAAAGGTAGGGAGCACAGAACATGGGGCATCACACATGGTCATGGCAGGACAAGGGGTAATCTGCCATGCTCCATGGAAGTAGTGGGTCACAACCATCAGAAGAAGCGTGAGGTGCAGTTCAGCACAGCCACCGCAGAGCAGAAAAGAGAGTTTTCGACAGGCCCTGCCCGTCTACTTGTCTGAAGTAGCTCCACAGAAATGGTGCCCAGTGCAGGCAGTAATGAGGTAGAGTAGGAAGACCAAGCAGGACTGAGCTGGAGGAAGGCTAAAGGACTGTGGCAATAGATAGGAAGTTGAATTGTGGGTTTATATTTGCAGAATGCTTAGGCAGCTTAAAGCTCCAAAGAAGGGAAGGCTCATCTCAACATAATGGGGAATGGGGCAAGCGGCAGGCAGGCTGCACACAGGAGTGTGAGAGAAGAGCAGGACCCCACCTCATTCATGCCCAGAGAGTGCAGAAACATTGGGTCAGAGCTGGGGAATGGAGAACATAGGGCGTTCTCATGGTTTGTGTCACTCCCTAGTGGTTGAAAGGGCAGAGTGTTTGTCAAGAAAATGGGGTGAGAGTGTGGAATGATTGGGAAAGGAAAGGACAGAGCTACCTACTAAGAGTGGGGCTGTCTAGCGGGTGACAGAGAGAAGAAGGAGTGAAAAGGTTTAGGCTCAAGTGTTAATGGTGGGGTGCCCATGGAGAACCTGATAGAGGTGGAAGAAGTGAAAACTAGGGGTCATACAAACACTCAGTGTGGACCCTTAGACGGGCACTGAGGAGGGAACAGGGGCAGTCATGCTCCCACACATGGAAATAGCAAACACCTGATAACAGTCACAATATACACAAGATTTGGGTGATGGGGGCATGTGCATATATTTACACTGCACAACAAGTAAATAGGGGAACGGGGGGTCTGAGGAGGAAGAGCTGGCTACAAAACCAAGGGTTATTAAAAACAGTCCTAGATGTTTTTATAGACATGTTTTTCAAGGTGTGTACTTCGTTTGTGCACTTTCGAGCGCCATAAATTCGACCCCATTTTTTTAAAATGGGGCCACTTCCATAACCTCCTCTGGGCCACACCTACCCCCAACCATAGCCCCATCCACATATACATATACAGACAATTAGTTGTAATTTTTAGCAAGCCCAGTATCCACCTGTCTCTCAGAGTCTGTACCTGCCACCCCCCACCCCCACCACAAAACCAACCCAAGGAATCTCAGCCACTGTGAAGTTGGTAGAGCATTGGCAGAGCAGCTGTGTGAGGACTCGTAAATTAAATGTTTCATTGCAAGCGCTGCAGCACACAATCTCCCAGTAACACAACACTTATGCATTTGTGGTTAAGGAAACGAGTAACGTGGACAGAAGATGCTGGAACATCCATCAGGGAAGTGGAAGAACTTGGGAGGAGCCAAGTAGCCAAAGAGGGTCGTTTGTTGATTGTTCACAAAGTCTGGGAGGTATAAATGATTACATGTGTTAGACATCTATTTAGGGCATGTTATTGTATAATTGCTTTAAGAGGGTGTTAGACATCTGCTTAGGACATGTTATAGTCAGGTTCTGTTACTTTGATGCTCACTTCGTTAAATGCAAACTTGCGAACATATGGAGTGTTTTTATCGCAACGCTCGCACCACATCTGAGCCCCATAAAAGCCTATTGGTTCGTTTGGAAAATGTCTCGTATCGTGCCAGCTTAAAACCTGCCACTATATAAAGGCTCACAGGGTTCCAGGTGAGAAATGAAGTGATGAGGGACTTTGATGGAGAACGTGAATATAGCAAGAGCGAGGAAGCACTGGGAGTGCTTCAATGTATAATGTATTGAAATGGGTTCCCTTCCTTCTGTAGCAAGCTTGCAACATCCCATGAAGATATCAGGGCATCAGAGCGACTCTAATGTTTGCAAATGCAATCCTTGCCTCTGAAAACCATCAGGGTATCTTCCCTGAGACCTGGCTGATTTAAGCCTTCTGAACAAGTTTCAAATAATGAGAGTGGGAGCATGTGCAACAAAGAAGGGTCGACAGGAGCACCCTTTGGAGAAAAGTCCTGCCTGGTCCCCGCAGGCCGCCCCGTTGGGTGTGAAAGGTCACAGGCTGATAGTGGATACTCGACACTGGAGTCCTTCAGCAGATCCGTGGATGTAAGTATGACATAGGCATGACAAAATGCGAGTAAGCGATTTTTGTTTATTGTGGGATTGTGAAGAAATAAAGAGATTAAGGAAAGAAAGAGATTTATTCCGACAAGGAATGGAAAAGATCACGTGGTAAGCCTCATAATGGGGCAGTAATAAAAGAGAAGGATACCTCGCAGAGGTTGAGATGACAGTTGAATTGTATTGTGCAGTGATTGCTGGTGCCAGTCTCATGTTGCAAGATAACTTGGGCCTTGTAGAAGTGGATTCTTTGTGTATTTGTGGAAGAGGTAAAGTGGTGGTGTGGAATGAGGATTGTGGTCTGGTGTGGGAGCAGTGAGGAGGGGCTGCTCGGAGTGTGAGTGGCATTTTGTCGTGCCACTCAGAAGGATTGAGAGGCGTAGCGAGGTGAGGCTGCTCGGAGTGGGGGTGGCATTTTGTGGTGCTGCTCAGAAGGATTAGGGTGACGCAGGAGGCCTGGTCTCTGAGAGAAATGCAGAAGTATTAATTTGTGCAGAAGTATTGATGGTGAGGGATGTGAAAAGTAGGAAAAAAGGGTGAGCCAGAATTGAAATACAGTTCGGTAAATATTGTTAAGTTGCGGGTGAATTATTTCAATGGGGGATACTCCAATCATTTGTTTATATAAGTCATTGCCCCGATATAAGGACAACATTATTAAGTACCACACAGAGTGGGTTAAAGATATGGCTGGCAAGAAGTGTATGCCCTTGCCAAAAAAAAGGCACTCATTCAAAGAAAGCACTACAACACATGTGCATTTATTTACATGTGGCATAAAAGGGAAAACAGCTACAGAACAAGCCAAGGAAGAGGTCCGGAGAGAGAGGGGCAGGCAAGATGACAAGGGTAAGATAGCAATTGTACCAAATTGATGCATAGGAGGTTAGATAATGCTCAAACTGGATGGAAAGGGCATCAATGGTTCTAAAGAGAAGGAAAGGGAAGCTGCAGAAAGGCAGCAGAAAGAAGAAGAGAAAAGAGTGAAGGAAGAGAGAGAAAGATAGCGAAGAAGGGAAAAAGAAAAAGGGAGAGACAAAGGGATGAGAAGGCAATACAGGACAGACAAGAGGAAGACAGGGAAAGACAAATGAAATGTGAAGAGCAGGAAAGGGAGGACATATGAGAGGAAGAGAGAAAGACAAAAGAATTGAGAAGAGAAAGAAAGGGCAAGGAAAAGAGAGGAAGAGAAAGAGAGAGATAAACAGTGAGGTGAGGAAAAGGAATGAGCAAAGAGCTCGGAACGGCTCCACGGAAGTTGGTGACATTATGAGCAGACATAAAATGTCAAATAAAAGAGAAGAAGGTGTTGTGCAAAGGAGAAGTTACAGTCTGGACAGGAGCAGAAGGGATGGCATTGGTGGAAGAGGAGGTTGGAGAATAGACCAGGAGGAAGGCAGGAACATAATGGAAGGAGTGCTGTGAGAGACATACAGAACAGATCCTTTTAGGAGACTAGATTTTGATGACAAAGAGGATTAGGAAGATGACGACATGTTGACAGAAGAGGAAGATGTTGAAGAGAGTGGGGAAGAGGAGGCTACATGAGCACTGTATACGGGTACGTGTGTAGGGAGAGAGGTAGGTTGGTCGGACTTAGAGGAACAAGCAGTGAAGCCAGAACCTGCTGAATACCCAAGTCGCCTGTAGGTTCATGCAAACAGCTTTAAGGGAGGATGCCATATATTAATAGACTGAGAAATATACCAGGGCAGAGGAGGGGTAGCATGACAGACGCAGTGACAAAGACAAAAGGAGCGGTCACGGCTGGATGGGGCACCAGGGTAGTAGAATTCCCAATACTAGAGAAAGGGGAAGGACCAGCACAATATATGCCATGGCCACAGACAGACAAATAACTTGTTAATAAACTACCATCGCTTACAGCAGGGGCAGGGAAGTGGATTTATGAGTTGTAGAGAATGACAGCAGGTTTGATGTTGGCTGTGGGTGACATAAAAAGTTTGTTCGCTGCCATATTAGGCAAACAATCAGAGGACATTTGGAAATGGGCAGGTTATACTGGGGTGACAGCCCAAAACACACAACATGACCGGGCACTATTTAATAAATACAGAACAGAAGTTTGTTTAGGCCCTCAGGATACAATACCCAGACACATCGGATATGGGTGCAATCATGACACAGCAAATGGGGCCAGATGAAGACCCTGCGGCATACATACAGGACATTCAAGAGAAATGGAGAGTAGACACTAGGGAACCATGGGACAAAAGTATCACCATATTTGATCCCATTTTGAGTTAGGAACTCCCGGAGAAGTACAGAGGCAATTAAAGAAAATTGTGGGAAATTAGGCAAAACCATGGCTCGAGATACAATTGAATATTGTTCATCATTTTAGATTAATTTAAGAGAAGGACAGAAAGGAAGTTGAGGGAAGAAAGATAGAGAAAGCAAAGTTAGTGCAAAAGAAATGATAGACATTGACAATGGAGGGAGCTATGTTAACAAGTGTGGGAAAAAACAATGCTGCGCAGGGAGCACCACAGGTGCAGCCCGGGCCAAATGGAAGTTTTGCAGATTGGGGGTAATTTAATTATTAACCCCGGGGTGGAAGGTTTGCACCCAGAGGCAGAGGGTTCAGATTTGAAGTTCCGGAAGGACGACCACAACTGTCTTGGACATGTGGCAAAATGGGGCACATTTCACATGTATGCAGAAGTAGGGGAGGGCTATAATAGAATTGGAAACCAGTAGACACAAGGGGGGGGGCAGCATATCATCCACCATATAGTCAGAACCACCAGCCTGCTATGCTCAAGATCACATGCAATATCAGGCAGAAGCGCCACAAATACAGCAGACACAACAGGGGATGCCACTCCAAACACAGCAAGCACCACTGCAAAAACAGTGTCATGACCCCTGCCCCTGGCCTTGGCAGTCAGGCCACCTGGGCTGCACCACGGTTTTCCATCTTGGCCCCAAGGGCCCCATTATTTCTCCCAAGACTCTCTTGGAGTCAGTCCTGGCGCCTTTGGCGCCCGGCTCATATGGGAAATTGGAGAACTGGAGCTCACAATGGCATTTTCACAACATGGATGCCCCCGCATGGCTCAGTTCCAGAACTGTCTGGAATGGTCTAGAATTTAGTGTGTAGTCAGGCCTGGGGGCACCTGGGATACCTCCAGGCTATATAAGCCACACCCAAGCTGGAGAACACGCTTCGCATTGCTCTGCTGGTCGCAGCGTGACGCTCACTGCGGTCTGTCGGATCTTCCTCTACATTCCAGGCCCGATACCTGCAAGGACAAGAACAAGAACACGTTAGTATTCGCTTACCTATTAACGAGCCCTGCTTCTGTCATCCGCTCCAGAATCCCGAACATCCAGCATCTCGGCGAACGCTCGCTCTCTCTTGGAAGCCGCAACCTGGGAAGAACAGAGAGGCAGCATTAGTAAGCATTTATTCTTCAACATTGAAAAAACAACCAAAAGTCGCACGCTTACCTGAATTTGACTTGCTTTTGGTCCACGTCCATTCTGGGCCTTTAAATGACCTGCAAGAAGAAAGACAAGGCCGATTAACACACATAAGTGTTAGAAGGCGGTTCGAACAAAACACTTTACTCACCGCTCTCCATCTTCTTGGCAACATACAGTCCGGAACATCAAGGCAGCCTGCAAGAAAGGGAAAACAAACAGGTTAGCACAAGAAAAGAACATAGCGCTGCGCTCTGCGCTTTCACTTACCATCTCGTGCACAGCCCCCTGGCAGCACGGCATCACCCAAACTCCTTCCGCACCTAAGAAAGAAGGAAAGACATCATTAGGGGCATATACAAATAAAGGACAAGCTGTCAAAACAACAGACTTACCTGACGAACTGAGTCGCAGCAGGTCTGGACTCTGAGTGAAGCAACTAGGTTGTGACGCGCCCATCCACAACGCACCCCTGCACAGAACAGCAGGATGGAGAGCGCACAAGGTGAGGAGAGCACTATGGGGTCGTTGGGTGCATAATGGAGGTGGGCACTGGGCTAAAAGAGACAATAAGCTAAAACCTAAACTCCTGTGTTTTCAGACTTGGTCCTCAGCCGAACAAGAGTCCAAGGGAGTGGGTCCAAGGTCGGAAGCAGTCCAGCCAGATTGGGTGGCATCCCCGTGGATACCAGGTGAGCGTTACAGAACGCGAAGTCTCACAAACCACAATCCACCTGGGCGTCATGGAAACCTCGGAAACCGACCAGTTAGCTCAGATGCTGGGGGGGGTTACGCGCTGAGGTGCATTCAGCCAGGCAGGAGACCAACGTCTTGTGGAGAGAATTGATAGTGGCTAAAGAACGCACTGATGATTTAAGTAGACAGCTCCTTCAATCGCAGGCCAGACAAGCCTCGTTGCCTGGGAACGTTCCATCGATTTCAGCACCACCGATCAATCCGGTACAGGTCACCCTCCCAGGAGCAGTTCCTTTAGCTCCACCGTAGCGTTTCACGGGAGACCCTAGGAATTATGCAACCTTCATGAACCAATGTCGCCTCCATTTTCTTTGCAGACCTGGGGCCTTTCCTAATGATCAATCGCGGGTGGCCTTCATGTTGTCTTATTTGAGTGGCAGTGCTGCAGACTGGTCTGTACCTTTCGTTAGTCAGGACGACCCACTGCTACGTGACTTCGGGGGCCTCCAGCAGGAGACGGAAAAGCTCTTCGCCCGTTGTACTCATGGACAGGCACTAGACAACGAACTCTTGTCCCTTCGTCAAGGAAACCAAGACTTATTAACATATATAGTTAGTTTCAACAGGCTTGCGGTTGAAGTAGGGTGGCCGGAGGAAAAGAGAACCATGCTATTTCACCGGGGCCTACGGCGGGAGCTAATGGATGCTCTTGCCCAAGTGGTGGATCCACCAAAAGACTGTGCAGAGTTTATCAACCTTGTGGTTCAACTTGATCACAGGTTGCAAGACCGAAGGGCAGATCGGAGCAGACCAGACACTTGCCCTATGTTTGTGCGGTCTAAGGACCATGTTCCACGAGTGGCAGACGATTCGGTGGAGCCAATGGAACTGGGAGGAGTAAGACCTCCTTTAACCAAAGCTGAAAGAGACAAGAGAAGGGAAAAGCAGCTATGCCTATACTGTGGAAAAGCAGGTAATTTCCTCAAAGAGTGTCCAGTAAAGCCACCAAGGAGGACCGTAGGAGCCACATATAAGGAAAACACAAATGAAGAGTCGTAAAAATACCAAGCCTGGCAAATGTAGGGGTCCATTTGTCGAGTGAAGAAAGTCAACTACAGACCTCCCATTTTTGCGTTGCCTATGATCCTAATCAACCACCAGCAGCTCTCTAGGATGCACACTGTAGAAGCATACATCGACAGCGGCGCCGTTGGGAATTATATGGACCAGGATCTTGCAGCAAAGATGGGGCTCTCTGTGTCCCCTAAATCGACCACCGAGACAGTGACCACAGTTGATGGTACAGAAATCGCTTCCGGTCCAGTATCCAAATGCACAAAAGTTCTAACCCTTCCATGTCAGGACGGCCACCGGGAGTCTATCGCTTTCGATCTCATCAAGGCGCCACAGTTCCGGTTGATCCTAGGGATGACGTGGCTGGTCGCACACAATCCGCATATCGATTGGCGTGCAAGGGAATTGGTCTTTTCCAAAGATTGTACTCACACTTGCTATTACAAAGGAAGGAAGTCAACGAATACAAGCCCATCTGTCCAGGGAACAGCGGCAATCGCCCTGGGTGTGATCGTTACCCTACCAAGTGAATACCAGGACTTTCAAGATGTGTTTCAAAAGTAGCAAGCTAACACCTTGCACCACACAGACCCTATGATTTCCAGATCGATCTGGTACCTGGTGCACAAATCCCTTGTGGTCGAATCTATGCGCTTACAGAACCTGAGAACCAACATTTGAAGTCCTACTTAGATCAATACCTGGCTAATGGTTTTATCCGTCCCTCGCAGTCACCAGCAGCATCACCCCTATTCTTCATGCCGAAGAAGGAAGGAGATTTGAGGACTTGCATCGACTATTGCGCACTGAATCAAATCACTGTTAAAAATTGTTACTCCCTACCGCTTATTCCGGAATTGTTAGGCCAAGTCAGAGATGCCTAAATCTACACGAAAATTGGACCTTAGAGGAGCATACCATCTTGTTCGAATTAAAAAGGGGGATGAATTGAAGACTGCGTTTCGTACCAAATATGGCCTATATGAATACCAGGTAATGCCATTTGGCCTTTGCAACACCACACCGCATTTCAGTATTTCATGAACGATGTCTTGAGAGAGCTGATTGACGTCTGTGCCCTGGTCTATATAGACGATATCCTAGTATACTCGGCCTTGAAACAGGACCACGTCAAGCGTGTTCGTTCCGTCCTTACGAAGCTCCGCCAACATCACCTCTTTGCCAAACTTAAAAAATGAGGTTGTGTTCCTCGGCTTCATCCTCACTCCAAAGGGAATCCGAATGGATGTGCACAAGGTTGACGCCATTCTAAACTGGCCAGCCCCAAGTTCATTCAAAGGGATCCAGAGCATGTTGGGCTTTGCAAACTTTTACTACCAATTTATTTGGGGATTTTCTCAAATATTACATCCAATCACATAACTATTGGGGAAGTGCAACAAGAAGTTCCAGTGGACGGAAGAGGCAGAAAAGGCCTTTCAAGAACTCAAGGTCAGATTCACTTCTGCCCCGATCTTATGACACCCTTGCCCAGATCTTCCATATGTGGTGGAAACAGACACCTCCAGCATGGCGATGGGTGCTGTTCTCTCGCAAAGGGACCCACAAACTGGCCAGCTACATCCTGTAGCCTTCTGGTCACGTAAGTTTTCTCCACCTGAACTCAATTACGCCATCACGGACAAGGAGCTCCTAGCCATCAAATCGGCCTTCAAGGCCTGGCGACATTATCTTGTAGGTGCCAGGCACACTATCACCTTGATAACAGACCATTGAAATCTACAATACCTAAAAACCGTGCAGGCTCAATCCTCACGACAGCTACGCGGGGCCCTTTTCTTTGCGGAGTATGATTATGTGATCACGTTTCGGCCCGGGGTCAAAAACAGAAAAGCCGATGCCCTTTCCCGCATGGGTGCTGATGAACTGGTATACACGACCCCCAATCCCGTGGCCATCATCCCGAGTGACAAACTCCTGGGCATTACAACCACGATGACTTAGGACGACTTACCGCAAGGGATCCGACACGTGATGACCCCCGAGTTGTTACAAAAAATGGGGTTCGCAGGGAGAACACTATGCAGTCAAGGACCAACTAGCATATTTCAGGAACCGTCTATTCTTGCCCAAGAAAGAGCTTCAGGAACAGGACATTTCAGGGTATCATGACTCCCTAATTGAGGGCCACCCTGAAATTGCTAAGACTCTAGCCAAGGTGAAGCAAAGCTACTGGTGGCCCACGTGGCGTATGGACATCATTCAATTCATCATCTCTTGTGGCATATGTGCACAAAATAAGTCATCTAAGCAGAAACCAGCTGGACTCCTCAGACCACTGGAAATTCCGCTGGCACCTTGGCATACATTATCCCTTGACTTTATCACCAACCTACCATCCAGTCAAGTATACAATACCGTTCTAGTGGTTGTAGACTTGTTTTCTAAAATGGCCCACTTCTTGCCATTTAAAGGTTTCCCAAATGCATCTAGCCTGGTGAAGATATTCCTCGAACACATCGTAAGACTTCATGGGTTCCCGTCAGTACTGATCCCTGATCGAGGTACTCAATTCATATCCAATGTCTGGAGAAAATGCTGTTCAATGGCTCAAATCGACATCAGACTATCCACTAGCCACCACCCCCAAATGGATGGCCAAACAGAGAGAACGAACCAAACGCTCGAACAGTACCTGTGCTGTATGTTACATCAAGTGGAAGGGAATTGGAAAGACTTGCTGTGGATAGCAGAGTATGCTTATAATAATTCCCTGCACAGCAGTACGGGACAGACCCCATTTTACACAATATACGGCAGACATCCACGCACGTCCGAACTGGACGTCCCCATGACTCTGGAAACGCCGGCCATCAAAACCTTGCACACCATAATTTCTCAGGCCTTCACAAAGCAGTCGAACATTTACGTCAAGCCAAAGACTGTCAAAAGAAATACGCAGACCCGCGTTGTGAAAGGGCTCCCAACTACCAGGTGGGAGATGAAGTTTGGTTAACATCAAAATATGTGCCTATAAAAGGAACCCAGACATTTCACCCACGATATTTAGGACCTTACACCATCAAATCTATTATAAACTCAGCTGCAGTTAAAATGGCCTTGCCTACCAGCATGCATATTCATCCTGTGTTCCATGTGTCTCTCTTGAAACCAGTTCAACCTGGAACACGGGTAACCACACCACCCAAACCAGTAATGGCCAATGGAAAACCGGAGTTTGAGGTCCAGAACATCCTGGACTCAAAGTATGTCAGAACGAAATTATACTATCTAGTGGACTGGAAGGGGTATGGTCCACAGGACAGGACATGGGAACATGTGACTACATCCATGCACCACGTTTGATACTGCGTTTCCATCGTGAGTATCCCATCAAGCCAGGACCAGACAGGAGAACCGCCCTGAGAGGAGCCTTGGGGGGGGAGTGCTGGCATGACCCCTGCCTCTGGCCTTGGCAGTCAGGCCACCTTGGCTGCACCACGGTCTTCCATCTTGGCCCCAAGGGCTCCATTACATCCCCCAAGACTCTCTTATGGGAAATTAGAGAACTGAAGCTCACAATGGCATTTTCACAACATGGATGCCCCTGCAAGGCTCAGTTCCAGAACTGAGCCATGCGGTCTAGCATTTAGGGTGTGATCAGGCCTGGGGGCACCTGGGATACCTGTAGGCTATATAAGCCACGCCCAAGCTGGAGAACACGCTTCCCGTTACTCTGCTGGTCGCAGGGTGACGCTCACCGCGGTCTGTCGGATCTTCCTCTGCATTCCAGGCCCGATACCTGCAAGGACAAGATCAAGAACAAAGTTAGTATTTGCTTACCTATTAGCGAGCCCTGCTTCTGTCATCCGCTCCAGAATCCTGAACATCCAGCATCTCGGCGAATGCTCGCTCTCTCTTGGAATCCGTAACCTGGGAAGAACAGAGAAGCAGCATTAGTAAGCGTTTATTCTTCAACATTGAAAAAGCAACCAAAAGGCACATGCTTACCTGAATTTGACTTGCTTTTGGTCCACGTCCATTCCGGGCCTTTCAATGGCCTGCAAGAAGAAAGACAAGGCCGAATAACACACATAAGTGCTAGAAAGCAGTTTGAACAACACTTTACTCACCGCTCTCCATCTTCTTGGCAACATACAGTCCGGAACATCATGCGGCCTGCCAGAAAGGGACAACAAACAGGTTAGCAAAAGAAAAGCACATAGCGTCGCACTCTGCGCTTTCACATACCATCTGATGCACAGCCCCCTGGCAGCACGGCATCACCTGAACTCCTTCCGCACCTAAGAAAGAAAGAAAGAAAGACATTAATAGGGCCAATTACAAATAAAGGAAAAGCTGTCAAAACAACAGACTTAACTGAGGAACTGAGTCGCAGCACGTCTGGACTCTGAGGGGCACGCACCAGTGAAGCAACTAGTTTGCAACGTGCCCATCCACAACGCACCCCTGCACAGAACAGCAGGACGGAGAGTGCACCCTACCAAGAAACAAAGTGAGGAGAGCACTAAGGGGTCGTTGGGTCCACAAGGGAGGTGGGCTCTGGGCAAAAAGAGACAATAAGCTAAAACCTAAACTCCTGTGTTTTCGGACTTGGTCCTCAGCTGAACAAGAGTCCAAGGGAGTGGGTCCAAGGTCGGAAGCAGTCCAGCCAGATTGGGTGGCGTCCCCGTGGATACCAGGTGAGCGTTACACACAGCAAGTACCAATACAGGCACAGCAAGTACCGATATAGGCTCAGGCACCAGCACAATAGAGCACAGTGGTTCCATGTAATAATGTCCCCGCAAAAATGTCTTCTGGCAAACATGTCTCAGTTTATTTTTCACAAGGTGGCCAGGGGACATCCCTGCAACCCGTCCCCATACCTAATGTCACCATATATAATGTTGCCAATGGCTTTTTCCGGTGACATTATGGATGGGGAATTTATGTATGGGGACATTATTATCTGATACCACCACAGTGACACCATGGAACACAAACATATTGCTGCAGGCACTTACACCTAGAATAGGGGGGTGAGACAGTAGTGGGAGGAAATCCTTTCACAGAAAGACTTGATATGCCCCATCCTATCGATTAAATCCAGACCCACAAGAGGAACCAAGGGTCGGAGTGACCATAGGTGACAAAACATTTTACTTTTCAGTAGATACGGGAGCTACCTGATCCTGTGTTAGAGAGGGAAAATTACCAATGTCAGGTATTTCCATGGACATGCAAGGATTTTCCGGGGCGATGACAAAGGTTCCTTTTACAGACAGTTTACCCATAACCATATGAGAACCCAACATGCCTATGCCATTGTTATTTCCCACCAGACACCAGTCAACATATTGGAGAGAGACTTGATGAATAAACTAAACATGACAATATCATTCACTGATGAGGGGATAATATGTTACACATCAGGGATTCAGTATGTGAATGCACACACATTTATAACAGTATTCTAGGGTCAGAAAGCACTGAGAGGGGTGGCACTAAACCAGAAAGTGTTCCTTTATGGAGTACACATATGGCTAACATGGCTTCTAATAATAAAGGACACAATATTGAAGATACCTGCAGCGTTTTTGTTTCACCCAGAAGTACCCACGGATGTGGCAGAAGGGCAGATAATTACAGTTGAGCTAGAAGAAGCAATAGTAAGAGAGGACAGAGTAATTTTCCATGGGGAAAAAGGATGAAATTGGTGACAATTATTAGAGCTTGATGAGACACATATGGCCTCATCACGAGTTGGGTGGTATCCCAGCGGTAATAATAGTGTTGCCGTCACTCTGTCTGCTGTTATTGGCACCGGATCAAGGGTTGGGCAGTAATGGGTATTCCCCATTCCCCATTGGGTCGACCAATGGTGCATTTTCAGTGCAATTAGTGCACGCTAATAGCGCTGTGCTAATTGCACCCGAAAATGGGCATTTATCCGGCACTTACCCCCAGCGTGGAGCTGGGGTTAAATGCTGCCAGACTCATGATTCGGCGGACCCTTAAATGCAGCGGTAATAGCAGTACCGCCGCATTTAAGGGCTACCACTCAATTTGTGATGACCGCAATAGACTGACTGACTTGACAGATGAAGAATTGTTTAGATATATGTAGACTCAGCCTTCAAAGTGATATTTAGCATCAGTCTCATCTATCAGTTACAAATTGAGGACATGGAGGCTCCCCAGATAATGTCATTAGTGAGGAAAGTACCATCTTTTCTTCAAGAAGATTTGCTGCATGCATCAAGCTCACTATGGACCCGCAGTCCATAAGATGTGGGACTATTAAAAGGAGTAGTGGCAGTCAAAATTAAACAAAAAAGGGGGCTATTTTACCACAAGTAAAACAGTATCCCATGTCAGAGGAAGCTGATGAGGGCATCTATGAAACTATTGCCGCCTTAGTGCGACTGCGGATATTAGTGCCTTCAGAATCCACATTCAACACGGCTGTGTACCTGATTAAAAAGGCTACAGGAGGGTCATGGAGGTTCATACAGGATCTATGCCCCCTGAATAATATTGTTGAGGCAGAATTTCCATTAGTGCCAAACCCAGCCACAATATTATGCAACATTTTGTCCAAAGCTAAATATTTTATAGTGATCGATTTAAAGATTGCCTTCTTTTCAATTCCCCTACATCCAGATTCTCAATAATTGACCATGTTTAATTACCCCGGGATTCAACTGCAACATACCCAGTTTCCCCAGGGGTACTGTGAATCATCCCCAGTCTTTGACTGAGTGTTGTAGATGGACTTTGGTAATGCACAATTTGACAATGCGGTCATCTGATATGTGGAGGACATATTGGTGTGTAGCACCATGGGGGAAGAGTGCAGAAGAGACTAAGTGAAACTGATGACAATATACCAGACAAAGAGTACAAAATGGACAAACGAAAAATTGCAATATTGCCAGTAGGAGGTTCTATACGTAAGTCAGCTAATATAAAAAAAAGGAGGAAAGTGACCACTGAAAGAGCAGAAGCAATCATGAAAACATGCAGGTCAGAGACAGTTATAGAATTGCAGAAATTGCCAGGCCTTTGCAATTTCTGTAGGGCATGGGTCTTTGACTACAGTACATAGGTCAAGCCACATTTAGAAGGACTGAAAGAAGCACAGAAAGATAAAAATTACATGGCCTGGGAAGGTGAGATGACAGACGCCTTTGATGAGTTGAACCTAGCAATAAGTACAGCTCGAGTGTTAGGGATCCCTGATTACAATGAAACCTTTTTTCTGTTTTTGCATTCTATTGGAGTAGCGATGACGGCTGTCCTTGCACAGGAAACTCCCATGGGACACAAACCATAAGCACTTTACAGTGGGATCTTAGATCCAGAAATGAGAGCCCATTACCCATGTGAGCACGCATTGGCTGCAGCAGCTTTTGCAATTGGCAAGTCTGCCAGCATAACTATGGGCTGTTCGGTTACATCATATGTTAAACATGCTCTTTTCACCATCCTTGGAAAACCCACAAGTACATTGACCACACAGAGAGCATCAGGTTATGAGGGGATTATATCGAATCTATTGACCAAAATTGTTGGGTGCTGAGTGGTAAACCTAGCCAGATTCATAGGAGAACCAATGAAAGAGGAAGATTATATGCATGATTGCACCAACTACACTGAATATTATGATGAGGTATCCCATGTTAATGGAATTGCCCTAGGAGAGGGTATAATTCTCTTCATTGATGAGTCATCGTCAATAGACCAGAGCACGGGCAAGAGGCATAGTATAACCGCAGTGGTGAAGGCAAGAGAGAATAACAGCTTTGAGATAGTGACGAGCATGAGATTGCCAGCACATTTTCCGGCACAAATGGCAGAGTTGGAAGCGTTGATCTTGGTGCTTGAAGAGCATAGGGAGGAGCCAGTAATGGTATATTCCGGCTCTGCCTCCATGACATCAACAGTACACGTAGGGCTGTCATGCTGGAAGAGGAGGGGCTTCTGGCACACAACTGGCACACCAGTACAGCATGCGCCATTACTGGATAGGCTCATAGACGCACTTGAACTCCCATCAGCTATCACTGTGTTGAAGTGTGCAGCACACACTAGAGGAGCAGACTTGATTTCTTGCAGCAACAAGGTTGCCGATTTAGAAGCAAGAAGAGAAGCATATTTCCCAGAAATAACTGACATTGCAACTGCACCAAACAAGTATGCATGTGCATGCAACATGGTGTTGAAGGAGGGCTTTAATAGGCTACCCATAGTGCAAATTATCGAGTTACAGGGGAGGGCCCCACCAGAATAACAGGAGTTATGGAAAAGGAGGGGGTGCTTATTGTCGCCCACAGATACAATGTTGTGGCAGGACAGCACCGGGGAACCTGTTATACCGCTAGGGCTACTTACAGTAGCATTGGAACAACTCCAATACCAAACACACATAGACAGAGAATGTATTGCAGTACTGATTTCAGAGGAGTGGCTTCTTCCTAATTTGAATGTTTTGTTATTAATTGTTTAGAATGTCAGAAATTAATTGACTGCTGGCCACACCCTGAGAACAGTGAGAGGAGCAATACCCTGTCCTAATGACAATTTTAGCATTATCATATAGGCTATGTGGATATGCTCCAAATTTGTAGCGGCTACAGGTATATGATAGTAGTCATATGCCCCTTTTCCTGATGGATCGAAGCCGGTCTCTGCAACCATCCAGAGGCCACATTTGCAGTGACATTCCCCGTAAGTGAGGTATTTCCAAGGTGGGGAGTGTGTGATGTGCTACGTTCCGACAACAGACTGCACTTTGAAAATGAGGTGTTTGAGCACGTCACTATCCTGTTTGGGATAAGGCACACATTCTCATCTGCTTATCACCCACAAGCAAACAGCTTTTGTGAGGGCATCAGCGGCCTCTTAAAATTGACAAACTGCCAAAATTGCAAAGCTAAAAGAGACTTTGAAAAAGAGTTGGTTAAATTGCCCTTCTCTAGCACTATTTGCCTTACGTAATCAGCCAGGTTCTGACAATCACCTGGCTCCACATGAGCTGGTGACAAGATACATAATGCATAATCCCATTGCTCCTCCCACACAGACTCACATTGATGCTGAAAACATTGCTACAGTGTTGGGGAAGGTAATGCGCGATTATTTGACATCTGGGATGGAATCTCCTAAATGTATGTCTCGACAGGGAAAGACGCGGCAGGGGGTTAAAAAACACAAATGAAAACGACGAACAAACTTACCCAGTCAAGTTGTTGAAACCTCTTTTACTCTATCATAAGGTGTTGTGGCGCAATTATGTTCGGATGTGGCACAAACCACATTTTCAAGGACCTTATATCATAGAAGCTGTCACTCCATCTGCGGTCAATGTTGAAGGAAGGTGAGTGTGGATCCATCTCAATGACTTAAAACTATATAAAGGTGAGACCGCCTGCCCACAAAAACTGAATCCGAAGGTGAAGAAGCAGTTCAGTGACCCCCAAATCAAGCAATGACCAGAGCCAATCGGCAGCAGGAGCAACACAAGAATAAAAGGCACACAACTACATTTCCAGCACAAGAACCTTTCTCATCTAACATTTGTCAAAAAATGCATGTGCACTTTTGTTTTTATTGTTCTTTCATTTCTCTTGAAAACCTTTCTTTTTTAGGAGCTTGGAACTTTGGACAAATCTGTTGTTTGAAATTGAAAAGCACATATAGTTTTAGGAAGTAATTTTCTTACACGCTTAACTGAAGTTTTTCTTACGAGCACTTATCACTTTAAAGAAAGAGAAGAGACATCTCGCTGATCGAACAATGCGTTTACTGAATGAGATCAGATATTTTCTCTTAGCACGCACAGGGAATTATATCCCTAATTAGCTGCAAAAGGTAGACACGTTAGCTATCATGATCATACCAACATTTATTGGTATCCAGTTATATTTTCGTAAACACATTTTCGACATGCCATTTTGTCGACATAAAAATGGCAACAAAAAGAAATTGTGAATGTATTATTTTTTATTTTATATGTTTTATTTTTGTTTCGTTAGTAAAAAAAAAGTGTCAATAAAAAAAAAACAGGGGTTTGGGGGGAAATACCCCCATTAAAAAAATATATAATTTTTTTTCCTGCATTTTTGTGTCGACAAAATGGCATTTTGAAAATGTGACGTTCGAAAATGTCACTATAAACCACATTTATTACATTTTGTGGTCTTTATTTCATTATTTCTATTGCAGTAAGAGAACTGGTTATTAATAATATAGCTAGACCAGTAAACGTGAGCGTAACTACTGTGACAATGACAAATAAAACAACACTAGACAAATTCCTTGCACTGAGCCCACAGATTAAAAGATTGAAAAGAAGTGTTCATGATCACTCTAGACAATTGAGAAAGTATATCGATTCTGTCCATGTCCCCAACAATCTGTGATACAAACACATGAGCCAAGTGGGAAGAGGGACATCTGATGAGAGTTGTTTTGTGTGTTCCTCATCCCCTATGCCATGAGTGCCTTCCGAATGTTCATAGCAACAGAAGTACCAGTGAACACAGCACATTGCCTAACACACTTTGTAGTATATGTGACCCGAGGACAATTCCAGGGTTCAGATAGCATCCATAGAGTAGGTAACAAAAGCAGATTCTCCACAGGAGTATGCATTTATAAACCAAACGAACATAATGATAAATGCTAAAATACAACACAAGTTGATGAAATACATGCCAGTAGACATAAGTGGGGGAGGGATTAGATTAGAAGATCACAAAATGTTGCAGTGTAACGATGTGCAAGGAAAATAAATACCCGGGTGCTGGAATAGAGGCCAGTTGCCAATAAAAGCAAGTGTACGTACTGATGAAGGATGGGTTGAAGGGTTGATAGGGTGCAGAGCATTAGCACTCCTAGGACAGCCTAAAGAGGTGGTATAGCACACAATCAACCAGTGTCTTAAGGAATGGCCTGAATCTACGAAACAGCTCACCTTGGTAGAAGATGAGGGGTGCCCGATGCCGACAAGAGTACTGAAAAACGCGACCCTAGGCTTCTGAAAAGAGGGCATAGGGAAGGTGGGAATTAATACAGTGTGTGGGTGCATTTTTGATGTATCGGTTGTTAAGGAGAATTCTCATTTCATGGCTAATTTCCCTTACCTAGTGAGTCCCTCAGCAGCTTTGCTGGATCTCTGGAGTTGTTCCTTTCCACTTGGTAAGAGTGTGAGCCTTTTCCCACTCTTACTTGTATTTTGCTATGTGTTTTGACCTGTTTTTGTGATTGTGGACTCTGGAGTACAACACTTCAGTAGCCCCCTTCTTTGTGTATGTCACACAGCACCTTCTGTGCAGTGGCACAGGGTTGTCGTTCAGACTGCCCCCGACTCCATTTCTGAGGCAACTAGAATCCCCCAGAAAAGGGTAAAGTTACCATTAACTTTACTCAGTCAAATTTAACAACAGATCCAGTACACACCATCTTACATGGAGTGCTGGAAGGGTTAACTCTTAACTCTTTGTATCTGTATCTCCTAGAGCATTGTTTCGCTCTTTTAACATTTAGACATGGCTGGTGGCAGTGGTATCTACCCTAAATTTCTACCGCAGTTATCTTATATAACCGTGCTAATACTGTAGGCTATTGTGTTAGCCTCAGACTTAAACCCGCTTGACCAAATCCTTTTCCGTTTGGTTCAGGTGCAGTTTATTCGCCATTTCTTTTTGTTAAACTCTTTCTTGTGTTTTACTTTGTGCGGCAAACCAGGTTTGCCTTCTTTGTTCACTGTCTTTTTTTCTTCTACCTAGAAGCACTCCTCAGGGCACCTCGGTGTCTAGGTGGGCTGGATGTGAGGGAGGGGTGTAATCACCCCCTGCACAGAGTATCCTAGGAAACCCAAGTCGCACTTTGACCTGATTGGACAAGGTGGTTGTCCAGGCTGGACAACCCCCCTGCTGGGTGATTGACAGCCAGGCTGTGTGAATGGGGGTTTTGCGCATAAAAGGCAGGTCTCTTGGGCCGAAAGTCAGAGAGTCGCCACTGGAACTACAAGGAACCAACGAGAAGTGGAGGAGAGGTCGGCTGCTGCAACTACTCCGTACTGGTGAAGCCCTGCTGCAGTCCTGAGCTATCTAGCCTTCAAAAAATACGAAGAGATCCAGTCCGGAGTCTTCTTCCCTTGAGCCTCGTGGGGATAACCAGCTCATCTTCTTCAGCCAGAGGTCGCCTTCGTAGTCCAAATTGCCCCACACTGATGTAGTGGTCCGGATAGCCACCTGAAGACCCTCTCCTGTTTTTAAGGAGTGCACCTTTTATTCGTTGTCGCTGCTGCCGGCCTCATCCCAGTATGGTGCGGACCCCCTCATCATCCTTCTTCGTGCTGAAGCTGCAGGAAAGCGTGGGTTTGCGAGAAACCAACAGGACCAATTGCCGTGGCACCAGCTTTGTTCTTTGAGAAAGGTACTGTGTCCTGTTTGAGGTATTTTGGATGAAATCCCTATTTCTCTACTTTAAGGCTTGTCCTTACATTTCCCTCCTTCTTATAACCTCTGCTTCCGAACATTGACAATATCAAAGTATTCTTGGCAACGTTGAATCTCGAACTGTCCGACTGTGTGATCCTCGACAACAGGCACCCGGTGTCACTTGACTTTGGCTCCGGCCCTTGACTCTTGAATTCCTGTCTATGTGTGTTCTTCGATTCTGTCTGCCTAACCAACATATTGCCTGTGATTTTTGCCCCCAACTCTCTCTGGGTATTTCGGGTGCTAAGTGTGTTTTTACCCCGGTAACATTTCTTGCCGCGGATACGCGTTTATCGAGTAGACCGAACTGTCAAAAAGTGATCACAATTGTATTCATGGTAGCATGTTCTGTTTCACAACACCGGTCCATTCAAACACAGGGTACTTACCTCGAATAATACTGTACAAAGTGAATTGGTTGGTTGTGGTATATTTTACATTTGGTTTTTGAAGTAATAGAAGTGTTGTGTTAATAACAAATGGTTTAAAAATAAATGTACTTATATTGTTTACCTGAAACCTTGAGTCAGTGTTTGCTTGAGTCACAGTAATTGTGGTCTCGTTGTGTAATCTCTGCTACTGCTCATATACTCTTGAGATAAGCCTGGCTGCTGCACTACTGCTACCACTATAACCTAGTAGTACGGGCTAGTACCAAAGGTAAAACTTGTATTGCCACCTGTAGTCTTAATTGTGTTTAGTGGTCCCTAAGGGCACTGCACGGAATTCTGCCTAACACTGGTGTACAGCGGTGAGGATTTGAAAGTAGAGTGATTACACTTAGAGTACTGCTATTGCTTGGGTTCAACTAACCACAAGGTTAACACCACTAATTCTATCTAACTAAGAAATCATGTCAAATATGGAAAGCTACACTGAATGCTTCTCTGCCAGAGTCTTGTAGGTCTGCCAGCCCTAAGAGACCCCGTATGCCAAGGGAAATGATTGGTATGTATGAGACTAAACTTGATGTTCTGGATTGGCTAGCAATGTTTGAGTGCAATCATGGGATTCAAGGTATCTCAGGGAATCAGCTGATTCCTTGGCTTTTCTCTAGGCTCCCCCCGGTTGCAAGTGATGCTGTAATGGAGTTGTGGGAGGAGGATAAACAGGATTATGATTGTGTGAAGCTAGCATTAATAGCTAGATTTGGGAAGACCCCTACCCAGTATCTTAAGAGGTTTAGAACCCTCAAAAAGCATGATGGTACCCCTTGGGCTACCTGGGTGTGTGAATGTTTGAAAAACCTAGATGGTTGGGGTTAAGGGTTACAAAGTGAACATTTATGAAGGTTTGAGGAAACTTGTAATGTTGGAATCTATTTTTGATGTCTGTTCCCCTGAGTTTAGACACCACTTGGTTGATTTAAAGGAGATAGATCCTAAGAAACTAGCTAAGGCTGCTGACTTGTGGGTTGCCAACAGGGCCACTCACGAGGATTCTGGGGCAACTCAGAAAAAGGATGAGGGAAAGCAGCCAAAGAAAGACAACAAAGAGAATTCCAATAATTCCAATCCAAAAGAGGGCTCCAAACATAACCAGGGTAAGCCACAAGGAAAACCGAATCAGGCTAGTGTACCATCTGGTCCCAAACCAGATGGAGGTCAGAGTAAACCCCCATTCTCAAGAGCATTTGGAAAATGCTTTGTTTGTGGGCTACCTGACCATGTGAAAGGAGATCCCAGATGTAAGGGTAAACCTTCAGGGATCAACACTGTCTCTTTAGCCTTCTCCCAGGTGGATGAAGTACCTATGACCAGTGGAAACTTTCAGTTACTAGCTGATGAGCCCACAAGAGTCTCAGCTAGTGGTTCTTTAGTGTCCTTGGGCCTTTGGGAACAACAGAACCTATATGTCTATATCTCAATCCCAGATAATACTAAAAAGTATTACAAAGATAGTGTTCTTGTGAATGGTCAGGAGACCCCTGCCATCAGAGACACTGGTGCCAGCATAACTGTGGTTGATTAATGTTTTTTCAGGGTGGAGGATGTTGCTAAGGCACCCAAACACTTAACCAAGTTAGCTGGAGGCCCTGTGCAAATGGTTCCCCAGTTACCAGCTCTCATCCAGTGTAATGACATGACTGTCAGGATACCTGTAAGTGTGCAAAATAACATACCTGGGAGGGTCCTGCTGGGTAATGACCTTAAAACTCTTGGAGTTGTGTCAAGTACCCCCAGACCTCTAGCAGAAGGAAGCAGGAGCTCACAAGGGCTGCAAGGGAGAGAACCTTGAGAGGATCTCCTGGGGACATGATAGAGGGAACTATCACCCCAAGTCCACAGGATTTACTTACTGCCATTGCAGGGCAAGGAAAGACCAAGGGGAAACCCAAGTCTGCCAGCAAGAAACCAGCAAGCGCTCCTGTGCCCAGAAGGACATCTCAGAGACTGTCCAAAGTCACATCTGTGTCTCCCACACCAGCTGAGGCTGAGTGTGAGGTTCAACCCTGTATGGTCAAACTAGATACTGTGGAATCAGATCTAGAAGAAGATCTTACCTTGGTAGGAGATCTGGACCCTGTTGACCATCCTGAGCTGCAGTCTTTACTGGCAGAAGGTGGACCCAACAGGGAAGATTTCAGTAAGGGACAAACAGAATGTCCTACCTTGGAAGGTCTTCGCCAACAGGCAAATTCTCATCTCAATGGGACTGAGCCTGGGAAGTATAGGTTGCACTGGGAAGATGGCCTCTTCTACAGTGAACCAACTGAGTCAACCCCTGGAGACGGCAAAAGACTTGTAGTACCTCTAGTGAACCGACTCCAGTTTCTACAGTTAGCCCACGAGATACCTTTGTCTGGTCACTTGAGCTTTAAGAAGACCAAAGAAAGGCTCTCTCTTTACTTCTTTTGGCCTAAGATAGGTTCAGAAGTAGACAATTTCTGCAGAAGCTGTCGCACTTTCCAAACCTCTGGCAAGTGTGGATCCAAGAATGTGGCACCCTTAGTGCCTCTCCCAGTGGTGGGAGTTCCTTTTGAGAGGGTTGGGATTGACATTGTTGGTCCTCTTGATCCTCCCACATCTTCAGGCAACAGGTTTATCCTGGTTTTAGTGGATCATGCCACTAGATTTCCTGAAGCCATACCTATGAGGACTGTTACGGCTCTGGCTGTGGCTAAGGCCCTACTTGGTATTTTTACCAGGGTAGGTTTTCCCAAGGAGGTGATATCTGACAGGGGATCAAATTCTATGTCCAACTACATGCAAGCCATGTGGAAAACCTGTGGAGTAACCTACACATTCTCAACTGCCTACCACCCCCAAACCAATGGGATGGTAGAGAGGTTTAACAGAACTATGAAGAGCATGATAGGTGCTTTAGAATAACCCCTTAAAAGAAAGTGGGACCTACTACTGCTATGCCTTCTCTTTGCATATAGAGAAGTCCCTCAGGAGAGAGTAGGATTTAGTCTCTTTGAACTTCTCTATGGCCATCCAGTCAGAGGTCCATTGGCCCTGATTAAGGAGGGGTTGGAGAGTGCTCCTTCCCCAAGCCAGTCAGAGTGACTGACTATGTGATAGGTCTCATGAGGAGAATGTCACACATGATGGCAGAGGCAACTGATAACTTGAATGCTGGTCAAGCTCTGGTCAAACATTGGCATGAGTAGAAGGCTAACATGGTTGAGTTTATTCAAGACCAGCTTGTTCTTGTTATGGTCCCCACAAGGCAGAGGGCCTTGCAGGACAAATGGATAGGACCCTTCAAGGTTGTGGGTAAACTTGGAGAGGTGAACTATCTGGTAGACTTAGACAAACCTAAGGAGGCTCCCAGAGTCTTTCACACCAACCGTTTGAAGGCACATGTCTCTCGACCTGACATAGGAGCTTTGCTTCTAGCTTCAGCTCAGGAGGAGGAGGAGAGTGAACCTCTGCCTGACCTCCTCAGAGGCTTACCTTTAGATGAGCAAGTGGAAGGAGTTAATCTCTCTTTCAGTCTCACATCTGACCAGCAGGATGAGTGCAAGTTACTGTTGAATCAGTTTGCCTCCCTGATCTCACTTTCACCCGGCTTAACCCCTTGGGGCCAGTATGATATACTCACCGGTGACTGTCTGCCCGTCAAAAACAGGGGTTACAGAATGTCTGACAATGTAAGAACCCATATAAGGAATGTGATCAACAAGATGCTTGATCTCGGGGTTATAGAACCCTCTACTAGCCCATGGTCTAGCCCAGTTGTGATTGTACCAAAGGCAGGATCCAACGAGTTGAGATTCTGCGTGGACTATAGAGCTCTAAACGCAGTCACAACGACTGATGCCCATCCTTTAGCTAGGACAGATGAGCTGGTGGACAAACTTGGTGCAGCCAAGTACCTCAGCACATTTGACCTAACGTCAGGCTATTGGCAAATAGCCCTGACAGACCATGCCAAGGAGAAAACTGCATTTTCTACCCCAGCTGGCCTCTACTAATTCAAGGTAATGCCTTTTGGATTAGAAATGCACCTGCTACATTTCAGAGGATGGTCAATCAAGTTCTGAATGGGATGGAGGACTTCTGCATGGCATACTTGGGTGACATTGCAGTGCTCAGCCCTACATGGAAAGAACATATTGAACACGTAGGCTATGTATTGCAGGCTCTGGAACATGCCCATCTGACCATAAAGGCAAGCAAATATCAAATTGGTCAGAGTTCAGTGGTCTACCTTGGACATGAGGTAGGAGGAGGTGAAATAAGGCCATTGCCTAGCAAAGGACAAGCTGTACAAAACTGGGCCACCCCTACTACTCAAACCCAAATCAGAGCCTTCTTAGGTCTCACTGGGTACTATAGGAACTTCATAGAGAACTATGGAACCATAGCTTCTCCCTTGAATGTCATCTCCTCTCCCAAATTTCCTAAAAAGGTCAAGTGGAATGAGGAGTGCAATCAAGCCTTTGAAGGTCTAAAGAAAGCCCTTTGTCAAGCTCCAGTCCTAAGAGCTACTGACTATCACCAACCCTTCATTGTACAAACTGATGCTTCAAATGTAGGTATAGGTGCAGTCCTTAGTCAACTGGATGAGAAAGGTAGGGAACACCCCATTTGTTTCATCAGCAGGAAGTTAAAGGATCCTGAAACAAGGTGGGCAACAATAGAACGTGAATACTTTGCTATTGTGTGGGCACTGAAGAGGTTTGGACCATACTTGTATGGATCTACCTTCACCATTCAGACTGACCACCAACCCTTGAGATGGCTGATGCAAATGAAAGGGGAAAACCCAAAGTTACTCAGATGGTCAATCTGCCTCCAAGGATTTGATTTTTCCATTGAGCACAGAGCAGGAAGTCACCACCAAAATGCTGATGGTCTCTCTAGGATGTTTGTAACCGACTAGAGGTATGAGAACCATCCAGGAGTGGATTAAATCCTCCTGTCCCTTAGTCTGGGGGGCAAGTGTTAGGGAGCATTCTCATTTCATGGCTAATTTCCTAATGAGTCCCTCAGCAGCTTTGCTTGATCTCTGGAGTTGTTTCTTTCCACTTGGTAAGAGTGTGAGCTTTTTCCCACTCTTGTATTTTGCTATGTGTTTTGACCTGTGTTTGTGATTGTGGGCTCTGGAGTACACCACTTCAGTAGCCCCCTTCTTTGTGTGTGTACACAGCACCTTCTGTTGTTGTTCAGACTCCCCCCAACTCCATTTCTGAGGCGACTACGTCCCCCAGAAAAGGGTAAAGTTACCATTAACTTTACTTAGTCAAATTTAACCACAGATCCAGTACACACCATCTTATATGGAGTGCTCGAAGGGTTAACTCTTAACTCTTTTTATCTGTACCTCCTAGAGCATTGTTTCACTCTTTTAACATTTAGACATGGCTGGTGGCAGTGGTATCTACCCTAAAATTCTACCGCGGTTATCTTATATTACCGTGGTAATATTGTAGGCTATTGTGTTAGCCTCAGACTTAAATCCGCTTGACCAAATCCTTTTTCATTTGGCTCCGGTGCGGTTAATTCGCCATTTCTTTTTGTTAAACTCCTTCTTGTGTTTTACTTTGCGCGGCAAACCAGGTTTGCCTTCTTTGTTCACTGTCATTTGGCGGGCTTCTACCTAGAAGCCCTACTCAGGGCGCCTAGGTGTCTAGGTGGGCTGGATGTGAGGAAGGGGTGGAGTCACCCCCTGCACAGTGTATTCTAGGAAACTCAAGTCGCAGGCCTGCAGATAACATGCGTATCGAGCCTTTTTACGCATATAAAATGGCAAATACACATGATTTCATTTTCTACTGCGTACAGTGTGCGCTTTGATTTATAGATTAAAAAAACATAGTTTCCACCACTAGATGGCACTGTAGCATTTCTTTTGTCAGCAGCATAGCCTTTCTTCAGTACACCCCTTTTTGGTGCCGCCGATTCGGCACGGGGGCCGTTCGGACGTGGCTGATATTGCAGCCATGTCTAAACTCCCTCACGCCAAATGTAAAAGCATGATTCCTATGATTTCATAAAACCTATCGTCCTGCACACACTGGCCCCCGCACCTCCTCACACAGACCTGCGGGTGGGTGTGGGCATGTTTTGATCAGAGATGACAGAATCCGCGGTGGGGGGCCTTTAGCAATCAGGATTGCGCATAGCTCAAACCGTCCGTCACGGCCACATCTTCAGAGTGGCGCCCGCGGCAATTTGAAATGAATGAGGCTGTCGTGTTCCTCTAATCATTCAGGACATCTGTCTCAGTCTTTTCTATTTGTTTGGGTAAGCCGAGTCTGTTCTCTGGTGGGCACCAGAAAAAACCCCTCTGCCAAGATGCGGAGGAGGAGAGTGTAGACAGACCTGCACACCGAGGTCTCCTATTATTCCTCATGCACACACGCCCGAGTATGCACTCGTTTATAGGGAGTACACAGATCCATCAGAACCACCGGCGATGCTCTTGGCAGCCTTCAATGGCATTGCATTCAGATTAGGCTGGCTCTTGCCACCAGCCAGCTCCTAGAACACGATGCCCAAACATGGCTGGGGTTGCTGAGGGGCACGGCTCATCAGTTTGGACTGGATTGACCCTACTGGTGGCAGGACCAAGACAGACAGAAAAGCTGGCAAAAAATGATCGTACTGAAGGATTGCCCTGTGCAATGACAGCGGTTATGATTAATTCAAAGCCTTTCACCCATTGCTTCTTATCTCTGCTTTCCGTTCCAGAATTACATTTCTCGTGGGCGATCATTACTTGCGTCATCCTACCCTTAAGAAGAAAACCCCAGACAATAGGGCATTTTAATGGTCTTTGTGAAGTACTCTACTTGGTTGGTGCACCTGCTGACAGGGCACACGTTCTATCCTAGAGGAGCAGGCAACACGTGGTTTCCCTTCTGAGGGAGTTGCAAGGAGTTGGCTCATGCCCTCCTGTCTGAGGAGGAGCTGGATGGGAGTGTGGGGGGGCAGGTTGCAGTCGTGCCCCCCCACTCCAGGTCCTGGATGGTGGGAGGGAGGGAGGCAAGCATACCCCATGGCCGAGAAGATCGTGCCCCCCACCGTCCTACTAACAAACAGGGCAATATGGCCAGAGGCAAGTGGTCAGTGTCATCATTACTGTACTGGGACCTCACGTTTATTAATCCAGGTGGGGGGGAGGGGCGGGGGCGTAGAGCACACCGTGTTGGTAATTAAAAGCTGCCTGCACGTAGAATGATTAATCAAGGTAGGTGCAGGCTGTAACATGAGTGTGAAAGCCAGGTCCCAGCACCTCCCTCTAAGCAGGGCTCATTTGAGATGTCTTTGATCCCGTCCTGGTTTATACATGTGTGAGAACATCACATCCTCTTATTCATTGATTTTATGCACGATGTGAACAGATGTTGCATTCCCACAAAACACGATTTAAATCCATGCAATTGGTAGTTTTCAGTTTAAGGCTAAACACTTTGGTAGTAATGCTGATTGGAATGCAAAGTTAGCATGAGGGACAAATGATCTGGCAGGGGCTATACCTTTCATAGGGCTCAAGTTAAACAAGCGTTTGCCCGGCTGGTTGGCATTTCACTGTGAGTTGCACATGGCTTCCCATGGCATTCATTGCTTTCTCGGCATCTAGACGAAATACATCACTGGGCAAAACAAAGAGCCAAAGAAAAAAATACATTGGCTGACACGCAGCGCAGGACCCGTCATGCCTTTATTGAAGGCTGTCGAGCTGGCATTGCGGGGTACAGCGGGGCATAGTACAAGCCACTGCACACCATACACAAACCAGGCCTCTGAGCCCACGCCTATCCATGCCCCCTTCTTGGCACCCTCTTCCCTCACGCATAGCCTCCCATCACCCTCAGCTCCACACCCAGCCGCTGAGCCCCACTCCTCTCCACAGCCCGCCTCTTAGCACCCTCTTCCCCATTCTCCGAGCCCGCCACATTTCCACAACAAGCCTCTGAGCCCCCCTCTCCACACCCACCATCTCAGCACCATATATATCCACACCGATCACTACGAAGTGGAGGGGGGTCTGTGTGAGGGTGGTCAGTGTGCACTGGACGATAGGTGAACTATCCCTCTAAAAAAGATAAATAATCACACTATCCCTCCCTCGGTAAAAAAAGTGATGACACTATCCCTCGCTCGCGTATCCCCTCCCTCGCGCCAAAAGATCCCTGCATCTAAACGTCCCAGCGCCGAACTGGGTGCGCCCAATCGTCCCCTGCGCCGAAGCGGGCGCGGCTAATCATCCTGCCCCGCCTTTCTTACGGTGGTCAGTCATAATTTCGACAGTAAAAATGTCGACAGTCAAAATTTCGAAAAATAAATGTTGAAAAAAATAATGTCGACAAACAATAATGTCGACATTTTTTCAATATTTTTTCGAAATTTACTATTTATTGTATAAATAAATATATATATAACTAAAATGTGTTGTGTATGATTGGTGAGAGGGTGGTGGGGGGTGTGGGGTGGTGGCAGGGGGTGTTGGGTGAGGGGGATTGGGGGGGACACCCCCATAGTAAATGATACTCTTTTTGTTTATTTATTGAAAAAATAAATAAATAAATAAATAAATATATAATTAGAATGTGTTGAGTATGAGGGGTGAGAGGGTGGTGGGGGGGTGGGGGGGTGGCAGGGGGGTGTTGGGTGAGGTGTTGATAGTTCTAATTGACATTTTTTTGTCGACATTTTTTTTTCTAAAAAATGACTTTTTACATTATATGTATAGGATGTCGACATTATTGTTTTCTACATTTTTTTTTCGACATTTTTGTTTGTCGACATTTTTTTTTTGACATTATGACTATAAACCCTTTCTTACACATGATGGTGAATTTCCAACTGAAAGACAAAATCTGTGACAGCTAAGCGAGCAACACAATAAAGCATGCACCCTTTTAAAATGTGTTCATACCCATAACATTTAATAGCTTGATATGCTAAAAAGTAAAGTTTGCTTTGATGTCCTAAGTTGAATATTCTCTAACCATACATAACACGCTGGAAGTTTGTGCCACATCTTCTAGTTTTCCATGCAGGATGTGGAAAATAAAGGTACAGTGATATTATTTTGGCACAAAATGCTGCTATAGGGATTTACATGTTATGATGCTTTACTATACAAGTAAACTCTATAGGACATTATTATTGTAGGTCTTGACACCCAAAACTAAAAACTTTGTTCCAAGTAAAGCGCGGAAGAAGGTGGCCATGCCCAAATTGAAAGTGCGGGTTAAAATCCCAGCTTCGCTGTTTAGCGTAAGTGTGTGATGCTGGCCAAATAATGTAATCTCACCCTGACTTCAATTGCAAAAATTGGAGTGCATATAAGTTTACACCCTTACAAAATGATAGTTTTAATAAGTGTAGGGACACATTGGTGTATACTGGTGCTCCTCTGCTAGTGGCTCCAATACACTCTGCAATGCCCCGTTATGCTAGGATATTGAGTCTTTCATTGCACACCATCTGTCATTTTCACACTTTCTAGGACCTTCAGGTTCTGCAAAAGTGTGTGTTTCAAACTCAAAGGAGAGAGCAGTTAACTGATTGTAACATTGAAGCTGCACTAGAATATTCTTATCACAATGAGTAATGAAGTTAGATGCCCCTACACAAGTACGTTTGCCATTCCTCCACAGTCTCTGAAGTTAGTGCCTCTCCCAACATTTGAAGGGTTAGCCCCAGCCTACATTTTAGCCTAGGCGCAACCCTGTATGTGCGCACTTGCATTTTGATAGACATGGAGGTGAGGGAAGTCTTTCCCCCAAACCTGCGGTGTTAAAGTTTTACTGTGTGTGCTCAGAAAAATGTACTTGAACAAATGCAGTAAAACTTTAAAGCTGTTACTTTCAAGAACGTTTTCCATAACCTCTGCATATTGCGCTTTAAAATATACTATTCAGTAGTTCTTCCCCACACCAGACCATGGGAGGAGTTTAGTAGAACAGTGGGGGCAGAGCCTCCAAGTTTGCCCTGCCTATTTTCTGAAGCGGCCTCTCCCATCACGGCTTAATTCCCCCCTCCTGCCCACCGAAATGTAGGTTTTGTTGTGCCCCTGCATGGGAGAGAGGTCAAGTAGGTTCGCTTAGTCTGACAAGCCACCAGCCACCCCACCTCTCCCCTCAAAGTGCTGAAATAAAGGAGTGGGAGCCAACACATCTGCAATTATTCCTTTACTTGCTGCCTGTTGGAAACCTGCTCTGTAATGTATAATTTATAAAGTTATGCTGGCTGTAATAAGACGTGCGCTTGCTGTTGGGCTATACCACGAGGGATGGGCCATTACCCCATGCAGGGATGAAAGGTTACATTAGCCTGAACTGAATATATTTGCCAATAGCACATGCAGGGAGGCCATGTGCCACTGGCGCATGCAGAAAAGATATGCTCAGTTAGCATGTGCAGAGAGGAGATGTGCTGCTGCATGTGTACGGAAGCTATGCCAATAACAGGCCGAAAGGGAGTATGTGTTCTTACATAGCACTTTTAGCCAAATTCCTTCTGCTTTTAAGCACTGTGGTAACGGTTATTATCCCATTTCGATTGGTACTTAATTTATTACAGCAAAACACAGCTGAATGCCAGGGGAGCACTGTTGGGCATTGTGGTGGGGGCTGGCGAGGACATCTTCGAGTCAGGCTGAATAAGGAAAGGGGAGGGGGAAAATCGGGTACATTTGGCCTCAGTACATTTTGTCAGTTTCCAGGACTGATGGTAACTTGTGTGAACGGTCATTCTTCATTATTGCATTTCTTGTAAGAAAGAAGCGACTCCTCTGTGGTCTTCCCTCTGTGCCACACCCATCAAGGCTGCGTCACGTAATTGGAACTTGGGAAGTGCAGGCCGCCCACCTGCCCAGTAGCTTTCCACCCTTTCTTTGGATGCAACGTTTTAGCCTGTGCAGAAGGGAGCCCCGCCATTAAGACTGGCAGAGGGGAGATGTGCTGTTATAGCATGGGCAGAGGAGATGCTACATTAGCACTCACAGAGTGGTTGCCGCTCTGTTTCCCTACCTAACGAGCCATCCAGCCTCTTTTCCTTTGCAGATGGGGAGCAGGTGCAAGTGGATCTAGGTCACCTGGCCTAAGCCCCACCCACCTGGTGCCTTCCTGCCTGCCGCTCTTTTTCACCACTTAGAAAGCCACGCCCACCTGGTGCCTTCTTTATTCCCGCTCTTTTTCACCACTAAGCAAGCCACCCCTACCTGGTGCCTTTCTGCTTGCCGCTCTGTTTCCCCACTTAAGGAGCCCTCCAGCTTCTTTTCCTTTGCAGATGGGGTGCAGGTGCAAGTGGATCTAGGTCACCTGGCCTAAGCCCGGCCCACCTGGTACCCTCCTGCCTGCTGCTCTTTTTCACCACTTAGCAAGCCCCGCCCAACTGGTGCCTTCCTGCTTGCCGCTCTGTTTCCCTACTTAAGGAGCTCTCCAGCTTCTTTTCCTTTGCAGATGGGGAGCAGGTGCAAGTGGATCTAGGTCACCTGGCCTAAGCCCGCCCCCCTGGTGCATTCCTGCCTGCCGCTCTTTTTCACCACTTAGCAAGCCCCGCCCAACTGGTGCCTTCCTGCTTGCTGCTCTTTTTCACCACTTAGCAAGCCCCGCCCACCTGGTGCCTTCCTGCTTGCCGCTCTTTTTCACCACTTAGCAAGCCACGCCCACCAGGTACCTTCCTGCTTGCCGCTCTGTTTCCCTACTTAAGGAGCCCTCCAGCTTCTATTCCTTTGCAGATGGAGAGCAGGTGCAAGTGGATCTAGGTCACCTGGCCTAAGCCCCGCCCACCTGGTGCCTTCCTGCCTGCTGCTCTTTTTCACCACTTAGCAAGCCCCGCCCACCTGGTGCCTTTCTTCACCATCACCGTCTTGTGGCCAATGCTGGATTTGACTTTTATGGACTTCATTCATTCATGGTGCGTCACTCTTTCTCAACTCTCATGCTGGACTTCCTTTGCATCTTGTACTCATGGTGGCCCTGAATCATGCTGTTCCCATCTTCATCTTGTATCCTGGCTTGCAACATTATGTGTTACTACTGACTTCTGCAATTGTATTCGCTCTCCACTCTTGCTTCTCCACTCTATTTGGCTGCTTACTCTCTGTTCTCTCCTCCTTTCCCTTCTCCCTTTTCCTATATCCTCCCCTTGCTTTCTTCTATGCACTTACTCTATCAGAATTGTCCCTGGACCTAATATGATAGCAACCTCGTCTGTTTCCTCCTCCCATTACTGTTTTTTTCCTCCCCACCACCACTCCATCACTATCTGAAATGTCGTCAGGCCTAGTATGATAGTCGCTTGTTTTGTTCCTCCCCTCCCTTTCTGCACCCCTCTCCCTCACCTTTTATTTTTCTCCGGCTCTACCAGAAATGTCGTCAGGCCTAGTACGGTAGTCGCCTGTCTGTTTCCATTTCCTTCCCACTCTCCCCCTCCCTTCCTTATCTATGTTTTAGCTCTTGCACTATCTGAAATGTCGTCAGGCCGAGTACGATAGTTAATTTCACATCCTTACTGTTCATGGCCTGTAAGAATGTGTTTGTATTTTCCCTTGTTCCCTCCCTTGCCTTGAAGCGCTTTGAAACACATTGTGTATAGGCGCTATATAAATAAACAATCATATCATAAGAAATGTCCCCATAGTACGTACTTAGTAAAGATGTGTCATTTGCACGTGCCATGGAACAGAAGGGCCATTAGCATGCAGAGCCGAGATGTGCTGTTAGCATGCAGAGCCGAGATGTGCTGTTGGCCTCTGCATAGACAGGATGTGGAGTTTGCACATGCTAACTGCACATCCCGTCTCTGCACAGGATGTGCAGTTAGTACATGCAGGCAAGGGATGTGCAGTTAGCATGTGCAGAGAGGATACGTCCCATTAGCATGTGCGTAGAAGGCATGTCGTTAGCATGCATATCTCTGTGCACATGGGCGCAGTTATCACACATGTACAGAGAGTTGTCCCACTAGTATGTGTGCAGAGAAGATGCACCATTAGCAGACGAGAAGAGATGTGCCAATAGCATGCGCAGAGAAGAGATTGGAGGTCACTATGGGTAGAGATATGTCCTGTTAACGTGTACAAATATCAGGCTTGCTAAACAGAACATGTTCTATCAATACGTGAAAACAATGTTTGCCATTAGCATGCCATTTGCATGTGGAGTGAAGGACTCTGCACAAGCCAGACAACTTTGATCTACAACGCTTTTGGTCTATGGGTCTGAATTTACGTATGCATTGGGTGTATGTGTTGGATAAGTTTTACTCTCTTGCAGAGGAGAAAACTCATTTTTACTCTCTTGAAATTGCATGTACTCTCTAATTTGAAAAATCATGTGTAAAATACTCCCACATCAATATATTATTTGGAGCACTGCCAAGTCACACTTTGACCTGATTGGACAAGGTGGTTGTCCGTGCTGGACAGCCCCCCTGCTGGGTGATTTACAGCCAGGCTGTGTGAATGGGGGTTTTGCACATAAAAGGCAGGTCTCTTGGGCTGGAAGTCAGAGAGTCGCCACTGGAACTACAAGGAACCGATGAGAAGTGGAGGAGACGTCGACTGCTGCAACTACCCCGTACCGATGAAGCCCTGCTGCAGTCCTGAGCTATCTACCCTTCAACGACAAAGAGGAGATCCAGTCCGGAGTCTTCTTCCCTTGAGCCTGGTGTGGATAACCAGCTCATCTTCTTCAGCCAGAGGTCGCCTTTGTGGTTGAAATCGCTGCACACTGCTGGATAGCCACCTGAAGACCCTCTCCTGTTTTTAAGGAGCGCACCTTTTATTCATTGTCGCTGCTGCCGGCCTCATCCCTGTGTGGTGCGGACCCCCTCATCGTCCTTCTTCGTGCTGAAGCTGCAGGAAAGCGTGGGTCTGCGGGAAACCAACAGGAACAACTGCTGTGGCATCAGCTTTGTTCTTTGAGAAAGGTACTGTGTCCTGTTTGAGGAATTTTGTGTGAAATCCCTATTTCTCTACTTTAAGGCTTGTCCATACTTTTCCCTCCTTCTCATAACTTTTGCTTCCGAACATTGACAATATCAAAGTATTCTTGGTAACGTTGAATCTCGAACTGTCCGACTGTGTGATCCTCGACAACAGGCACCCGGTGTCACTTGACTTTGGCTCTGGCCCCTTGACTCTTGAATTCCTGTTTATGTGTGTTCTTCGATTCTGTCAGCCTAACCAACATATTGCCTGTGATTTTTGCACCCAACTCTCTCTGGGTATTTCGGGTGCTAAGTGTGTTTTTACCCCGGTAACATTTCTTGCCGCGGATACGCGTTTATCGAGTAGACCGAACTGTCAAAAAGTGATCGCAATTGTATTCACGTTAGCGTGTTCTGTTTCATAACATCGGTCCATTCAAACACAGGGTACTTACCTCAAATAATACTGTACAAAGTGAATTGGTTAGTTGTAGTATATTTTACGTGTGGTTTTTGAAGTAATAGAAGTGTCTATAACAATAGGCATAACAAATGGTTTAAAAATAAATGTACTTATATTTTTTACCTGAAACCTTGAGTCAGTGTTTGCTTGAGTCAAAGTAATTGTGGACCCTTTGTGTAATCTCGGCTACTGCTCATATACTCTTGAGATAAGCCTGGCTGCTCCGCTACTGCTACCACTACAACCTAGTAGTACAGGCTTGTACCAAAGGTAAAACTTGTATTGCCACCTGTAGTCTTAATTGTGTGTAGTGCTCCCTAAGGGCACTGTACGGAATTCTGCCTAACATCGGTCATTAAAGTAGGTACAGCAGTAATAATGTACCACTTTTGAGGTTGTGATTCAAAGGCCTACATGCAGCTCCCCCAAATTGGGGAGGCCTGTGCTCCCTCGTGGTAGTAGGTGCACCGGCCTTAGTAGTGTCCCAGAGTGAAGTTCAGATTGGTGATTTTCCCCAAATGTGAGCACACCTAAGAAATAAGAGGTCCCTATGCCTTAAACGCATGAAAAGGAATAATTATAACTCAGAAAAGATGGCAACGGCGTGTGATGACATACTGGATCAGCATAAATTGTTCAGTAGAACAGAAATGTTCTTTACATCCCTCTTTACTCCCGGGTTGCAGACCAATACAAATGCCAAATTGTTGCAAATAACCCAATGGGAACTATTGCAGACCATAAATACAACTGTAAATGGCTTTGACGCCATAAGAGAAGAGTTGAGAGCAATCAAAACAGATATGTCCTGGATCTGATAATAGCCATGGAGGGAGAGGGGGGTGTGTGCACAAATGGGCCCTTCTTTCTGCCCATATAAATACACCCACAAAGAGGAAAATGGGACCCTCGCAGAGGCAATAGCCAACTTGACAGAATTGCACACAAAAAAGGTGAAAGAGGTGGAAGACATTGCTGATGATGACTGGTTTAACTACCTGTCCTCATGAATACCCACCTGGTTGACTAACACATTAAAAATACTAGTGACCATACTGGTACTAGTACTACTAGCTTTCTGCGTTCTAAGAATAGCAATAAGCCAATACAAAAAGACTGCCAAAAGGGCAGTATTTATATTTATTTACTGGACATTTGTAGGGCGCCTATTGAAAAAATGGTGTTTCAAGGTGCCACAAGACAAAAAGGGGGGGATGAAGAGAGAAGGTGACAATAATGGTCCTACTAGGCCTTGTGACATTCAGATTGTGCGAGTGCAGTGACAAGAAAGTGCAAGGAAGGGGGATGGTCTGCATGAAATGCAAAGTGCAAGGGTGGGAATGGAAGTGAAGAGTAAAGAGGAGAGAGTGCAAGTGAAAAGGGAAGGTTGAGGGGGATAGAAGGACACTGGGGCTGGTCAAGTGATATGGGGAGGCCAGGAGGGCAAGTGCCAAGGATTGGAGGAGGTGAAGAGGGATATGGTTCACTTGCTAAGTGTGAGGAGGGTGGTGGGCTGGGTGGGTGGGTTAGTGCCCTGTAGAACACAGAGGGAACCAGGCAGCCAGTCACTGTGGCAGACGGGTGCTAACAGGGGCGGGGAAGACAGTAGGAAAAAGAGAAAAGGAAGGCCTTGAGGAGCTTCCAGAAGGTACGGATTTCTGGCTCAAGCCTGACAGGGCCAGAGAGACCATTCCAGAGGGAGGCTCCTGCGAAAGAGAGAGATCTACCCCCATTATCTGATTAGCAGAGAGTTGGATCTAGAAGCTAGAAGGACTCTAGAAGAGAGATATTTAGGGAGAGAGAGTGGATGTAGTGGGCCCCAGGCTCCAGGAAGCCTTGTTGATAATGCAGAGGGTATGAACTTGATCCTATAAGCAACCAGGAGCCAGTAGAGAGATTTTAGGGCTGGAGAGCTGGGGTCCCTGGGCTTGAGCCAAGGATAAGTCTTGCAGTCCTATTATGAATTAGTTGTTGGGGCGAAGGGAGGATAAAGGAAGATTGAGGAAGGACTGTTGCAGTGGTCCAGCCTAGAGAGGGCCAGAGCTCTGGAGACATGGGATGTCATTACAACCTTGGTGGTAAGGGGTTAACAGTGCCAGTAAAGGTGCCGGAGCCATCAACACCTTACCGCCCCATTACGAGTCTGCTCGTGGGAACCCGCTAAGGACGCCTGGTAGAACCATGCATCCTTAGCGAGTCCCGCGAGCAGACCAGGATGCTAACAATGGGCCTGTTATTAACGGGCCCTTTGTTAGCATCCTCCCCATTCCCATTGAGCCCTATGGGTGCTCAAATGGGAATGGGGATGGGTTCCTTGAATGAGGAATTACCGGGCCCTCCAAGGTCGGAATGGCCCGGTAATTCCTCATTCAAGGAACCCAGACCCGATACCCGGTATGGGGGTAGCCATGCTGCTAATAGTGGCATGGTTACCTCCATTCTCGGAATGACCCCCATGGTGTTTCTAGGGGAAGGGAGAATGCCTCTGAGGAGGTGCAGCTGATAATAGGCCTTCTTACCAAGGTCCCTGATGTGAGGAGAGAAGGAGAGAAGGAGAGAGGGGAGTCAAAGATGACACCAAGGTTTTTTTGTCTCACAAGAGGGGGAGGAGAGGGGACCCATAAAGGGCAGCCAGAGGGCAGGAGGGAAGGAGGGAGCTGGGGTCCCATAGATAAGAATATCCGTCTTACTGGCATTAAGGCAGAGATCCTTGGCAGCACACCATGCCCGAACAGCAGTCAGCCAGGGATGAGAGAGGAGGAAGAGGAGGAAGTAGTGGAAAGCATGAAGGATCGCTCTGTGCCATCAGCATAACACTGAAAGTGAGGAGAGAAGGAGGAGATCAGGTGGGCCAGAGGGGCAAGGTCGATGTTGAAGAGCCACAGCGAGAGCCTTGAGGGATGCCACAGTAACAATGAAGATAGTGATAAGCGTGGATACTCACATGTAGTAGTATAGACAAACGGATGACTTCTCCATACTCAAACAATGAAAAGCCCTATTGCACCTCCCAGGTCAAAATGTATATATCCTCAGGACCCTCATGATTACACAGAGCACTGGGTGAATTGTGATCCCAATGGGGAGTGTTGTTATATGACCTGGAGTCCCGATAAACATGTGAGATGTGGAGGTAGCTTGAGGGGTGTGACTAAAATATGGATACCCAAAGAGCCCTATTTGGGGGAGAGCAGAAAGACATGTGTGGTTGAGGACTCAACCAGAGAGGGGAGTGTTGATAGGCAGATGAATACATCATCCATATCCCCTTGCCGGACCCAATACCACAGAGGTGAGAAACGTTACTCACTGAGACAACATCATCTTCTTAGAAATGGAAGCAGCAGCATGCTTTTAAATCAACAAGGGCCTCAGGACCTCGGAAAACTCCAAAAGCTGAATCCACAGAAATACAGATCCGCGCAGAGCTCAGATGGTAGCTGTTAATTAGTGCCATGGTTAAAGTAAAAAAAGGGAGGATGGGAACCATAGAACTAAGGCACAAGATAGCAGTTCCCAAGATGCAAGCAGAATACTCCCAGATAAATGAAAGCTTTATAAGAATACAACCCGTCTTTGTTAGCCAGGTGCAGTAACACAGTAAGCCCTAAAGACTCCATGCAGAATAACTCAAGAGTGTCCCTGATGGAAACAGAAAGCACGACACACATTAATTGTGATGAATCAAATTCTGGGGTACCAGTGGTCCAGGGGTGAATATTGGTTTATAAACCATCAATCAACCCTGCACCTCTAATACCCCAGAATGGATCCGAAAAGATTGGATTAAACAAGCATGCAATTAAAATTATAAACCTACCTCCAATTTTGGTAACGTGGATGGAACTGCAGGCTTATCTCCTCTAAAGGTTTTGGATCTTTGGTTAGTTGCAACATAGAACAAATACATTGATTGCCCAGTCAAGGTTGTATAAAAATATCAACTTTATTATTATCACAACAGACAATCTAATAACACTACTAAATTTCAATCCACCCTGTAAAGGAATGCAAAGGACGGACAGGTTCTAGGAAGTAAAAGGGATGCACTTTGGATACTGATAGGAGGGTAGTTGGTATGGGTAATAACCACAATAGTTTTTAAAGGTTCTTGGCTTCGGTAGAATGGCAGAAATGGTGTTAATATGTCTCTAGGGGCCTTCTGGGAAGGACCAGGGGGAGAGAACCACAATGTACCTTTTGCTGTAGATAGTCTTCAGGCTTGACAGGGTTGAGTCGGCTTCAGGGCGCCTTGCAGACTTCTGTGACAGTTTGAGACGGACTATAAATCATGAGGAAGAAGGAGTGTCGCTGTGTCGTGGGTTTTTAGACAGAGATGGGGGTCATTTGGTTTCTGAGACTCCCCTGGTCAACCCAATGTGGAAGCAATAAATGCTGCGATACTTTGTTTTAAATCTAATCCTCTTGACAAAACATGTGAGGTACCAAAAGGAGGCAAGTATCTAAAAAAATATATTTTTAATATATGTAAAATAATGAGGAAACAATCAACAAGAAATACAAAAAAAGAAAAGCAATAACATAGGCCTCAAATCACATGAAACAATTTGGTGTAGTGTGGCACACACCTGAACTTAGTCTGTTATTTAATCACAGAAAAAGATATGTTTGATTCAAAGCGGTGGTGTCCAAGTAACAACAGAGATGCAGAAAGGGGAAAGGTAAAAAAGTGAGGTAGGCTGAAAATATAGACAGGAAAAGTACAGTGAGAGTTAGCAGCAAACAGTGGGTACAGGGGTGTATCTGCGTGTCCAAACACAATTTCATGAGCAAATCAAAACGGTCAACGCTGTGTTGTGCTGATATAATTGGGAAGTGAGTCCTCAATATTCCCAATAAAAATGTCTGGAGAGATAAATGCAAACAGAAGGAATCCTGGTATTGCTCCTCAGGTATATCGTCTTTTTCCAAGGTTTGCCCTTGAGACGGGAGTCAGCTGCAGATATCAGGCGACAAGACGGTTTGGTGAGCAAAGCTTGACGAATGGCTGCAGGCTGGCCTATCCAGTGACATGGGGTCAGGAATCGTTGTCTCAGTGCTGATCCGCGGTTCTGGTGCACTGATCGAGACATCTCAAGTTTCTTTTAGCGATTGCAGCCTGACAGTGCTCAGTGTTGCTGTCGGTTGCAGATCAAGGAACTCGACTGGCTCAAAAATTTCCTTTACGGCTGAAGGCAGTAGATGCACTTCAACAAGCTTCTTTACTGGCCTTATGTTGTCTTTTAAGGTGGGACAGCCCAAAGCTCAGGAGTGTGTTGCAGGCAGCTGTCCTGTCATTGGTTTTGGGTTTAGAGACCTACGGGCACTCCCTATCCAGCAAGCTTGCTGCAGAGCATAGCGGTCCATGGTGTGTGCTGACTGGGTACAGGTTCTGGAGCAGCTGGAGAGTACTCTGAGTTCTTTTTCTCCCCCTGTTCCCTGGGAGAAGTTAATGGGAGTGATCTTGCTTCCCCCTTTGGATATCCTGGCCTCTTTCACTGTCGGAAGCTGTAAGGCAGGCTGTACCTTCAGCCAGGGTCCAAGGATGAGTTATTTCCTACTTCTTGTGAAGTCTTCAGGTGATCTGCTTAAAGAGGGGCTCCAGCTCTCTTTTAAAGCCAAGTGGGCCACTGTTATTGGTGTAGGCTAAGCCTACCTTAGTGAACCAATCCTGTGAGGTCATACCCAGAGTGCTCTGTAATGGGAAAGGGTAAAGGGGTGGAACAGGAAACAGGGGTGTCCCAGAACCAAGATGGTGGAAACCTTTTCTCCACAGACAGAGCTCTGGGCTTACTCCCTTGTGCTACTAAGTGCCAGCCATTTCCCTGTCTCCTGTGATCAAATTATCTCTCTGGTTAATGAATCTCCTTGTGGTTCCTAACTAAAGCGACAGGTCTCCCTTGAAGATGCTGAGAGACCAGAGTCTCTGGCTTCACCAAACCATATTCTGTTATCTTATGAATAGGGTCCCCCTTGTGGAAGTTGCCTACTGCAACAAAAGACCCAGACATGTCAGGTCCTTTGTCATTGATACTGAGCACAGGAGCTAGCTTCAGGTTACAAAGTTACATATGAAAGGTTGTTGGGTTTCCTGTCTCCTTTGTTATCATCTGCAGCCAGGGCCCCTGGGAGCCTGTTTGAAGTACCACCTGTTGGTATGTTAATCGCTGCCACCAGCTGCAGGGCCTAACAAAAGAGCAGGGCTGTTCCATGGAGCCTTTGACAGTTAATCAGTATCTACATGGCCAGGGAAATTGGCCTCCCCTTTCCAGGGATGTCATTGTGCCCTCCTTGGCTGTCATATTCTAACTAAATATGACAGAGGCAGACTGTGCCTGTGTGCGGTGCCCATCTGGGAGTACACAGGTCTATTGTTTTGTTGTGGTGTGAGCATAGGAAAATATGTGTTGATGAGCATAGGAAAATATGTGTTGATTCACCCCACACATTTTCCTGAGGTCGGGCTACCATCATTCCATTTATTTAAAAATGTCAAAATAGCCCTTTGGGTTTGCATGCCACCATGCGGATGGTCGAATTCCTCACATTAATATTAACTAGTAGCTCAATAAATAGAAGGGAACTCTGTTTCATACATGTTTTTTAGCATGTGACCTATAATTGGAGAACACTGACTATTCATTATATGTCAGCAGAGATAGAACACCTGCAATACTCCCTAAAAGCACACACCAACACAAACTTCTCTACAAGGTCAAGTACAAAGATATTGCCCGGTCTGATGGCCTGAGAATAAGGGATGGTAACTTATTTTATTGAGAAATGGGCAGTCCATGGGCCTCTCCTTCTCCCTACTCTCCATCTGGCTCATATCTTGACGACCTGTCAAGTGTCCAGGGTTGGTTAGCAAGGAGCCAACCTTACAAGACCCTTAGTGTCATGCCGCCCATTGAATATTAGGCCAACAAATTATTCATCGTAGAAATGATGTGTTTTTACCGTTATCTATATAGGGGTGGTTTCAAGTGGAGCCATCAGATATGTGTAACCCTATGAAATGTTGATTATTATGTAGCCAAACTCGGTAAAAAATCCCGGAAGGTTTTGCAAACTGAGTTTATGATATGATGTCATTAATGATGCATTTGTAGTATTTAAATGAATGTCTCTCATTATCTTGTCGAGACTCGAATATTTGAATGCTTGTATGCTGTCCCGGTTTTATTTGAATGATAATAAAGTTGGAGTTTGGCTTGCACTTTTTCTACTCCATCATTGAGTCTGGTTTGGACTGACCCCACTTCCTCTAGGTCTGTTTAGGACTTTGTGGGACCACCTTAACATAGTTGATTCTAAGAACGAGTTTCACTAATTAATATGATACAAACACTAGGGTAACTTGATCAGTGCTTGAAACGTGACTTTGGTAATTTCACAAATTATTGTTATAAGCCTCCTTTTCATATATCTCAGTTGAACATGGCAAGTGAGACATCCCTTGGTCTGAGCTTCGAACTCTAGGCAATTACCTAGCTAAATTGACAATAGGAATAATGTTTATATCCAAAAACATTGAAGTAAGGACATAAAAAAAATGCAAACATGGAAGCCCTCGATGCAACGCTGGAACAGAATGATGGTTGAGGAGAAGAAATAGGTTGCAGGTATAAACGAAAGCAGGGTATTGTGGAATGTGATCCGAGTCTGACGCCTCACACCTCAGACTCCATAGACCTGCTCTAGTAGATCCGGGAACATCTGAATCCTGATTAATACATGTGGGTTGTAGGGAACAACCCCTCCTGAGCACATTACAATACTGCTCTTCCAACTAGAAATAGCATTCCAGGGTGCATAGCTTGGGGCCTGGTTCGTCATAGTGCTCACCCCTGAAGATTGAACGAAGGCTCCCTAGGTCTTCACTGCACTCTTTCCCCTTAACCATACTGGCCCGCCCCTCACCACAATGAATCCTCCAACTCATTGATACAGTTGCCTGTTGATTGCAAGCTTGGTTTGTGCTAAAGAAACCTTTTACATACCCGCATGCTCTAGGAAGCATCACTAGAGGCAGAGAGGGGAGTAGGATTGTCACCTTTTCCTGGGGAATCGCCCATTTTCACCAACACCCATTTCCCAGTAGGTCTCCTTTCACTAATGATGGGCTGTCGGGAACAGCGCATGCCTGGTATCATGTATGATTGCGCATTCCTGGAAGGGATGACAGTGCCGGCCCGATAAAATAAGAAGCACGATTGGGGGTGAAGTCGGAGGAGATTCAGGTGGGCTGTGAGAATGAAGGTGAGGATAGAGGAAGAACAAGGGGCTGAGGGATGGGGATGATGGAGCGGAGCGCTGGAGGAGTGGCAGCCGGTGGGAGACAGGACATTGCAAGAGTGTCTACCGCATGAGACAGTGGAGTTGGGTGAGGAATGGGTCGGGGTGCTTCCCCATTAGAGACGGAAGTGGGGATGCCGTGGTCCAACTTAAAGTGTTTCCCCGCAGCCCCAAAGTGTGACCTGGGAAACTGGGCTTCAGTGACAATGTCCTGCGGGGAACTTTCATAGAACCATGCTAGATACTCAGATATGTCTAGGAGCACCCATTAGTAGCTCTAAGAGACAGCTCTTGGATTCTCCGAGTTCTCCTGTATTCTGTACACACTCTTCTGAACACAATCAATTGAATGGTTCAATGGATCAAGTTCCCTGTGCCACTAGATCTAGAAACACTCTACACTGACCTTGCCTCTATGCAATTCTGATCCATTCACTTGTGTTCCATAACAGTTTGAAAATAGTTCACTTTTTAATTGATTTAAGACTGCCACTGTCTCCTAGAAGGGAATAACTTTGCACGTCTGAACTAAGTAAATGACTTGACCAGTTCTGGCCAAGTCAGGGATTCATACTTTGGGGCGAGGATGTCTGATCTCTACCAGGCGGGGTTCTCCCCAGCACAACTGGCTGTACTCCACTATGTATGGAGAGCCTGCAGTGCGGGCAGGAGATTTACTCCTGATAAAAGGGACGTGATGAGTGGTTCCTTGGACGTGCACTAAAAAGTCTTGGATAGAAGAGGGTTGCCCTTTCTCCAACCAAGGTTATTTTATTCATATCCTGAGAATATATCGTACTGTTTATAGCATTGATAGTTTTTTGGAACTTTTTAAAAAAACGTTCATAGTTTTTATGAGATAATGTTTTTACTGCATAACGTGATTTTATATAGACTTACATTGGTTCGTGTTTGTATTTGTAAAGCATATTGATAAGACAATAAAGATATGATGATGATGCTGAACATGGATCAACTGCATGGGATCTCACCAGCTGCCGCCACCGTTTTTTTTACCCATGGAGCATTTAATGCTTAGACAGCGATATATTATGTCTCACAGCTGGGCACTGGGGGAGTACAGCTTTATTTTAGCCTTTTTGATAAATCCACCACTTGCCACTGGTGTTGCAGCTCAGTGGGTAGAAAGCACAAGAACATGTGAAGCAAGAGACCAAGTAAAATACCTAGTCACACAGCCGCTCTCTACGTTACCCATCCTGGATTGTGGTTTTTCAAAATTGCTAACAGTTCAGCTTTAAAGTCAAAAATATACTTCAAATTTCAAAAAGATAAACGAGAAGTTCTGTTGTTTTTCAAAATAGTTTATATCAAAAAAATGATCTAAAAAAATTAGTGGTCACTAATATTTTCTTAGTGAGGAAGAGTTTGCCACAATTAATTCATCAATCAGACCAAATTTGCCAATGCATTTCGGAAATAAATTTCCTTCATCAGGGCCAGTCTAAAAATGATACATACATATTCATGAACAAAGGAAACAGTTCAAAACGGTGCATAATTGCATATTGGTGTCATACATCATCGTGGTAAAGTTAAAAACATACCATTCAGTTGAGGTTGCAGTAGTAGATGAGTAAGAAAGAGCAGAAAAAAGAAAAAATGGAAAAGGCCAATGATTCACTATTGTATATAGGTAACTATCAGTTAAATGAAAAAAGAAGAGCCAGTTACCTCTGACAGGTAGGTAAAATGTTGAGTGTGGCGAACTAAATTGTAGCGGCCATGTGGTGACCGAATCAAACTGCCTGACAGGAATCAGAGCAGTAAAGTAGCCTGCAATGCGATTGCTGGAAACAGAAGAAACCCGTTGTTGAAAGCGGTTCTCATCCGTAGTCATGATTATTTAAAGGTTAGGGAAGTCTTACCGTACCGAGGGTGGGAACGGAGCTGTTCTCCCGTAGCCAGCATGAAGCAGACTGCCGTTGTCGCATTGGAGTGTTTCCGAGGCAACGCTTCCTAAATACGACACGTGACCGCGTCGCGGCCCGAAGGGCGCACGGGTGATAACAGATGCTGTAATCAGGCCGATGGGCTTGAAATAAATGAATCTAGCACAAGAACCTTGGCATGCTCTGTCTTAATCCTTCAGGGACTTCCTAATGTGTGCAGGCCAGCCAACGAGCTGTGCACTAACTGGCACAATCGAAGCTTGCACTGGTTTCCAAAAGGACTGGCTTGATGACAAGGAGCCTACTAGGACAGAGACAACCTTGGGAGACCACAAGGAGTTCCTGGATGACATAATCCCATCCATCGTCTCTATTTCCAGTGGCATAATGAGATCAAACTATCAAATGCCGGCAGCGGGTCGGTATGACAAAACATCACCAAAGTAAGACCCACTCACAGCATTACTATTCCTCTATCCAGGCACACTCATTCTTATGCCATTTAAAAAAAAATATCTGCACCAAAGATCATGACCTTCTCAGGGTCAGAAATTCGGATCATAGAACACAATGCTGGGACAGTATGCAGAGGTATTAGACAAGGACACCTCAAAGAATTTCCAGAAAACCATGAGCCTGAGGGCAACTGACCCGTTCACAAAGGGGCGAACATGGGGAGTGTTCATGTAAAAATCACTTCAAGACTAAGAAACAAGACTTGGTCAGTCGCACCCAATTGAAGAAGACCAGTCAAAGTTCAGCCCAATTTCTTACCAAGTGATTGAGCAAAATCTAATCTTGAGGGCAAACAAAGCTAAATGAGTAGACATCAATATCTACAAATTAGCCCGCAACAGGTGGGCAATGCATCTGAGGAATCTATTAAATATATATGTATTGCTGTATACAGTACCCCAGATATCTGGAGAGGATAGCTCAGGGGCAACGTGCTCGCTTTGGAAGCAAGACTTCACGGAACAACACGGTTTGATCCACAGGTCCGCGCTTAGAAACCTCTGGGTATTAAGCACGTAATATATAACCTATCATATTATATCATAGACACCCTCATAAATAAAAATGAAGAACACTTGGTCCTGGCATCCTATCACCTACCTTTGCTTCTGGTTAACAGTGAGACGAATGTTTACAGCATATGTTGAGAAACCAAGAAGATGAAGCAGTGGTAGGTAGACTTTTCTCACACTGCCAGGGAGGATTTGTTAAAGAAGGCTAAACTTTCAGACTTCCCACTGCCCCAACCCCTGTGATTCAACAATACGCAGCAAAGAGGGGCGAAATATATTTGTGACTTTTGCCAAATTCACATCGGCATTCAACCTGGTCAGTGGCAAAAGGAAATGGGAGAAACTATGCGGGCATGGGCATAATGAACACACATCGCTTAGCAGGCACAGTGCATGTGGGTAGGTGGGTGCCAGCTCACTGAAAATCGAGTAGGAGATTGCTTACACTACGAACGTGTAGTGGCGCCCTTGGTTTTCAAGTCCTACTCAGCGGACCTCCAAAAGATGTTAATAACTGTTGATGGTCTTCCCACAAAGATCCTGGGAAAATCTATTTGGCATTAATATAGGCCAGTGATGTGGTCCTACTGTCACAGACAGCGAAAGGACTGCAAAAACAGCTGCTTGTGCTGGAAAGACACTCAATGACAAATAGGCTAAAGATGAATGCCCCCCACAAAAGGCTATAGTGTTTGGCAGGTGGAAACTCAAGAGAGTAAGTGACTCCAGGGCAGCTTGCCGGCTGAGACGGTGATCATGCGCAACCACTCACATTGGCTGGCATAGCCACCCACACAACAACACAAGGTTGGAGTGTCTTATCTGCCCTTTGAGTAATCTTCCATGCCATCAGCTATGTGAGTTAATGAATACACCATCTGGTCGATCATAGGTCTGGAAAATATCCAACACCACAGTCTAGTGGCCATAGAAGACACATTTTGGAGGCCCAACTTGATCCTATGTCCCACCAAGCTGACTCAAGCCATCTAAACAAAACTCTGCTTTTGGAGCCTACATTCACGCAGCCTCTATTACAAAATAATGCACATATTTAAAAAGTGCATACATGTCGCAAGTATGATATTATATGATATGATGTACTGCTGAACACTCGAGCAAATTGATCCAGGGAATCCACCAAGAAATATCTGCTTGATCTTATCTCACAAAATTGGATCCTAATGATTAGGATGAAGGGAGCTGGTCTCCAGAAGAATTGGGTTCCTGGGTGAGTCATAAACGCTGGGCCAGGCTGCAGCAATCAACACTCTCTACATTGAGGGCACATTGACGTTTCTCCAAACAGAACCATCTTTTCATCAAAACCATTTTATTGTCTATGCTTGTCCTGCAATCAAAGGAAGTCAGTGCAGAGGGAAGCACAGTCTGGGCAGTTTCTGCTCCGCTCGCCCCCACCCCCAGAGCAGGCACTGAGGGAGCACAGGAATTTCTTCAGCTTTGAACAGTGATCGACCAGACAATTTCTGTCAGATCGCCTTCCCAGTGGGTTTTGGATCGATGCGTGTACTGGGCGTAAGCTTCTTATATTCGAGCAGATTATCAGATATCTTTGGACAAGACATTTGCAGTCAGGCTCCCACACGTGTTTGGCATCTGCAGAGTCCGAAAATTGACTCGGCTGGCAACAGTGTTCCTAAAACATATGTGGCCACTCGCTGTTTATTATCAGTTTTGATTCCAACAAGTAGTCTCTCTGGAAGGTAGTTGGCAAACACTATGCCCACTTTCCCACCCAGGCTGCAACACAACTCTGTAATTCACATAGAACCTCTTGACAGTGGCATGGGTGGGTGTGCAACCCCTCTATTTCCATGTGTGTGTGAACCTGGATGAACAGGAGCACTATTCCTTTACTTCACTGGCGAGGGGTTGGCATATTACCACCTGAGGCTCTTGGCATGACATTAAACCAACTGAGGCTTTTGGTAGGAAATGTATAGAGGGCATTCATGAAGGAATTATATGAACTTCCTCAAAACGGATATAAACCCTGCATGCTCCTCGCACAGTAAGCATATTCCTCTACGCGATGTGGTTTAACTTGCATGGCCAGTATATGATAATGCTGCACATATCACAGGCCAACCAATCAGCTATGACACTCCTTGTGTAACCACCTGCAGCGCCTTTACTGGTAATGGTTTGCATATTGTAGACGATACTCAGTGGTTTTTATTGCACAATATTTACCAAACATATTTTTCAGTGCAGAATATTCATTGCAATGCAATCCACCAACCAGTAAAAAGTGAACAAAAACAGGGAAATATTGAGGTATCGTAACACTGTCAAGCATTTTGCAATAAAAGAACCACATTTGGCACATATACTCACTGATATATAGTGAACAGATTTAGACAGCGAGCTAATGTATGTCTGGTCAAAGCAGCCACAGTGAGCCTTTTCCAAAATGGCCACCAGGAAGGTAAATCCACCGTTACAACTGCCAACTGCAGAACTCCTTTGTCAATTGATGTCGGTCTAGTTGAAATCACAAGCTATCGGGTATTTTACAATGTTTGAATCAACCATACGAATACAGCAGTTAACCACTGTATTATAGGATTACTACCATACATAACCAATCAAATATAATTAGTGAAACCTAAGTGATATAAACAATCAGCCTAGCTTCCTTTGGAGGCCTAGACAAACATTTATATGACCCCGAATTCCCATACGTGAATGCATATTTTCACATTGTCTGCACTGCAAAGCTGGTATGGGGATAATATGATGTTAATTACAAATATCTTTAAAGCACAATCATGGTAATGAAGAAGACTCCGTTTCAAAGGCTTAGTCAACAAAATTGGTTTTATTCATTAGCAAAACATGTTTCCAACCGTTGTTATAAGTAAGCATCCTTCTCCCACTGAGTGACCAGAAAGTTCACTCTGTGAACACTCCTTCACAGACACACAGAGCTGCATGATCAAGTACAGACTTTTCCCACTCGTATTGTGTCGGGCAAGCTTTTGTGCACTTGCATGATATGAGCTCAGGACACGTTTTCACTGCTTCTGAAAGTCTCGTCCAGTGTGACACATTCAATCCATCAGTTTTGGTGCAGACCCTGTTAGTTGGTGGAGGCAGTTTGGGTGCTGGTAGGGGTATCTCACCAGCAGCATGGACTCCTTGGTAGACTGGCCTGTTGACATGCTCCTCCGCAACTGCTTTACTTTATAGAGTTAGCAGCACATTATTCTACTTTGTGAAGAGCCTCCGCCGTGCACATTAATGTCTGGGCACTTGCTAGTTCTGTCATAAAACGGAATGATGAACCTCTCCCTGGTGTGCATGCCATCTTTGAGTGTATCAGCTATAGCTCTTGAAAGCTGCATGAGTGCCGCTGTCACCGTAAGCAACACAGACCAAACTGCCCAGGCATTCTTTTTGTTATGGCCAGAGAAACTAGAGACAATGGGCCTCGTTACAAGTTTGGATGTATTCCAGTGGTAAATTTGCCACAATACCACCAAATGCAATACTGTTACCACAACTTAGCCTGGAGGAATTACTGGTGAATTACAAGTGGTAGTATGGCAGTTTAGTCATTTATGGAGCTGATTTTTGGTGCTAAGGTGGCAGAATTATGTCCAGCATTTTGGTGGAGGTTTTTCCTTCACCTCACCACCAAGGTTGGAGTAGGCGGTGTGGGAAAAATTGGCAGTAATGCCCCGCATTACCAGAATTTTTTCCCACCCCGCCATACTTGTAATGAGGCTCAATGTCACATCCTGTCAGTGCATGGAACATTGGTAGTGCCAGTGCTTTCTCAGGTCCCTGACCATGATGCTACTGGCAACGGGAGGCACATCAGTGCATTGGTTTGGCAAGTGGCTGATGGCGTCTAGATCCTGCATTCCCATATCCTCCCACAAGGACAGTACTTCAATCCACTCCTTCAGCAGGGAAAGAGGAATGCCCAATGAGGGAGGTGCACTTGTTGCACTGAGACTGTCTACAACAGCTGTGAAGATGCTGTCATGCATCTCCTGTGGACTGACTACTTGTTCCCCGTGAAACTGATGACAGACACTTTTTCCCATCTTAGCCAAGAGCCAAAGAATACAGTCATAGGAGATGCTCAAACCCAGCTGGCACAGTCTCTCTATCAATTCCTTCATGTGTCTGAGCATGTAACTTCTACCTTATGTATTGTTTTACTGGTGTCTCCTGTGCAATGCTGTGTTAGACAAGTCTTGATGCTGTAGTCCCACATGTGTGCTTGTGTTTGACACTATTGAATTTCAGCATTTTGGAACAGCTTGTGCTGCAGGGGGTGTTTATGCCATTTGATCTTTGATACTGGGACCACCTAGTATCATTCATACCAAGGCAAGCATACTGAAGGCACATATTCCTATTGGCATCCTTTAGAGAAGCCATTGAATGGCTTGGATGCTGTGACACACAATTTGTGAAGCATATGCAGCTGAACTGTGATGCTATCATGGTCCAGCTCACAGGCTTTGCTGAGAGCTGCACTGATGTCCTCTTCAAACGCTACTAGGATAACTCTGCCTTCACTCCATTCCCACATGTCGGAAACTGAGCAAAGAGCCCCTCCTTCAGTCAGGTAGAGTGGGCCCTTGGGCCTACCTTGATACGCAGCTGTTCCACACTGGACTGATAGATGGGCGTGCGATCCGCCAGCTTCCATACCGATGCTGTTTCTTCATGAAACTTGATCTCCTCAATGTGGATAACCAGTTCAGCAAAGGTGACTGCTGACCTCTCTTTCATTATTCATTTCCTTGGATTCATCAGACTTGGCATCTTTTGCACGGTGGTACGGATCCTATAAACATTTAGCGTGATTATTGGCTTCAGTGATTGTCCAATCTGTAGCCACGAGTCGTCCCAGCAGTCGTGTATCTTACAGAATCTCTACACAGTGGAACTGGAGACTAGCGCATCCTGTCAGCGCATGGAGCATTGGGAGTACCAATGCTTTCTCAGGCCCCAGACCATGATGTTGCTGTTAACAGGACGCGCACTAGTGTATCGGTCTGGCAAGTGGCTTATTGTTTTAGGGCTTGCATTCCCATTTTGAATGTTGCTACTTCATGGAGACCTTTTATCCCAGCAGGTAACCCATAGAAAAGACAAATATTGGCCTGCTTTCTTACTATGAACGTGAATGTGATCTGGTTTGTTCACATTTAGTGGTTCCTTCATCAATGTTACTTTCAATCTTGAATGTTCGTTTTTCTGCTCATTTAAGTTGAGTATTGTTGCATTTTAGTCTACATGTCTAATGGTACTGGGCATTGTTTGCAATTATGCCTGCTTCAATGCCACAACCTTTGCCAAGTCTTTCCAACTGGAGAGTTTGTGTAAGATTTCCTAGTCCTTTAAACTTGATTCAATTCCCTGTTAAGGAATTGTACCCACTTGGCCTATCGTTCCATGCGTACTGTGAAGGATGAGAGAGTTGTGTCTGTCTTGTATTCTTGGCAAATGAGATCTAGCTTCCAGCTAGTCTGAGCTGGAGGTGAAGATGTTGATGGCACAGGTGGCTTGACATTAACTAACTTGAAGGTCTTGGACATTATGACTATGTGTGCAAAAATGGGTACTTCCCAATTTTTTCTTTGAGGGGGACCAATCGCGAATGGGGAAGAAACCTACAATCTATATCACATAAAGGCAACTGGTTACCCTTTCCTCGCCTATACACCTGCTAGAGATTGTTCCCTTCCAAAGCTGTATGATGTATAGCATTGTATCATGTGGGATGTTTCAACCCACTAGTCCAGGCCCTGCAACATTACTGTGCATTGCTGGCAGCAGAAACCTCAGAGATGGCCACTGGAAAGCATGCTGCTCGCTAAAATCACCCAAAATTGTGCAGTAAAAATCTGAAAAATAGGCCGCCATCCACTTTTGCCTATCTCAGTGAACACAGGAGACCACTGCCAAAACCCACTATTGGGCTACCCACAAGTAGCCTGAAACCACTTGAAAAAAGCAATGCTGATTGCCAAATGAAACACAGAGCTGTTTGGAAATCCGTGTTTTTGGTTGTCAAATTTGCAAAAATCATGGCTCACAAACCACCCAAAAGATCTAACCTCCTTGTTGGGTGTTCCACATCATTCTACTGCAAGAATCCACATAAATACAATGTCAGCAGGAATCATGTCATCAGAACAAAATCCACTTTTAAAGATACTTGATGAAAGGAAATCTGTCAAAAATGGGTGCAGTACTGTTACTCGCCTCCGACAGATGCTGGCGATCTCTAAATCTGACAGGAGAAACTTGTGTCAAAAGCTAAATATGCCGAAGAAGGGATTTCCATCAAAATGCCATATAGAGTGCCACACATTGATTTCATGTTGAAAAAAAACTGGAATTAAAGATATGTTTGCTGATTTTAAATGTATAAATGTAATTTTTCACAAGGAACTATGTCACAATTGACCATAAGGTAACCTGATTTAGCTAAAACTCCCAAGAGGCTTTCTTTCCCTGAGAATCTCCCACCTTGTTCATTCCCACCAAAAGGAGAGGATTTTGCATTGGCATGTTAATCAGAAGGGGAGGAGATTTCCTCTGCTGCCCTGAGCAAGAAACAATGGGTTTCTTGAACTGAATCGAAAATGCTAATTCTGGTGTGACTGACAACAACTGCTCTGGCAGGAAGACAAGGCATGTGACCCTCTGACTCAGCCCAGCTTTGGAGGCGGGCCAGACTAGAAATGGGGATTGAAGTTGAAGTAAATGTATGTTTTAGAAAAATGCTTATAGCAAATTGTACTGAACTGACAAAAATATGAAATTTATAGGTTGTTAAAATGAAAAATTTGCTCACAGTTTAAAACTAACCTAGAATCTGTGTGATGTACTGAGACTGAACCCCGGAAATTATTAATATTCCAGCCATTGTGTTTATGTTAGGAACATGAAAAATTACAGGAATATGCCCAGATGGGATGTGCATGCACGTATAAAAATTGGTGCAGAACTAACATTAAGAAACCCACCAAAAGCGCAAAAGAATTGTAATTTATGAACCAAAGCTTGTAGGAAGATGAGAGTTGGACAAAAAAGTACCTTAGGCAATCTGTCATGTAATTATGTATTATTAACAAGTTGTGCATCTTGGAAATATGTTTTTTGGGGGAAATAGATTTCCTAAGTAAAAGCAAAGGGGAGGGATTTCCTTTGGACCATAAACACAGTGTCACTCTGACACATATGACACACTGCTCCTGTCTCAAATCAGGAGAGGGGAAATTCTCTGACCTATCAGATCCTTAGAGGGTTGGGCATAGATAATCAGCCTCCCCACCCACTTTGGAAATGGATAAATAGGGACTGTTGAGGACCCAGAAACACACACACTTTTTCACTCATCAACTGATTCCCTGGCGAAGCACCCTGCAGGAAGAACCAGAATCCAGATCCAGACTCTAGAACCAGACACTAGAACCCTGAAGCAGAGGCCTAATCCAAAAAGCTGAACCCTTTTCAGCAGGCCTTTAAAAATCTTGCAAACCTGATTTAACTCCTAAACTTCCACGGGGCCTAACCTAACTAATCCATTCAACACCCTGGCTGAGCTGTTTTGCTTCTGGCCAAGAACCCGTACTAGAACCCAAGAGCCCGACCATTCCAACAGAGCTGTGACCCAGAACCCGTCAGGTCCAGTGCAAGAGGCCACACAGACCAGAGTGCTTTGCTGAGAGCAGAGTCCAGGTGCCCTGATCCTGTCCGGTGGTGAGTGAAGTCCAAACCCTTGACCAGATCTTTGACGGGCCCATTCAATTCCAAAGCCAGAGGAGTGAGTATTTAGTCTAGAACTGTCCATAGTCATCTCTTAGTTTAAAGTAATCCTATTCAATCCATTTTCAACCTATCCAGAACTGCATTACATAATCTTGTGTCCATCCTGAATTCTTCTCATTATATAGTTTGTGATAATTGTAGCAATAATCATCTGCGCGCTGATATTTTCTGAAGAAAGTCAAGTGTCCTGGTGCACAGCAATCAGAGCGGAAAGCGCCCTGTTCTGGTGGTTGTCCCTTTGGGTATCTTGTACTTTCATAGCTCCTTATTATAAGTCCATCTTGGTTCTTAATCTTTAAAGCGCATCTTTCATTTTGAAATCTTGACTCTGTTCTAAGAAAAATCTACCTTCACTGAAACCTCTGTAACATTTGAACCGTACATCCTAGAAACGAAATGTAAATGTCATTTTGAAGCTAACATCCCCAGCTTTTAAACTTCCTTATAGTTTTGCCGTAATCACGTTTCCCGCATGCGGAAAAGTTGCTGCGATTTCGCATTTGGCTCAATTTCACTTCATGTAAAATAGCTGTTTCTTGTTTTCAACTTCTGAATTTCGTTTTCCATCTGCTAATCATTCATAAATCATTCCTAGTGTTGACCTGAACCAATCCAAAGCCACTCTCACTAGTTCTGAATCCCATTTAGCAAATTAAAATCAATTGTAGCATTTTTCCCATTCATTGCAAATCACATTCAAAAGCATTTTGACCTGTTTTTGAAGCATTCCTGTTCTCTCTAAGCTTGCTGGGGGGAAGTGGGATTGAAACTGCAATTGTTGATTGTTACTCCTGATACCTGTTTGCCCTCATTCCATATCTTCATATTGCAGGTTGGGGGGAGTGAGTAGTAACAGGGGAAAGAGTGATCATATTGTCTTTTAACTGAAGTCATATCAAGTTTTATTTCTGTGTTGCATTTCTTCCTGTCATTGCAATCTCTTGAACCCCTATATAGTATTCTCTGATACATTATTCTTCCTATTTCTACTCCTAATTGATTAAAGAGATTCTTGATATTGTAATATTACCCATTGCTGATCATTGTTCATATTCATAAGTGTGAGATTCAGATATTATTCATATTCATAAAAGTGTAATCTATCTATTGTTCAATTCTTCAAATAAATCTTTTAATTTGCAAAACAAACCTATTTCTTGGTTCAGTGAGACCGGGGTAATTCAAAGAGAAGGGCGTTATATAAGGGTACATCATCCAGAATTAAACAAACTTTTGACATAAAAATATATAAATAAGGCATTGACTTAGTTGGAGTGCTGGATTGAAATCACTTACAATCAGCCCCAAAAAAACTTTTTCTTTCAAAAATAGAGATGTATTCATTTTTATATATCACAATAAAGAATTCATACATAAAACATTGGCTCAATGCCATAATTGATTCATAGGGCCTCATTACACGGAAGGTGGTAAGGGTTAACGGTCACCGGTAATAGTACCGGTGACCGTTAACCCTTACCGCCTTACTACGAGGTCCCTTTGCGAGTAGGTACTTTAACGCCTGCTGTTTAGCAGGCGTTAAAAACCAACCCGCAAAGGGACCAGGGTGCTAATTATGGTACCGCAATTTGCGGCACCGTAATTAGTGCCTTCCCCATTCCATAGAGCTCTATGGGGCAAAAATGGGAATGGGGAAGGGCAATGGGGGAAGGGGGAATTACCGCCCCGCCAACCTTGGAATAGGGCGGTAATTCCCCTTTCCACCAAGGCGGTGCCAGTATTTTACCGGCATGGACCAAGGTGCTGATAGCTCCTTGGTCGTCCTTCTACCGTGTAATGAGGCCCATAGTCATAATGACATTTATCGACATTACAACGAACATTACAAATGTCAAAACAACAACTTTTGGTGTCTGGGGTTAGTAAATCATGTGGTTTGAGCGTTTCTGACACATCCATTTTTTAGGATACAATAAGTCTCTTTTTATAGTTTTGACATATTTGATTAAAGTGCAAAACGTGTAGGAGACAAAAAACAGAGCTTGCTTAACACAGGACCCTGAACAGGAACTAAGAGGAACAGGAACTAAGAGACAGCTTGTAATTTAAGTTGTCTAATTCGTCGACACGTGTTTCAGCCCATATATCTGAACACGCATGTTCAAAGCGTTTCTGACAGGTATTGATGGGACTCTCTTCAGGGCAGATACACTTCTATGTGTGATGACATCAATAGACCCCACTGCTCTCAGGATTGACACTCACTGTCCTTATTGTTGACGTGGTGGAGGTGGGCAGAGTGGAAAGATTATTTCTTTTTGGCAAATGTGAGTGCACCTCAAATGTATTTCTGTTGCCCCATTCACCATAGCTTCTTTTGAGGTCTTATATGAACCAACTCACAATACACCGGAAGACGTTTGGAAGAGTACACGAGTGGACCACATACCGCGAGGATAAAAGTGAGGTCCATGAAAAGACTATGTGAAGATCCGAACACCTAAAAAGAAGCTATGGTGAATGGGGCAACAGAAATACACAAATTTGGGATGAACCAGAAAAGATACAAAAATATAAATAAGTTAATGTACATTTTCTGGTAGTTGCTGCTACCACCACTGCCACAAATCCCTCCAACACATCACCACAACAGCAACAACAAAATCTACAACTGCTATCACCCACCTACCACTGGATACTGAGCAAGCAAAATTTCTATGAGTATTACGTAATTTGATTTGAAGACTAACTATAGAATATAACATTTACAACAAGGCTGCTGCTGATGATCGATGTCAAAACAATACATGAAAGTAATGCAGTGAGAATCCTGTTGTTTGAGGACACCATACAGTTGCTGGTGTAATAGTGATATTTTACACTTCAATTTCTGGTGTCGATCATTTTGTAAGTAAATGGATGTCTTAGTGTTTATTACATACTATGAGTTGTTTCCTGTAACAGATATATAGGGATCAATAAGAATCCCTCCCCAACATGGAGGCATCTGCACTAAGCAAAATAACCCCCTATAAACATGCAGTCCTCCCTAGTTCACCAGGTATGTGGATTCCTATTAACTGGAAATAGCCATTTTTTTAAATTGC